>NC_134903.1:12046850-12159350 GCF_041734735.1 Babylonia areolata | reverse complement strand
GGCGGCGGCGGCGGCGGCAGAGTGCGACCACCGCGGTTTCTGCCCGTGAAAGTAGGCAATCGTCTTCCGCCGGAAAAGTCAAATTGGATCAAGGTGGGGAATGACGAGAGTCTGTTGTGACGAACGGGGGCCGGCAGGGGGTGAGGGGATGGGGGTGGGGTGAGGGGGTATTTTCTCAATTGAGCGACTTTAAAAAAACAACAACAAAAACAACAACAACAAAAAAAACAAACTAACAAACAAACAAAAAAAACCTTGCCTTACAGTTCGCCGCAGCTTGGAGAGTTTTGTTGTGACTGGTTGGTTTTTTGTTATTTCTGTGGGGTTTTTTTAAGCCAAAGTTGCCTGATAATCAGCTTCGTGAAGGAATATGATTGAGACGCTTTCTCTTATTTGTGTGTGTGTGTGTGTGTGTATATATATATATATGTGTGTGTATATATATATATAGAGAGAGAGAGAGAGAGAGAGAGAAATATATATATCATCATCACCATCATTCAAATTTAACTGTTTTGCAGTTTGAAGAGCTTTGCTTCCATCAAAAATCACCTTTCAAGCAGACTGGAAACGTTCACAGTTAGAGCAGTTTTGTTATTAATCAAAAAAACAAAAACAAAAAAACAAAAAAACCTTGCAATCAGCACCCTCAATGAATATCATAACCAGGATGTTTCGTTTTTGTTTTGTTTTTTTGTTTGATGTATTTGTTTATTTATTACTTTATTTGTCTGTTCGTGAATCTATTTGTTTATTCATTTATTTATTTTTGCATCGTTTCGGTGGCACTGCTCCCACGTCGCTGCTTCCCAGCCCCCCTACTCGCCCCCCCCCCCCCTCCCCCCCAACACAGCCACACCCGGTGTAACGTCCCAAATCGCTCCCCCTCCTCCCATCCTACCCCACTTCCGTAAGACATTTTAGGACACTTAAATTATCCACCGGAGGACGTTCTGGGACGTCCCCCCATGCTGTTTTTCGGTCCACCCACCCCTCCCCCGCCCCGCCCATCCCACCTACCTGACATTAAAAAAAAGAAAAAGAAAAAAGAAAGATTGTGTAACGAAATGTAATTTGAATGATCTTGGTGATGAGTTCCATTATATATTTCATCATAGAAAAAAAATGGTTAAAGCCATCAGTATTACAAGAGAAACTCAAACGCTTCGAATAGTCTATGACAAAGAATAAGCCATCTTTCTTGAAACTGTCTTTTTTTTTCTTTTTTTTTAATAGATTTTATGCTTTTTTTTAATACTGCTGTTTTACTCAGCTATATATCTATACACAATGGGTTAGTTATTGTCAGTGCAGTTTGTGTTATTTCAAAATAGATGCTTTTGTGTTCAGGTAATACTCTAAACGCAGCATGAATTCATTGACTTGATTACAATTTCGTCATTTACTGTGTGAGCTTGCCACATACATTGTCGCCATGTCTTGTTTGCTTTTTGCCCCTTTTTTTCATGTGCCCCCCATGTGGACTTTTGAGAATAAATATTGATTTAACATATGAAAATCTGTCCCCCCAAAACACCCACACCCACTTAACGCACACAAACGTTTCTGCTTGCATGTTATATTTTAGTACGTTCCTTGCGTAGTTTGACATGTGCCTTACTATGGATCGACGAGGACCATCTAGTCATCCTGGGGGTGGGTGGGTTGGGCTCTGTGCGTGCGCAGATGACTGGTCAGGCCAATCCGCGCCCGGAACGTTCTGACGCAGTGTGGGCAGGGGATGGTGGCGGCTGTCGGGGACTTGCTGGCACTGCTTTTCCTGGCCTGTCTGCGTTGCTCTGCTGCAGCGATTCTGTTGGCCTCACAGGATTTGGCGCCTTTGTGGACAGCTGAACGCCACTTTGGTCTGTCCATTGCTTTCAGCTCCCATGTGTCGTGGCTGATGTTGAAGGCCTTCAGAGAAGCTTTCAGAGTGTCTTTGAAGCGCTTCTTTTCGCCTCCATGGGAGCGCTTGCCATGTTGGAGTTCGCCGTACAGCAGTTTCTTGGGGAGCCAGTGGTCTGGCATGCGAACAACATGGCCTGCCCAGCGCAGCTGGGCCTGCATCAAGATGGTGTAGATGCTGGGCAAGTTTGCACGAGTGAGCACCTCTGTGTCGGGGATCTTCTCTTGCCACTTTATGCCGAGAAGTTTTCTGAGGCTGGTGGTGTGGAAGTGGTTCAGCTTTTTGGCGTGGCGTTTGTAGACCGTCCATGATTCACATCTATAGAGCAGTGTGGTGAGAACTATGGCCTTGTATACTTTGAGCTTCGTCTCCAGGGTGATGCCTCTCCTGTTCCAAATGTTCTTATGGAGTCTGCCGAAGGCAGCGCTGGCTTTGGCAAGTCTGGCATTCACCTCGTCGTCGATGACAACTGTGCGAGAGAGTGTACTGCCCAGGTATGTGAACTTGTCCACCGCATTCATGTGCTGGTGCATCACCTCAGTCTTCTTTGTGCTGACTGTGAGGCCAAAGTTGTCACAGGCAGCAGAGAGCTTGTCGACGCTGTGTTGCATGTCAGCTTCGGAGGCAGCATTGAGAGTGTAGTCATCAGCAAACAGGAAGTCGTTGACGGTGTCTGTCCTCACCTTGGTTTCTGCTTGAAGCCTCCTGAGGTTGAAGAGTGAGCCATCTGTGCGGTACCTGATGCCAGTGCCTACGTCAGCGTCTCTGAAGGCATCTGTCAGCATGGCTGAAAACATGAGACTGAACAGGGTGGGGGCAAGAACACACCCTTGCTTGACTCTGTTGGAGACAGGGAATGGTTCTGAAATCTCTCCGTTGTCTTGGACTCGGGCCAGCATCCCATCGTGTAGTTGCCTTATGATGGTGACTTTCTGGGACATCCGTACTTCGCCATGATTCTCCAAAGGCCATCTCTGCTAACAGTATCGAAGGCCTTGGTCAGATCGACATAGGTGGAGTAAAGGTCGGCATTCTGTTCCTGACACTTCTCCTGGAGCTGCCTGGCAGCAAACGCCATGTCGATAGTCCTGCGTTCTTTCCGGAAGCTACACTGGCTCTCTGGTAGGAGGCCTTGTTCAAGGTGCACTATGAGACGGTTGAGTAGCACTCTGGCCAGAATCTTGCCTGCGACGGACAGCAGGGATATTCCACGATGGTTGTCACTGACGATTTCCTTTGCGCTTGTACAGGTGTATGATGGAAGCGTCTTTGAAGTCCTGTGGAACTGCCTCATGCTGCCAGATGAGCTGGAACAGCTGATGAAGCTTCTCAGTCAGCGCCATACCACCTTCTTTGTAGACCTCAGCTGGAATGGAGTCTGAGCCAGGGGCTTTGCCATTGGATAGCAGACGGATAGCTTTCTGGGTCTACTCCAAAGTTGGAATGGCATCCAACGACTCACTAACTGGCACATGGGGGAGTTGGTCAATGGCTTCATCATTGATGGTGAAAGGGCGGTTCAGTACGCTGTCAAAGTGTTCAGCCCATCTCTCAAGGATCCCGTCCTTGTCAGTGATTAGGGCAGAACCATTAGCACTGAGGAGTGGAGCAGATCCGGAGGTGGTGGGACCGTAGACTTCTTTCAGGCCGTTATAGAAGTTCTTCATGTCGTTCCTGTCTGCAAAGCCCTGGATCTCATCAGCTTTGTTGCTCAACCAGGAATCCTGCATCTGCCGCAGCTTCAGCTGGATGGTGCTGCGTGCGCTCTTCAGTATGTCTTTCTTTGACTGTGACTTGGGATCTTCAATGTGGGCTCTGTAGGCTTGGCGTTTGTCTTCCAGCAGCTGGTTGATCTCAGTGCAGTTCTCATCAAACCAGTCTTTGTGCTTCCTGGCAGAAGGTCCCAGGCACTCCATGGCAGTGTTGTACACCGTCTCATGCAGTGCGCCCCATGCTGCCTCCAAATTCTGGTTGTCCAGCACGGTGGACTCAAGGTGTTCCTCCAGGGTGTCAGCAAAGCTCTGCTTGATGTTGCCTAGCTCCAGCTTGTTGACATTCAGGCGTTTGGGTGCTTTCATGCCCTGAGGCCGACTCTTGGGCTGGATGCGGAGGTTGAGTTTGGAGACGATAAGGCGGTGGTCTGTCCAGCACTCGGCGCCGCACATGGCCCTCGTGACTCGTACGTCCTGCCTGTCCCTCTTCCTGACGATGACAAAGTTGATGAGATGCCAATGCCCAGAGTGAGGATGCATCCATGACGTCCTGTTACGGGTAGGGAGGCAGAAGACGGTGTTTGTGATAAGAAGGTCGTGCTCGGCACATGTCTGGAGAAGTAGTTGACCATTGCTGTTACAGTTACCAACCCCATGCTTCCCAATCACGCCTTCCCAGGAGGTGCTGTCACAGCCAACTCTCACGTTAAAGTCACCAAGAATGATGAGCTTGTCTGCGTTGGGAACAGTGGTGATGACAGCGTTCAGGTCCTCGTAGAACTTGTCCTTGATTTCATCCGGGTTGGTCATGGTGGGCGCATAGGCGCGGACAACGGTGGTAAACTTCTTCCCGTTGCATAAAGGGAGTTTCATCGTCATCAGGCGATCGTTCACTCCTTTTGGGGGGCCAGCCAGCTTGCCAACGAGGGTTGTCTTCACTGCAAATCCAACTCCAGCCTCACGTCTCTCTTCAATTCCGTGACCACTCCAAAAGAAGGTGTAGCCTGCACCTCGCTCACAGAGTTCGCCTTCTTCTGCCAGTCTGGTCTCACTTAAGGCAGCGATGTCGATGTTGTACCTGGCTAGTTCACTCGCAATGAGTGCTGTGCGTCTCTGTGGTCTGTCCAAGTCGCCTCTGTCCTGAAGCGTACGCACGTTCCATGTGGCAATGGTCAATGGGGTGCTACTTGTTTTCCTCTTTCTTTCCTTTGTGTGTCGACCGCTTGAGTAGGGTCCCCGTCAGCCGCGGTATGCTGACTAGGGTGGTGTGGAGCAGGCAATGTTTAGGGCACATGTTCTAGCCCCTTCCTCATGCCATGGAGGTGAGCAGTGCTGTCCTGAAGAAGGCTGCTCAGACGCTCAGGGGGCTGCCAATCTCCACCGCTGCTCCAGTCGGTGAAAAACGACCCTATGGCCTGAGCCGCCTGTGTGCAGGTCCGTGGCTACGACTGCCAGTGTACCCACACCTGTCGCTTCGTCGCTCGCCTGTCGCCACAGGGCTTGGGGAAAATGATGGTATGGGATGAAGGATGACTGATGACTTGCGCGATGACTTTGTTTATAGTGAGGAGGAGGTGCGCACCGTCGACCTCACTCTCTTGTCCGAGACCGTCTGCATCCAGTGGCAAGACGAGGTCAAGATGACTGGAGATGGAAACGGATGCTGTGGATGACCAGGATGTCCTGTTAGCCACATCCTGCCCTCAGCACTCCACAGTGTTCTGCTGCAACCGCCTTCCTCTCCGTTGAACCATGAAGGTTTCTTCCGCAGAGTCCACTGGATCCAGTCTTCACATGCTTGACATCCATAGTATGGATGTGATAAATGTATCAAAATAAACAGTTTAATTAAGTTTTCTCCTGATCTCCTTCTGCACATGCGCCTGTTTTCAACCTCTTCTCACCATTTCCTACACACACACACACACGCTCACCATCCATACCTCGAATGAGTTATCTTATTTCTGAGGAGGTTGATTTATCCATTCCTTGTAAAAATTTAAGCTTGGATCAGTCAGCACTAAGTGGCTTCGGATCCGCTCTGTTTACGCATACCCAGATTCAAACACTAGGACCTTGCTTTTGGAATGAGCTCCCTCTTTGGCTTCGTCAGGTCTCCACACTCAGCTCTTTCAAGTCTGGCCTTAAAACCCACCTCTTCCCAAGATTGCCTTGATACCTCCCCTGCCTAGTCCTTGTTTCCAGTTTCCCCCCCAGTTTAGAGTTATGCATGCATGTGACTGACTGGTGTGAAAGCACTCTGATTTGTCTCTGCACAAGATTTAGCGCTAAATAAATACTGATTATTATTATTGTTATTTTTTGTTTCAGTAGGTCCTGTCTAAATGACACTTCTGACTCAATGGAATGGTAGGGTAGTACCTCCCTTATAAGCTTAACAACTCAAAATATACACACACAAAAAAAAAGCACTCAGAAAACAGTTGGAAAGGTAACCCTCCCCCCCCCCAAAAAAAAACCCAGACGTATTTCGCACAAAATTCTATGGAGGAAATCCATTCTGATAGGTACACAAATATATGCATGCACTCAAGGCCTGACTAAGCATCTTGGGTTACGCTGCTGGTCAGGCATCTGCCTAGCAGATGTGGTGTAGCGTATATGGATTTGTCCGATAGCAGTGATGCCTCCTTGAGAAATTGAAACTGGAGCTGTTGCTTTGTTGTCTGGAGCTGCATTTTACACGCAGGCTGCAGCCCCTTTGTTTCCGATCAAATACAACGGAGACAGAAATAGGCTACAAGGGAACAGACAGGCTAAGACAATGGAAGGAAAGATGGAGAGCAGGAAGAGAGGGGGGTGGGTGGGAGTGATGGAGGGAGAGGGAAGGAGAAAGGTATAGATTGAACAGGTTCCAAAACTACATTCGCATCCATGTGTGCACACACATGCATGCGCACACACACACCCACACGCACATGCTGGCGCGCGCGCACACACACACACACAAACATAAATCTTCTCACAGGCATATACATCATCCGACAGTTTATATCAGCTCATTGCACACCCATATGCGCCAACATGAATTGCGAATCATATGCATGCTTACATAGTTTGAATTACACAGAAACCAAACAACCCAACGACTTCCTCACAGTCTGGTACTCACAGTGAAATCCACACGTGCATGATGATGCATAAAATCAACCCATAACAGCAGCAAGTAAGATTCACATTGCTAGCTGCTTCCAAATGTGCAACAAGATCTCACTGAGGGTTCTTGTCAAAACATTTGCATCTTTGTCTTCAAAGGTGCGTACCATGTACATGTTCTTTTTGATGTTGTCTGTACTGGAAAATACTGCTAGATTGTTGACACTGATTTCCTTGTTTTCTCTTGTTCACAATCCATAACATACACAGAGGCAAACGCTCACACATTCACACACACTCATTCAGTCACATTTTATTCAATTATTGCTTGAAATTCAAGCAACAAAGGGCATAAGCAGTTCATTGCTGGACTACACGAAAAAAGACTGAGAAGAAAGACGCATTGTTTGTGATCATTACAAATATCTGTTCTAATTTCTCATTACTTTAGTGGATGTGTATGTGTGCATGCATGCATGCACTGTTTAGCATGGAGTATATAATGGGGCATATATGTGATGTGACAATGTATATTTGGTACATTATGTTTGTGCACACGTCGTAAGTGTGAAAGTGGAGGAGGGAATGTATGCTGGGAAATGTGTGTACGTGCGCATGTGCATGTGTCTGTCGGCATTTGAGCGTGTCTGTGCGCATACTTAAGACAGAAACTAGTGTACATAAATGCACTTGGACAGAAACATGCACATGCCTTCCAATGTGTGTTCCGCATGCACAGTTGTCATGAAGGACAAGCAGTGCGTTTCCAGTTGCATACTGTACTGTGTTGAATAACTCTTTGTCACAACTGATTCCTCTGTGTGAAATTCGGGCTGCTCTCCCCAGGAAGAGCGTGTCGCTACTGTGCAATGCCACCTTTGTTATTTTTTCCCCCCCTTGCCTGCAAGTGTATTTATTTTCCTATCAAAGTGGATTTTTCTACACAATCTTGCCAGGGAAAACCCTTTTGCTGCCGTGGGTTCTTTCACGTGCACTGAGTGCATGCTACATTGGAGCTTGGTTTATTGTCTCAGACCACCACTCAAGTTCAAGTGGAGGGTAAGAAAATACCGGTGGGGAGTGTGGAATTGATCCCAAGCACTCAGAGTTTCTCTCTTACCACGAGGCCACCACTCCACTCCGACGGGCGCAACAGCCGAGTGGTTAAAGCGTTGGACTTTAAATATGAGGGTCTCGGGTTTGAATCTCGGTAACGGCGCCTGGTGGGTAAAGGGTGGAGATTTTTCCGATCTCCCAGGTCAACATATGTGCAGACCTGCTAGTGCCTGAACCCCCTTCGTGTGTACACACGCGCAGAAGATCAAATAAGCATGTTTAAGATCCTGTAATCCATGTCAGCGTTCGGCGAGTTATGGAAACAAGAATATACAAAGCATGCACACCCCTGAAAATGGAGAATGGCTGCCTACATGGCGGGGTAAATAAACAAAACGGTCATACACATAAAATGTTACATGTCTGTCTGAGTGTGTATGTGTGCGTGCCTGAAATCTGGTTGAATGACACAGGAAACGAATGATGAGCACCCAATGGTAGCCGTCAGTTGGTTCTACCCAGGTAGGCAGCCTGTTGTGTAAATGAACCCATTTTTGGAACGCACTTAGAGCTTGGTCTCCAACAAAGGATAGGTGCTATATAAGTATCCATATCTATCAATCACTCCACATAATTATCCTACACATGCTTACACACTCCCAACATGCTGCAGCGATAAATCAGTACCTACTTACAAAGACTCATCAACATCTGTAAGGAATTGTCAGACACCAGTGTCTGACGACTCCTTTTGCTTCCATAACATGAGACCACCGGAAAAAAAACTTCTGCAATTCAAGACGAGGGACTGGAAATGTTCCGTTCCATGTTCTTACATATCTACTCCTCTTGCTTCCGTGGCATGAGACCACTGGAAAAAAAAACTTCTGCAATGCAAAACGAGAAACTGGAAATATTCCATGTTCTTATGGGTCTACTCCTCTTGCTTTCATAGCATGAGACCACTTGAAAAATCTTCTGCAATTCAAGACCAGTGACTGGAAATATTCCACATTCTTACGTATCCTTTTGCTTCCATGGCATGAGACCACTGGAAAAAAACTTCTGCAATTCATGACGAGTGACTGGAAATATTCCATGTTCTTTCATATCTACTCCTCTTGCTTCCACAGCATGAGACCACTGGAAAAAAAAAAAACTTCTGCAATTCAAGACAAGTAAGTGGAAACATCTCCCAGACCACTCACACAGACCCCTTTTGGTTGATTCTAGCTTTCGTTCTGTCCTTCTTCAACTGTGTCCGTCTACTGCACAGAATCCTGATCATCCACATGACGTCACCGTTCCCAGACACACACACGCACACTGAGGTTGAACTGTTTTCAGGATTTCACAACTGGTTTCTCGCATTTCAGAAGGTCGGTAATAAGCTTGATGAGGCGATCGTCTGAAACAACAACAAAAAAGTATGTATGTCTATGTATATATCTCTATACATATCTAACTGATAGAACTGATTGGTGGGGGGGGGGGGGAGAGAGTATGGCTGCCTACAAACCCACTCGTGTACATACGAGTGAACGTGGAAATTGCAGCCACAAACGATGAAGATGATGACCAAAAAAAAAAAAAAAAAAGTCAAAGAAGCAAATGAAAATATTTCCAAACGTTCAGCTTTATCGCCTTGCTCACAAGACGGCACTGATACACAGCAAAAATGCTGCTCTCACCCTGCACCACTCTTGCCCTCATTCGTTTACACGAGCATTAATCATGTAAAATACAGGCACATAAACAAAGATTCTGTCTTGCCTTTCACCTCCCCCCCCCCCCCAACCCCCTTACCCCCCTTCCAGAAAAAACAAAAACAAGCCACACAACTACACACATCCCTCCATGCTTCACACACTCACAAACCACCATCTACATTGCCACCCCCGCATCATGAGTAGACCTTTCTTTTGCCCCATCCACACCCCTATCCAAACCAACCACTCCCCCCCTCCCATTCTACATCCCCCACCCTATCGCCATCACACAGCCTCCCCCCCCACCACCACCCCTACAAAACAAACCCCCCCCAAAAACTGAAGCCACGCAAATACACACATCCCTCCATGCTTCACACACTCACAAACCACCCACCACATTGTCACCCCCGCAACCTGAGTGGATCTTTCTTTTGCCTGTCCCCACCCCACCACTCCCCTTCACAGTTCCCACGTCACTCACCCTATCTCCTCCCCCTCCCTCCCACATCCCCAACCCTATCACAATCACACACACCCTAGTCTCTTCCACCTCCCCTCCCCTCCCCTCCCTCATGACACAAACAGGAGAACACCCACCAGAAATATTGAGGGACGGCTCGGCAAGTTTACGTTCCAGCAGGCGCTCGAAGAGAAGCCGCAGCTCTTTGAAGATGACTCCTGTCTTGGCTACAGCCTGCACACACACACACACAGACATTCACACACACACGCGCGCACACACACATACACAAACACACACACACACACAAACACACACATGAATGCACACACACACACACACACACACATACGCACACCAGGGAACTTTGTTACCTCAGGAGCCTGTGTTTATAGGGGACTTTTGTTATAGGGACATTTGTTTATATAGGACCTTTGTTTTGATAGAGACCTCAATTGTTTTTGTGATTTTTTTTCCCCTCCACTTTTATTTTGAGCTCTGTTTCTGCTTGTGGGTATGTGTGTGTACAGTTGAGTGTGGTTTGTCATCTTAGGCAATTGCCAGAGCAGAGTCTAAATTAGCTTAGAGAAATGCACCTACACAAAGGCCATTCGTTGTCAATGTTTTTGAGACCGAAATTGTCATAAGGACCTTCATAGACATAGGGACCTTCGAGGACCTTAGCAGTTGCAGGAACCTTTGCTTTTATAAGGACCTTCATTGCTATTGGGACTTTTGTTGTTAAAAGGGAACTTCAATGTGATAGAGAACTTCGTTTCCATTGGGACAGGTACCTTCATTGTTACAGGGACTTTAGTTCTTTGCTTTGGTGTAAAAAGGGATCTTCATTGTTATATGGATCTTCACTGTTATAGTGATCTTTGTTGTTGACAGGACCTTTGACTTCAGTTCTTTGTTTTGGTGCAAAAAGGGATCTTCATTGTTATATGGATCTTCATTGTTAAAGTGATCTTTGTTGTTGACAGGACCTTTGACTTTAGTTCTTTGTTTTGGTGTAAAAAGGGATCTTCATTGTTATATGGATCTTCATTGTTATAGTGATCTTTGTTGTTGATAGGACCTTTGACTTTAAATCTTTGTTTTGGTGTAAAAGGGATCTTCATTGTTATATGGATCTTCATTGTTATAGTGATCTTTGTTGTTGATAGGACCTTTGACTTTAAATCTTTGTTTTGGTGTAAAAGGGATCTTCATTGTTATATGGATCTTCATTGTTATAGTGATCTTTGTTGTTGACAGGACCTTTTGACCTAAGTTCTTTGTTTTGGTGTAAAAGGGATCTTCATTGTTATATGGATCTTCATTGTTATAGTGATCTTTGTTGTTGACAGGACCTTTGACTTTAAATCTTTGTTTTGGTGTAAAAGGGATCTTCATTGTTATATGGATCTTCATTGTTATAGTGATCTTTGTTGTTGACAGGACCTTTGACTTAAGTTCTTTGTTTTGGTGTAAAAAGGGATCTTCATTGTCATAGTAATCTTTGTTGTTGACAGGACCTTTTTGTTTTAAACTTTCATCGTTATAAGGGCCTGTGCAGGTATTGGGACTTTTATTTCTATTGGGACCTTAAGTGTTGTAGGGAACTCTGTTGTTAAAGGGTCTTTAGTTTCAACGGGACCTCCGTTGCTTTAGGGACAGTTGTTATAGGGACCATTGCTGTTCTAAAAACCTTTGTTATTATATGGACCTTTGTTGTTATTGGGACTTTTGTCATAATTGGGACCTTTCTTTGGGACTTTCATTGACAAAGAGACCTTTCCCTTTGTAGGGACTTTCACTGTTACTGTGACTTTCTTTGTTATTGGGACATTTGTTGTTATAGAGACCTGAGGCCTTTTTTGTGGGGGTGGGGAGGTGGGTGGGGGGACATTCGTTGTTATAAAGACCTTCACTGTAATAATAACCTTTATTGTTGAAGGAACCTTCCTCAGTATATAGACCTTTGTTGTTATTGAGACTTTTGTTGTAAAAGGGGCCTTTGTTGTTAGGACTTTTGTTGTTATAGCGACCTTAGGTGTGTTTTTTTTTGACTGTCAGTGTTGGGGGGGAGCCCTTTGTTGTTAAGGACATTCATTGTTATAGGCACCTTTATTCTAACAGGGACCTTTGTTTTTATAGGGACCTTTGTTTGGGGCTTTCATTGGTCAAGGGACTTTTATTGGTACCTTTGTTGTTACATTGACTTTCATTGATATCACTGTTACCATACTGTCACCGAAATTCATCGTGCCACATTTCACAGCAATCGTACATCACCTGCGCCTGCTGAACTATAAAGAACAAGGTGTCATCAGTCACTGACCTGGTACCTGATACAGAAGACCCCAGCTGTCAGCTGGACTTTAAACAACAGTGTCAAAGGTCACTGACCTGGTACCTGATATAGAAGGACCCCAGCCGTCAGCTGGACCATAAACAACAGTGTCAAAGATCAAAGGTCACTGACCTGACAACTGATACAGGACCCCAGCCATCAGCCGGACTACAAACAATGTCAAATTTCACTGACCTGGTACCTCATATAGAAGAACCTCTGGCCAGCTGAACTATAAACAAAAACGTCAAAGGTCACTGACCTGGTACCTCACATCAAAGGACTTCAGTGGTCAGTTGAACAATAACATCAGTGTCAAAGGTCAAAGGCCACTGACCTGGAATCTCATACAGGACCTCTGCAGTCAGCTTGACTATAGACAACAAGGTCAAAGGTCAATGACCTGGTAACTCAACTTCTGCAGTCAGCTGGACTATAAAAAACTCTGTCAAAGGTCACTGACCTGGTACCTCAAAGAGAAGGACCTCTGCAGTCAGTTGAACTATAAAGAACAAGTTCAAAGGTCACTGACCTGGTACCTCCTACAGAAGGAGTCCTGCAGAGTCAAAGGTCACTGAGCTGGTACTTGATACAGGACATGTGGTCAGCTGAACTATAACACTAATGCCAAAGGTCAAAGGTAACTGACCTGGTACCTCAAAGAGGACTTCTGCAGTCAGCTGAACAATAAATAATAATAACGGATATTTGTTGAACACTTTCCTCCCTTAAAGGGAGCCCAAAGCGCATTACAATAAATGTTGAACAGGTGCACCCATACGCGGTAACTTTTTTTTTTTTTTAACTTTTTAAAATTTTTTCCAAAAAACATGTATACAATACAGAGAATAGTATGAAACAAACAATATAAAACGAACAGTAGCATCTTCCACTACAGAGAGAAAGATAAAACAAAACAAAACAAAACGGACTAAACAAGGCAAGACAAACCTGTAACAACATCAACAAATACAAAAAAAAAGGAAGATTTGTCCAATCATTCAATCAATCAATGTTTACACATTAACCCTTTTGCTGCCAGGAAAATAAGATTTAAGTGAAATCTATTTGCCAGGGTTTTTTCACAAAAAACAGGTATAAATTTTCAAAAAATTCTGTGCTCTTTGTTATTGGAGAAAGACCCATAAAAGTATATATTTTCTGAAAGGGAAATGAATAAAGAATACAAAACACATGATGTTTTCCCATTTTATATATTTTAAGTGACATGCTGTTGTTTTGAAATCAGTGTTTTGTTTTTTGTCACATTTTCAACTTGTTCATTACAAACATTAGTCAGGTAATTTGCACAAAAATATCATTTTCTGGACAAATGGATATCTGCACACACAAAATCATACTAGAACAACCACAATATAAAAAAAAAACTGAAAAAGAAATAGATGCATTGTGACTTTTGCAAGTGATAATATGGATGTGAGGCCACGCCCCCTCAGTCTCCACCCCCCTCCTCTTCACCCCTCTCACACGGTCACTTCATCCAGTTCTCATCAGACCGCGTTGGCTGAGTGCCAAGGAAATAGCTCATATGGTGTCCTGCTAAAAATTCGGTGACCTGTCGACTGCTAGAGTTGAACAGCCGGCATCACTCACTGATAGTCGTATCTTGGCCACTCTCTTGATTGCTCCCTTTATTTTCTATCAAATCGTCCTATAAATGTTCACCACTGTCTTCTCCTTCAAATTTATGCTTCAATTCTTTCTGAGCATCAGCTAAAGAAAGTAATCTTGGTTGATTTAGTTCGCCAAGAGCGCATGTCTTGAGCACGGAGTCAGTCCGACATTTTGTTGAGCGAGCGAGGAGAGGAGCCAGGCAAAGACTGCGGCCAGTAACCCAACCAAAACATTCAAATAAAGGACTGCCTTATGACGCAGATGGTGTTTCTAGCTATGAATAGAATCTAGAAAGATTCCCCAAGCTAAAGCTACCAGCATTTTTGTAAACGAACTGAATGCAAAGCAGGGAAAAGTCAGAATATTTCGATGACGAGTTATCTCGTCATTGTGGCAGCGAAGCATACATGCTTTCCATGACGAGTTATCTCGTCATATAGGCAGCCTTAGGGTTAATGATTGTAGTAATCATGATGATTTAAGATGACATTAATAATAAATAGCCTGGACCAGTTGTAACATAGCAACAGCATCCATTATGTGAGGCGAAAGCGAGTGGTGGCATTATAATATCATAATAATAATATTAAGCATGAGTAGACCACTTCTACATTATTGGAAAAGAAAGCTAGTAGTTAATCACATTGTAAAGACAACAACAACCATAAAAGTTAAAAAAATAAACAAATAATACATATAAGAAATAAATAAAGACCTGTTAGTACAAAGTAAGGACTGTTACACAGAATGATAACTGGAACATGCAAAATTGTGATTAAGTAACAGTTTCCATAATTGGAAGGTAACTGTTCCACTTTGTATGGAAAGCATGATGGTTCATTAGTATATAAGATGTATGTTCTTCGATTTTGTATCTGAGCTGTGTTTTAAATGCATTGAGTTGTGGTGGTTGTTTACTGAATTTGCATTTGTACAGAAAGTTTTTGGCAAGTAAAATAATGAAATCTAAAATGTCATCTGTAGCAAATGTGTGTGAGTTTCCAAATAAAACTAATTCTTCACATAACTGGGCATTGTATACATTATTGCATTTGTTATTAATATCAGTTTGGAAAGCAGTCCAAAATCTCTGTGCAATCTCACATCTCCAAAAAAGGTGTTCAATGGTTTCTGGATGTGATCCACAGAAGCTACATTTATCATTATGAGAGATATTCATCTGTTTCAGTGATCTGTTTGTTGCAATAATCCTATGAACTATTCTTATTTGAAACCATTTTAAGTTGACGTCACTTATTTTGTGTATTTTGTGAAATGTCTGTTTCCAATTAATGTTCAGTTGCAACAAATTGTTCCATTTCTTACAGCATTTAGGGGTCGTATTGTTTTTAACTAGAGTATCGTAATAAACTTTTGTTCCTTTTTTCACTGAATATATCATTTGTAATGATTTTCTCATCTGCAAAGCAGTGTTATTATCAATTTCAATGTTCAGGTTTTTTTATATAATTTCTAACTGACCTTATGCAACCATTTAAAGTAAGAAAATTTGTTATATTTCCATGCTTTTGACTAAAATCTTCATAGGAAAGGAAACTACTGTCCCCATGCACTAGATGAGAAATATTCCAGACCCCCTTTTCCATCCAATTTCTGTATGATAAAATCTTACTTCCAGTTTTAATATTTTGGTTCAGAAAGATTGGTTCTGCTAAAACTTCTTTGCTGCTTAATAGTGGGACCTTCTGACAAAATTCTTTGTAGGCTTGGAAAACATGAATCCAGAACTTATTCTTGTCATTAGGTGTTGGTAGACAGGGTCCATATCTATCAATATCTTCAATAACTGGACTGCTTTCTTTTATTATTAATGTCCATTTATGGTTTGAAAACTTTAATTTACGTATCCAGCTCAGTTTAAGACCTTTAATAAATTGTTTGATGTCAAACATTCCTAATCCTCCTAATCTTGTACTTTTAATTACTGTTTTTCTACTTATTCGATCCTGTTTTTTGTTCAAATGAACTTAAAACATGCCTTCTGCAGCTCATCAATATATTCATCAGGTGGATTTGGTAGAAACATCCATATTCATCAGGTGGATTTGGTAGAAACATCCATAACTGGGTTATTTTTGATAAAATCAATGACTTGAGAACAGCTATCCTTCCATACACGGTAACTTACAAAAGGAACAGCAGGGTCAAAGGTCATTGACCCGGTACTTGATACTTGATCTCTAGTCAGCTGGGCTTTAAACAACAGTGTCAAAGGTCACTGACCTGGTATTTGATACAGGAAAGGGCATCTGTTGTCTGCTGGACTACAAACAAGTAAAAGTCACTGACCTGGTACCTCATACAGAAGGACCTCCACAGTCAGTTGAACAATAAACAACAGGGTCAAATGTCAAATGTCACTGACCTGGTACCTGATCCAGCTGTCGATGACCAGCTGTTTCTGCAGGTGCTGCACCTTGATGTCCCCTCCAAACAGCAGTAAGGGGTAGGCGGAGATCAGGGTGGTGTCACGCACGTACACCCTGGATACCTTCACCTGTCCCACACAAGAATCATGGATACTGTGTTTGTGTGTGTGTGTGTGTGTGTGATCTTTGTTCTTGTTTTTTTTTCTTGTTTTTTTTAAATTTCATTTCACACTGGATTAATTGACTGAACACTTCACTGAATGATCATGAGAGGTTAAAATAATCAACACCGTATATATAATTTGACAAGAGTGACACAAAAACCAGCCTTCCAACTAGTGTTGATATCCTTTCTGACCCATTCTTTTCTTTCTGCCCCCCTCACCGACGGGTGCAAAAGCCGAGTGGTTAAAGCGTTGGACTTTCAATCTTGAGGTCCTGGGTTCGTATCTCGGTGACGGTGCCTGCTGGGGAAAAAGGTGGTGATTTTTTCCAATCTCCCAGGTCAACATATGTGCAGACCTGCTAGTGCCTGAACCCCCTTTGTGTATATACAGCAAGCAGAAGATCAGATACACACGTTAAAGATCCTGTAATCCATGTCAGCGTTCGGTGGGTTATGGAAACAAGAACATACCTAGCATGCACACCCCTGAAAGTGGAGTATGGCTGCCTACATGGCAGGGGCAAAAACAGTCATACACATAAAAGCCCACACGTGTACATAGAAGTGAATGTGGGAGTTGCAGCCCACGAACGCAGAAGAATGAGCCCCGGGTTTGTAAAGCGCTTAGAGTTTGGTCTCCGATCAAGATGGGCGCAATGTAAGTATCCGACCATTCATTCATTCACAATTCATTCATCAAGGTGGCAAAATGGTTAAGACGCTCAGCTGCCGATACAGAAAGTCCGTGAGGGTGTGGGTTTAAATCCCACTCTCGCCCTTTCTCCCAAGTTTGACTGGAAAATCAAACTGAGCGTCTAGTCATTCTTATGAGAGGATAAACCAAGGTCCCTTGTGCAGCGCACACTTGGCGCACTGAAAAAGAACCCATAGCAATGAGAGTGTTGTCCTTTGGCAAAATTCTATAGAAGAAATCCATTCTGATAGGTACACAAATATATAAGCATGCACTCAAGGCCTGACTAAACCTGTTGGGTTATGCTGCAGGTCAGGATTCTGCCTAGCAGATGTGGTGTAGCATACATGGATTTGCCCAAACGCAGTGACGCCTCCTTGAGAAACTGAAATTGAAACTCATTCATTCATTCAATTTCCAAATGACCGTTAACGTCTCTCCGTACACGAACCATGTCAAAGAATGTAGCATGAGGTAGCATTCATTCATTCATCATTCATCATTTATTTATCATTCATTCATCCATTCAGCATTTATTTATCATTCATTCATTCAATTTCCAAATGAATATTAACTTCTCTCTGTACATGAACCAGGTCAAAGAGAGTAGCAACAGGTTGCATTTAATCATTCATTTATTCAATTTCCAAACGGCCATTACCGTCTCTCCGTACACGAACCATGTCAAAGAATGTAGCATGAGGTAGCATTCATTCATTCATCCATTCAGCATTCATTCATCATTCATTCATTCATGACTCATTCATTCATTCAATTTCCAAATGAATATTAACTTCTCTCTGTACATGAACCAGGTCAAAGAGAGTAGCAACAGGTTGCATTTAATCATTCATTTATTCAATTTCCAAACGGCCATTACCTTCTCTCCGTACACGAACCAGGCCAAAGAATGTAGCATCAGGTAGCGGTTGACCGACGATGGATGGATCTGCGTGTGACCTTGGGGCGTCTCCGCCAAACACGGCTTCCTCTCCCCAGGCCTTGCCCCTGCTTCAGCCACTGCCACCGGCGTCACCCGGGCAACCTGGGAGTACAGACCCGCACACAGGACGGCCTTCACCATGGCAATGGTGTTCCGGTCAAGGTCGTGGGTCTTGGAGGTCACCTGACTGATGTCAAGGACGTCCGGGACGGAGGCGGTGCTGACGGCGGAAGACTTGTGTGGGGCAGAGGAGGTGCCGAAACCGATGCTGTGTATCAGTTTGATCAGGTCGTTTTTCACGTTCTGCAAGAGGTCAGATTAAACTGTGTATATATCTTCCCCTTTATAAAGTACCTTCTTTTTTTCACATTCTGGAAGAGGTAGGACAAAACTGCAAGAGTGTCTTCTCATTTCTAAACGACTTGATGTACACCACTTCATAAGCCCAACTATCCTAAAAAATGCAATAAAAAAAAAGACAACAAAAGTACATGTACTGGTAACCCCCCTCACAGAGCAAAAAAAAACCAACAAAACCCACATAAGTGACCACATATAAGTGGAGTGATGGCCAAGTGGTAACGCGTCCGCCTACGAAGCGAGAGAATCTGAGCGCACTGGTTCGAATCACAGCTCAGCCGCCAATATTTTCTCCCCCTCCACTAGACCTTGAGTGGTGGTCTGGACGCTAGTCATTCGGATGAGACGATAAACCGAGGTCCCGTTTGCAACATGCACTTAGTGCACGTAAAAGAACCCACAGCAACAAAAGGGTTGTTCCTGGCAAAATTCTGTAGAAAAATCCACTTTGATAGGAAAAACAAATAAAACTGCACACAGGAAAAGAAAAAAAAAGGGTGGTGCTGTAGTGTAGCGACACGCTCTCCCTGGGGAGAGCAGCCCAAATTTCACACAGAGAAATCTGTTGTGATCAAAAGAAATACAAATACAAAATAAAAATAAATGTGAAAGGTATAATACCTGAACAGACACCAAAAAACATTCTTTTTTTTTTCTCCTGATTTTTATTCGTGGTGGAGCATTCAGAATCATCATCCTAAAAGGACTGGGTGCTTCTTCTTCTTCTGCGTTTATGGGCTGCAACTCCCACGTTCACTCATATATACACAAGTGGGCTTTTACATGTACGACCGTTTTTACCCCGCCATGTAGGCAGCCATACTCCGCTTTTGGGGGTGAGAATGCTAGGTATGTTCTTGTTTCCATAACCCACCAACTGCTGACATGGATTACAGGGTCTTTAATATGTGTATCTGATCTTCTGCATGCCGTATACACACGAAGGGGGTTTAGGCACTAGTGGGTCTGCACATATGTTGACCTGGGAGATCAGAAAATCTCCACCCTTTGCCCACCAGGTGCCGTCACCAAGATTCGAACCCGGGACCCTCAGACTGAAAGTCCAATGCTTTAATCATTCGGCTATTGCGCCTGTTGGACTGGATGCAAAACTAAAAAAAAAAAAAAAAGACTATAAAAAAAACTAAAAACAAAAAAACCCACCTCATTGAAAAAGATAAAATATGCAGTTGCTGACATCAATGAACAAAGAAGGAGAAGAAATAGTGTTAAACAAGGAACATAGAGTGAAGAGCATGTTCAAACATCGCTTGACAGGTGCAACAGCTGAGTGGTTAAAGTGTCAGACTTTCAATCCGACGGTCCCAGGTTCAAATCTTGGTTATGGTGCCTGGTGAGTAAAGGGTGGAGATTTTTCCAATCTCCCAGGTCAACATGTGCAGAACTGCTTGTGCCTGAACCCCCTTCATGTGTGTATGCAAGCAGAAGATCAAATACACACATTAAAGATCCTGTAATCCATGTCAGCGTTCGGTGGGTTATGGAAACAAGAACATACCCAGCATGCACAGCCCCGAAAAACAGAGTATGGCTGCCTACATGGCAGGGTAAAAATGGTCATACACGTAAAAGCCCACTCTGTGTACATACGAGTGAACATGGAAGTTGCAACCCACGAACGAAGAAGAAGAAGAAACATCGCTCGTGTCACACAGATACCTCAATGTCCAGCAGCGTGTTTCTCTTCAGGAAATAGCGATTACAGAACTGCGTCTCTGCCCCTCGCCCCTGACTGCGGGCCTGAGTCCACCTGGCAGGCACACAAACACAGACCAAAAAAATTAATATTCACAGTAATATCATCATTACTACCTGGGTCCAATGCTGAGCTTATATCACAGATTGTCATCAGCTTACTTTGGGGCCAACAGCAAAGTGAAAGCTGTATGATGAATGGTTTCTCCATTGCAATGGGAATTCTTTTACAGCTTAGTCTTTTGTGAAGGACTATGACTCTCAAACTTTGAGGCAAGATTGCACTGACTTTTGGTGCTGCAGCCTTAGGGGCTGTTTTGGCTTTCGGGGACCACCCCAACACCAACTGTCCTAAAGCTCTCTTGGCCAAAAGAGTGGGTAAGACACTCTCCACTATGATCAAATTCTAGCCGAGATAGTCGGGACATGAGTTGCCTCCTTTGCTATTCTGATGGCCCTGGTCAGACACGACTGACTATCATACATACCACCACATTCTTCAGGTAACATACCTGTAATCACACCTGTTATCTCCATCACATTCTTCACGTAACACACCCGTAATAACATCTGTCACCTAAACCATATTCTTCAGGTAACACCTGTAATTACAACTGTAATCTCCACGACATTCTTCAGGTAACACACCCGTGATCACACCTGTTACCTACACCATGTTCTTCAAGTAACCTACATCATGTTCTTCAGACATACCCAAGGTAGGCCCTGTAGACAGTGAGGTGGTCAGAAGCAGAGGTGGACAGGGACAGCTTGGCAGTGTTGGCTTCGTCACGACGACTCAGGGGCACCACAAAGGGCGACTTGTCTGTCATGGCCGCTGCTATCACCGCCTGTACACATGCAGATCATAATGATGATCATATCACCGCCTGTACACATGCAGATCATAATGATGATCATATCACAGTCTGTACACACATCAGATCATAATGATGATCATATCACCACCTGTACACATGCAGATCATAATGATGATCATATCACCAGCCTGTACACATGCAGATCATAATGATGATCATATCACAGTCTGTACACATATCGATCATAATGATGATCATATCACAGTCTGTACACACATCAATCATAATGATGATCATATCACCAGCTGTACACATGCAGATCATAATGATGATCATATCACAGTCTGTACACATATCGATCATAATGATGATCATATCACCACCTGTACACATGCAGATCATAATGATGATCATATCACAGTCTGTACACACATCAATCATAATGATGATCATATCAACACCTGTACACATGCAGATCATAATGATGATCATATCACAGTCTGTACACACATCGATCATAATGATGATCATATCACTGCCTGTACACACGCTGATCATAATGGTGATTATATCAAAACCTGTATATTCAATGATGAGGATGATAACGCTGCTTGCACACACAGAATCAAGATGATAATGATGTTAAAATTCCTGCATACAAAAAAGATGATGATATCCTGCTTACAAATATAAAAAAAAAGATGATTATGGTGTAAATGATAATGAAAATTATGAAAAAAACATCACTGTACACACACACACACAAAAATGATGATGATGACAATGATGATGAAGAACAGAAGATATCAATCACTGTCTGCAAACAAAAAGACAATGAAAACATCACTGTCCACTCGTACACACCACAACAAAAATGTCCGTATGCAGAGAGAGGGACGACAGAAATTCTTGCCTCTGACAAGATCACACAATCAAACACACACATCCACTCAACAAACCACCAGAACAAAAATTTCCAAACCCAAGAAAGAGGGACGATAGAGTTCCATGCCTATGACAAGATCAGATTTGGACACACATATCCATGGACTTTTGAAACAAAAAAACGTAGAAAAAAGGACCACAGAAATCAATGCCTGTGTCCAGGTCACAGATTAAAACACCCACGCACAGACCATCAAACAACATTCAATATGCAGAACTAAGGTTGAATTCAATTTTTTTGCGTGTTTTGACATTTTCAAATCTTCTTCTTCTTCGTTTGTCAGATGGACACCCCAGCCTCCGCGATAAAGGCAGCTGTACACTGCAGGTTCTCCACACAGCCGTAAAGCTTCCGGGTCACTGGAGTTGGGTTGGGCCTGTACCTCATCCTGAGCACCTCATGGAGGGGACAAGACCGCACCATGCTTAGTGACCAATGCGGAATTTAGTGTGTAGATTGTGGTTTAGGCGGTTGTGGCCTGTGCAGACACCTGTTCCCACCTTGTCAGGAGCGGTCTGTCCTTTTGTGGTGTGGATGCTGCTGTAGCCACTTCGTCTGTTGCTTTCCTCATACAATGCTGCTTAAACCAGGAAGGACAACAGAATTTCTGTGACAAGATCACACATCAAATCACACACACCCATACGCCACCACAGCAAAAACCTCCAATCCACAGAAAAGACGGACAATAATAGGAATTGTCACCTGTGACAAGATCACAGATTAAACTGCACGCATCCGCAGACCATCTAAACAAAAACTTCACAAAAGAGCGATGGCATAAATCCTGGCCTGTGAAAACATCACGGATTCAAACTCCCTCAAACCACCAACACTTTACCTGTGACAAGATCACAGATTTAAACACACACGTAACGTTTCAATACATCTTTCGTAGAAAGATAAAACAACAAAGTTTGATCTCTTTCCATGTTTTTGTCTATGTGTCTGTCTCTTCTTCCCCCTCTTCTGTCTGTCTTGTCGCTTTTCTCCCCATCTTTATGTCTTTCTCTTCTTCTTATAAGTGTTATATATATATATATATATATATATATATATATATGAATGTGACAGCCTATGTGTATGATTTTCTTTTCCTTTTTTCTGATTTTCTGTCTTTCAAATGCCATAAATATGGCTTACATAATATATGATGTATATGTGAATGCTTTTAGTGAGAACACACACACACACACACACACACACAAACAGAAACAAAAAACCACTCACAGACCCCACACACACACCAGTTCAGTTCAGTTCAGTTACTCCTGGCAGCATCACTGTTCGGACAAATCCATATACGCCACACCACATCTGCCAAGCAGATGCCTGACCAGCAGCGTAACATAACGCCCCTAGTCAGGCCTTGAGAGAGAGAAAAGAAAAAGGTGAGCAGACAGATGATGAAATGAAACACAATGCAAACAAAAAAAAAAGAAAGAAAAAAGCCCACTCACAGACAGACCCCCTCACACACCAACTCACCACTGGTTCCAAACACCCCAGTATAGCGGCATACACCAGCATCTTCCCCACACGCACGTTGACCGGCAGCGCTGCCAGGTGGTGACCCAGGGGCGTGAGGGCGCCGGTGTCTGCGAAGCACGCCCCGACCTCGCGCAGCAAGGTCATGGCCCGCTGGACGTTGGAGGGCTGAGGGGGGTCCAGGCAGCGGGCAAGGAAGTCTTCCGGGCGTCCCATCTCGCATTTCTGATCGACGCAAGTCAGGAGAGTTGTGTCATCATGATGATATAATGATAATAATACTAATGATAACTGGACATTTATCAGCGCTTTCCTCATTGCTCAAAGCCCTTTACAATCCACAAAGACATGCATACGAAACACACTCAAGTCCTCAACTCACAATCATGCACAATAAACATATACATGCGCATACAATTTCGTACACACAATAAAAACATACATACATAAATGCATGCATGCATCCACACATACATACATTCGACACACACACAATACAGCGTTACAAATATACCTACACAATCAACTAACTACTTTCATGCATGAGAGAGGGTCTAGAGGAAATACTGCTGGAAGAGGAAAGTCTTGAGGTTAGATTTAAAGGAAGGCAGTGAGGGGCTGTGACAGACATGGTGAGGCAAAGAGTTCCACATCTGAACGGCAGATGATAAAAAGGCTCAACCACCATGCTGTTCTCTTTTGTATTTTGGGACGCAGAAGGTTCTATTATCGGCAGCAGAGCGAAGAGAGCGGGGGGTGGGGGGGGTGGGGGGGGGGTACACAGATTTGAAAGAAGTCAAGAGAGGTATTGGGGTGCAGTTCCAGATATGACATGGTAGTATCTATATGGTGCAAACTCCCCATATAAGCGCCTCCCATGAAACAATACTATATCCAATAGTGCATAGTAACTTACTTCTGCACATGAAAAAAATGACACACATATGTGTATCTATACACACCAATTTGTTGTACATCTATACAAATTACTATTACATACCCAGAATCATACTCTCACAGTTCAGTGCACACGTACACAAGAAAAAGGCAATCTCCCTGCAATGATGACCTTTTCAAATGCAAAGGAATGAAATCTAATAAACACTAATGTGCACAAAGCCCAAATAAAATCGAAATCCACTTTTTCCCCCTCATTTTTTTCAGAATCAAACATTTCTTTTCCTCTGTGCTAAACTATGCTATGTAGTAGTAAGCTCTGTTTATGATATGTCCATGCCTTATAAATGCTAAGCTTATGCTACTCTAATGCTATTATATAAGCATGTTGGGTTACACTGCTGGTCAGGCATCTGCTTGGCAGATGTGGTGTAGCATATATGGATTTGTCCAAATGCAGTGACGCACCCCAAAAACCAACGACATAAAATCATTTGTTGGTACAGCTTCTCTAACCATAAACACGTACACATATAGAAGAAATTTCCCAACTCAGAATCAAAAGTTGAAGTTACTTGTATATCTGAATGGCTTCACACGCATCATCCACAACAGAACTGGTATAAAAAGTCTTGTGATGCTCAGGCAAATACCACAGCCGGGCACCTGTGGCCACGCAATATTGTTCCTTTTCATTTGTTGCACCCAAACGGTGGAATTCACTACCCTCACACCTCCGTCACACTCCAACACACGCAATCAAGACAGCACTCAAAACATATCTTTTCAAACTGTACTATTCTCGGTAAAACTTCTCCATCTACAAATGCTTGCTGTGATCTGATCGCTGGATGTGCTCTTTATGTTGATTTCTATGTATTTGTGATTGTTATTTTTGTGATACCTGGCTCCTTGGTGTATATTTTGACTATGGTGAATGTGATGTATATATTTTGCTGTGGTTTGGGCCCATGTGATGTGAAACTGTGATATTACCTGTGTTGATTTTTTTTGTACATACCTTTATGTCACTTAGTCTTAAATTTGTATATTTTATTGTACAGGTGAGAGAGCCACATCTGAGGTGATAGCACTGCGCTATACAAGCCTGTGTTTTATGATTAGCATTATTATTATGATTGACACAGCTGTGAACTCAGTCCATTCACAGCCCAACCAGCCCAAGACTTTCCTGTACCAGGTGTGATCAGGAAGATGGCGTGAAACCATGGAAATAATACAAGCAAGTTCTTCATCTTTTTCTTCTTCTTCATTCGTGGGCTGCAACTCAAACTTTCACTCGTAGGTACACGAGTGGGATTTTATGTGTATGACCGTTTTTACCCCGCCATGTAGGCAGCCATACTCCGCTTTTGGGGGTGTGCATGCTGGGTATATTCTTGTTTCCATAACCCACCGAATGCTGACACGGATTACAGGATCTTTAACGTGTGTATTTGATCTTCTGCGCACATATGCACTCGAAGGGGGTTCAGGCACTAGTAGGCCTGCATATATATTGACCCAGGAGATCGGAAAAATCTCCACCCTTTTCCCACCAGGCGCTGTTACCGAGATTCAAACCCTGGACCTTTGGACTGAAAGTCCAACGCTTTAACCACTCAGCTATTGCGCCCGTCGCCAAGTAAGTTCAACATCTCATTCTGAGTTCGGAAATTTCCTCCACACAAAATCGTCTTACGCCATTTCAGTGGAGTGGTGGTCTAGAGGGTAACATATCTGACAAGGAAGCAAGAGAATCTGAGAGCACGGAACCAAGTCAAAGATGCTAAGCAGATGCCTGACCAGTAAGCATAATCCAACCCACTTCGTGAGGCCATGAGGGGGTGGGAAGGGGGGGGGGAGGAAAAAAATTATATAAAGAAAATAATGATAACAATGATAACAAAATACTGCTCTTGCTGCTACTACTACTACTACTACTACTACAAATAATATACTAGTACAAATACAACTGCTGCTAATAATGCCACTAATAGTAATACTGCAAACAATACTAATAATATTAGTACTTATACTAACACTACTACTACTATTACTACTACTAACAAAATGATTAATCAAATAGATCAAAATAATAATAATAATAAAAAACCACAAAAAAACAACATATCAATAACAGTATCAGTAACTCAAGGAGGCGTCACTGCATTCAGACAAATCCATATATGCTACACCACATCTGCTAAGCAGATGCCTGACCAACAGCGTAACCCAATGCACTTAGGCCTTGAGGGGGAAAATATATATATATATGTATGTATATATAAAAGAAAAATAAATAAATAAATACATAAAAATGATAATGATAAGTCAATACATGAATAGATAAACAATAACCCAGCACCAATAAATCGTCTGATGCCCTCTCACCATGATGGTCAGGCACAGCTCCTCCAGAGGCACACGCAGAAGCTCTGGAACCGTGTAGTCCGCCATCTTGTGGAACTTCTCAACCGTGAACAGCCGGAAGCAGAACCCCTCTCGCACTCTTCCCGCCCGACCCTGTCGCTGCTTGGCACTGGCCTTGCTGATGAACACCTCCGTCAGAGAGCTCATCTGACTGGTCTCGTTATATCTGTAACACAGTTTCTCACTGGTCAGCTTTGCTGTGGCTTTGCTGATGGAACACTGCTCATCTGACTGGTCTCGTTATATCTGACACAGCCTCTGATTGGTCAGCTATGATGATTGTCAGCTTTGCTGATGGAACACTGCTCATCTGACTGGTCTCGTTATATCTGTAACACAGTTTCTCACTGGTCAGCTTTGCTGTGGCTTTGCTGATGGAACACTGCTCATCTGACTGGTCTCGTTATATCTGACACAGCCTCTGATTGGTCAGCTATGATGATTGTCAGCTTTGCTGGTGGAACACTGCTCATCTGACTGGTCTCGTTAAATCTGTAACACAGTTTCTCACTGGTCAGCTTTGCTGTGGCTTTGCTGATGGAACACTGCTCATCTGATTGGTCTCGTTATATCTGACACAGCTTCTGATTGGTCAGCTATGATGATTGTCAGCTTTGCTGATGGAACACTGCTCATCTGACTGGTCTCGTTAAATCTGTAACACAGTTTCTCATTGGTCAGCTTTGCTGATGGAACACTGCTCATCTGACTGGTCTCGTTATATCTGACACAGCCTCTGATTGGTCAGCTATGATGATTGTCAGCTTTGCTGATGGAACACTGCTCATCTGACTGGTCTCGTTATATCTGAAACAGCTTCTGATTGGTCAGCTGTGATGATTTTTTAAACAAGATGACTGGAAAGAACTGAATTTTTCCTATTCTTATGCCTAATTTGGTGTCAACTGACAAAGTATTTGCAGAGAGAATGTCAATATTAAAGTTTACCACGGACACACAGACACACAGACAACTGAACACTGGGTTAAAACATAGACTCACTTTGTTTACACAAGTGAGTCAAAAAGTAATGCATGAAGTAAAACCCAACAGTTTATTCATATCTTAATCATCATCATCATCATTATTATTATTATTATCATGTGGGGGCCTTAATGGTTTTCTTTTTCACACACACACACACACACACATACAAACACAATTAATCTTCATGGTCTGGTTCTTTCGCAACTGTGTCTGTGCTAAAGATGGGGCATCTATGTCTGTCTGAGTGTGTATGTGTGCATGTCTGAAATTTAATTGAATGACACAGGAAACGAATGATGAGCACCCAATGGCAGCCATCAATCGGCTCTACCCAGGTAGGCAGTCTGCTGAGCAAATATCCCTGTGTTTGTAAAGCGCTTCGAGCTAGGTCTCTGACCAAGGACAGGTGCTATATAAGTATCCATGTCATTCATTCATTCATCTATTGTGGGTTTTTTTCTTTTTAATTCATACTTTTCTAGAATCATTAACAAAGTAAGCAATCCAGAAGACGACAATGACATAAAGACACTGTTCCATACTTCACACAGCTTACCTATTTTCTTTCGCTTTTCCCGAGTCTATGACAAAGACGGCATCGGGAATGGTAATTCCTGTCTCGGCGATGTTGGTTGCCAGGACGATCTTTCTGACACCTTGGGGCGGGCACAGCGAACACCCGGTTCTGGTCTTCCGACGACAGCACTGAATGAAGGGCAAAGATCTGAAATCTGATGAAGTAAACACTGATACCACAACTTTCTGTTTTTGTTTTTTTTAAACTTCAAATCATTTCATGTTATTTTATTTTCATTATCTCATTCTATTTTATTTTATTTTATTTTGTTTCATTTTCATTATTTTATTTCATTCTTCAGCACTGAATGAAGGGCAAAGATTTGAAATCTGATGAAGTAAACAGCGACACCACAACTTTTTATCTTATCTCATTTTATTTGACTTTATTTTGTTTCGTTTTGTTTTGTTTTATTCTATTTCATTTTATGTTATTTTCATTTTTATTATCTTATTTTATTTCATTCTTTAGCACTGAATGACGGGCAAAGATCTGAAATCTGATGAAGTAAACAGTGATACCACAACTTTATATTTCATCTCATTTCATTTTATTTTCATTTCTATGATTTTGTTTTGTTTTTTTCTTCAGCCCAAAATCAAGAGCAGAGATGTGAAATCTGATGAAGTAAACAGTGATACACACATTTTTTTTTTTTTATCTTATCTTATTTTACTTTCTTTTGTTTTATTTTATTTCATTCTATTTTATTCTATCTAGTTTATTTTCATTTTTATTATTTTATTTTATTCTTCAACACTGAATGACGGGCAAGATCTGAAATCTGATGAAGTAAACAGTGATACCACAACTTTTTAAAATTTCATTCTATTTTATTGTACTTCATTTCATTTCATTTTATTTTCGTTTTTATTATTTTATTTCATTTTATTCTTCAGCACAGAATGAAAGGCAAAGATCTGAAATCTAATGAAATAAACAGTGATACCACAAACTTTTAAAAATTTCCTTTTTCCTTTATTTCATTTTATTTTAATTTTCATTCTTCTATTTTATCTAATTCTTCTCTCTTTTTTTTGTTTTGATGAAGTCGTTTAGTAAATGAAAAATGAAACTAATGGTTATTATTGATAATCATCCTCATCATAACCATCATCATAAGAAGAAGAAGAAGCAGAGAACAAAGATGAAGAAGAGGAGGAGGAAGAGGAACTTCGACAAGAATAAGGAGAACAAGAGGAAGAAGAGGAGAAGGAAGAGGAACTTCGACAAGAATAAGGAGAACAAGAGGAAGAAGAGGAGAAGGAAGAGGAACTTCGACAAGAATAAGGAGAACAAGAGGAAGAAGAGGAGAAGGAAGAGGAACTTCAACAAGAATAAGGAGAACAAGAGGAAGAAGAGGAGAAGGAAGAGGAACTTCGACAAGGAGAACAAAGAGGAAGAAGAGGAGAAGGAAGAGGAACTTCGACAAGAATAAGGAGAACAAGAGGAAGAAGAGGAGAAGGAAGAGGAACTTCGACAAGAATAAGGAAGAAGAGGAGAAGGAAGAGGAACTTCGACAAGGAGAACAAGAGGAAGAAGAGGAGAAGGAAGAGGAACTTCGACAAGGAGAACAAGAGGAAGAAGAGGAGAAGGAAGAGGAACTTCGACAAGAATAAGGAGAACAAGAGGAAGAAGAGGAGAAGGAAGAGGAACTTCGACAAGGAGAACAAGAGGAAGAAGAGGAGGAGGAAGAGGAACTTCGACAAGAACAAGGAGAACAAGAGGAAGAAGAGGAGAAGGAAGAGGAACTTCGACAAGAATAAGGAGAACAAGAGGAAGAAGAGGAGAAGGAAGAGGAACTTCGACAAGGAGAACAAGAGGAAGAAGAGGAGAAGGAAGAGGAACTTCGACAAGAATAAGGAGAACAAGAGGAAGAAGAGGAGGAGGAAGAGGAACTTCGACAAGAATAAGGAGAACAAGAGGAAGAAGAGGAGAAGGAAGAGGAACTTCGACAAGAATAAGGAGAACAAGAGGAAGAAGAGGAGAAGGAAGAGGAACTTCGACAAGAATAAGGAGAACAAGAGGAAGAAGAGGAGAAGGAAGAGGAACTTCGACAAGGAGAACAAGAGGAAGAAGAGGAGAAGGAAGAGGAACTTCGACAAGAATAAGGAGAACAAGAGGAAGAAGAGGAGGAGGAAGAGGAACTTCGACAAGAATAAGGAGAACAAAGAGGAAGAAGAGGAGGAGGAAGAGGAACTTCGACAAGAATAAGGAGAACAAGAGGAAGAAGAGGAGGAGGAAGAGGAACTTCGACAAGAATAAGGAGAACAAGAGGAAGAAGAAGAAGACGATGATGATGATGATATGTCGATGATGATGATAAAGAAAAGGAAGAAGAAGAAGAAGAAGAATGAATGAATAATTATGCAGATATACATCCAAGTCTGCTCTAATAGCTTTATACAAACATTTCATAACATTTCTGTGCATAACTGCTGAAGCATTTTTCTGTTTAAATTTACCTGCTGTCAACAATTACCTGGCTGCCTAACTACAGTAGCAATCTTCTGTTAAAAGTTACCTGCTGTCAACAATTACCTGGCTCCATAACTACAGTAGCAATCTTCTGTTAAAAGTTACCTGTTGTCAACAATTACCTGGCTGCATAACTACAGTAGCAATCTTCAGTTAAAAGTTACCTGTTGTCAACAATTACCTGGCTGCATAACTACAGTAGCAATCTTCTGTTAAAAGTTACCTGTTGTCAACAATTACCTGGCTCCATAACTACAGTTACATTGTTCTGTTAAAAGTTACCTGATGTCAACAATTACCTGGCTCCATAACTACAGTTACATTGTTCTGTTAAAAGTTACCTGATGTCAACAATTACCTGGCTCCGTAACTACAGTAGCATTCTTCTGTTAAAAGTCACAGTCAATGTCACAAAAGTGAAAGTGCTTCATGCACGTTTTACCTGTCTTTGTCGCTGAAGTAACGCTCTGTCGTCAGTATTTCATACAGCTCCTGAATGTCAGCCAACCCTGGCAGAAAGATCAGCACAGCGCCATCTATGTCTCTGTAAGGGGGAGCACTGTCTAGGTGCTTCAGCAAATCCTGTAGACAGTATTTGAAAAAAAAAAAACCACACGACAGTAAGCAAGAATCATTTTGCAAAAATCTGGTATCTGTTTCCAGTTAATTAACCAAAATCAACCATGCTACTAAATTCTCTTTGAAAAAAATTTTTTTGTTGATATCTTATTTCATTTTATTTTACCTATTTCAATTATTTATTTTATTTCATCTTATTTTATTCTGAGAGAAAACCTGGCCCGACCCAATCCCAGCAGCCCAGAAGCTCTACGGAGGACTGGAGGCCCTGCGACATACTGCCGCCTTCCTTGAGGAGACAGGGGGATCCATCTGATAAATGACGAACGAGACAACATCTTATTTCATTTTATGTCATTTTCCCTCAAGGCCTGACAAAGCATGTTGGGTTACGCTGCTGGTCAGGGATTTGTATTGCAGATGTGATGTGGCATACACGGATTTGTCTGAACGCAGTGACACCTCATTGAGTAACTGAACTGAACTGTTCGATTCTGGACTCTTTGAATCAGCAGCTGAACTGGTGATAGCAGACAGATGTCCGGTGAACCCCCCCCCCCCCCCCCCCCCCCCCCCCCCCGACCTCCCCCCACCCACATCCCCCCCCCCCCAAAAAAAAACCCCAAACCAAATATAAAATAAATGAACAATAAAAAAACAATGAGTAATAAGGGTGGCATAACGGGGGTAGGGGTGGTAGGTGGTGGGGGTACAGGTACAGTGCTTGTCTCCCCTTCCCCCCCCCCCCCCCAAAAAAAAAAAAAAAAAAAAAAAGTTCAACATCGCTGCGACTCAGGTAACACTGCCAACTAAATGTCACATGCTACTCACCACTACCAGATCCACGTTGATTTTGTTGGGGTTGAGCCTCGTGACTGCGTTTCTTGTTCTTTTGCTGTAGCTGTCTGCTGAGAGGGCAGTCTGTTGACAAATGTGCCGTCGTCACAGTTTAACTGTCATCGCACACTTCTGTTCACATGCAAACAGACAATCTGAAGCACTGTTGTTTGTTGACCATCATCATAGTTTAACCGTCATCACACACTTCTGTTCACATGCAAACATATAATTTAAAGCACTGCTATCTGGACAAATATGCCAACAACAGGGTTTAACCGTCATCGCACACTTCTGTTCACATACAAACATACAGTTTAAAGCACTGCTATCTGTTGACAAATGTGCCGTCATCACAGGTTTAACCGTCATCACACACTTCTGTTCACACGAAAACATACAGTTTAAAGCACTGCTATCTGTTGACAAATGTGCCGTCATCACAGGTTTAACCGTCATCACACACTTCTGTTCACACGAAAACATACAGTTTAAAGCACTGCTATCTGTTGACAAACATTCCGTCATCACAGGTTTAACTGTCATCACACACTTCTGTTCACACGAAAACATACAGTTTAAAGCACTGCTATCTGTTGACAAATGTGCCGTCATCACAGGTTTAACTGTCATCACACACTTCTGTTCACACGAAAACATACAGTTTAAAGCACTGCTATCTGTTGACAAACATTCCGTCATCAGGGTTTAACCGTCATCACACACTTCTGTTCACACGAAAACATACAGTTTAACCCTTTCCTTCTGATAACGGTAGGAGCCGGCATGCCCGCGCGCGCGCAGCGCCTCAATGCGGCCGGCGCCGGCTGCGTGTGTGTGGTACTTTTCCATCATGTGCTGACGCCGTGACTATGCTCAACAGGCACTAAAAGTTGGTGGAAAGTTTCCTACTATAGTCCAATAATCTGGCATCACTATTTTTGGATGCTAGCACCACTTCCATTCACAAAGAAAGGAGGGAAACTGCGTGTGGAGAGTTGTGAATGAAACTGACCGGTTTTCACAATGGCGTCGTCTGCATGCACCAGTGAGTTCGAGGATTATTCAGCGGAGGAATTAGGTCTCATATTAGAAGAAGTGTCAAAATATGATCAGATTGAAGAGTGTGAAGAATTAGAAGAAGATTCTGACGTGCATTTAGGTTCCGATCAAGAAGAAAGTGGTGAAAGTGATCCGGAGGACAATGTGCCACTCGCCGCTCTGCAAACCACGTGGCGACCGGCTACTCAGCCTACCAACGTGGCCACATTCCAGCAGCCGACAGGCCCTGCACATTCACTGCCAAGCACTGCCACCCCTCTGGATTATTTTTTTTTGTTTATACCCATCACTTTTTTTCAGGTTGCAGCAGAAGAGACTAACAGGTATGCCCGGCAAAAACAAGCAGCCCGGGGCACACCTGACCCTCTTTGGTTCGAAACAACACCTGATGAAATGCGGGCCTATCTCTCTGTGCTGATCATGTTGGGGATCAATCGTCTGCCACGTTTGTGGTGCTACTGGTCAACCGACCCTCGCTTCAGGAATAACTGGATCAGCAGTGTCATGCCCAAAACACGGTTTTTCAAAATCAACCAGTACTTTCATCTGCGCGACACATCGAACACACCTGCACGTGATCACCCCGACTATGATCCCTTGTACAAGGTGAGAAATTTCATCAACATGATTCTTCCTTTGTTCCGGACCAACTACCATCCAGGTCGTGAACTAAGTATTGATGAGGCAATGATCGGGTACAAGGGTCGGATATTTTTCAAGCAGTACATGCCAGCCAAGCCAACCAAATGGGGCATCAAGGTGTGGGAGATGTGTGACGCCAGGACAGGGTACTGCGTTGCATTTGATATTTACACCGGCCGTGCAAGTCGCAGAGACACCACCATCAGTCTTGGGCATGAAGTCGTTCACATGTTGGCATCACCTTTCTACCATCAAAACAGGCACCTGTATTTTGATCGTTTTTTCACCAGTGGCCCGAAATGGGACATATGCCTGTGCCACTGTCAACGTCAACCGCAAAGGGTTACCAGAGGAGGTCAAGACTGCCAAACTGAAAGAGAAGGGAAAATTGCTGCAGATGCAGAAGGGCTCACTGATGGCCACAGTCTACAAAGACAACCGTCAGATCTACCTTCTCAGCACCAACCAGCCACCAGGTATGACGACAGTGGAGGACAAAGTGACGCCGACAGTCATCGCCAGCTACAACAAGTACATGGGTGGCGTTGACAAGTCAGACCAGTATCGCGCCTACTACCCTGTTGGTCATCAGAACAAGAAATGGTGGCGCTACATTTTCCATTCTCTGGTCAACTTGTGCATTGTCCAGGCCTACCTCACCTGGGAAGTGTCACCTCATGCCCCAGTGAACAAGACCTGTGACCACTTGATGTTTCGCGCTGACATTGCAGAACAACTTCGCGCAGGATTCACCTCCAGGAAGCGCAAAGCAGGGCACAGCAAAGCAGTGCCAGATGCCCCCATTGCCTTGGCCAGCATCGACCATCACAAGTTAGAAAAGATCAAAGGGAGACGTAGGGTCTGTCGGCAGTGCATCAAAGACGGTCGCAGGACGGTGAAGGGACGAGGGGTGGAAACATCATATATGTGTTCTTTCTGCCAGGTACCTCTCTGTTTCCACAGGAATGACTGTTTCCGTGACTATCATGGACAGAATGTGCCTCAACATTAGGACAAGCTAGCTTGTTTTTGTTTATGTGTGTGTGTGTGCTTACCTGTAGTTTTGGTGACTCTGTGACACTTAGCAGTGACACTCTACTCACTATCCTTACTGTACAGTAACACATTGTGTGCTTATATAAACAGATCTGTACAAAGTGCTTAGAACAGTGACATAAGAGCAACATGGAACTGTGCTTGAAATTATCTCCAGTAACTCTTCAGTTGTGACAACTGACACTAGTTGTGTGACATTCTTTGGATTACCTGTGGGGACTGTACTGGCAGACAGGAGACAGATCATCTCAGGTAGGCCGCAGCTTCATTTCACAACACTAACGTGCATGTGTATGGAATAACTGCATGTTGGTGTGCTGTATTAGAATTGTCACCATCGCATGTGACATATTTGGTGACATTTTGGTGACAGAGACACGACCTGTCACATCTAGACACACAGAATCTCGCTCACATGACAGAACAAAGCCTCATGACCATACCTGCCGAATTTCATGACTCTAGAGGTTTATTCTTGGTTGTGGTGAAGCGTGAACTATACACACCCATTTTGCGGCTAAACTCACCAAAAGAATCCGAAATCTAGGGGAGTTTGGCCTCAGAGAATCCGAATGCAAGAGGGTTAAAGCACTGCTATCTGTTGACCATCATCACAGTTTAACCGTCAGCGTACATTTCTGTTCACATACAAACATACAATTCAAAGCACTGCTGTCTGTTACAAATGTGCTGTCATCACAGTTTAACTGTCATCGCACGCTTCAGTTCACATGTAAAAATATAATTTAAAGCACTGCTGTCTGTTGACAAATGTGCCGTCATCACAGATTTAACCGTCATCGCACATTTTTTTTCACATACAAACATACGTTTAAAAGCAGTGAGGGTGAGAAAGTGAGTGAGAAAGAGAGACACACACATACATACATACAGAGAAAAAGAAAGCAAGAAAGAGAGGGAGAGAGAAAAAGAGAGAGAGAGTAGTATACCTCCCATAAAAAGAAGAAAATACATATACTTCATACATCATTTTTCTCATCAAGTCACTTTTCCTTGAAAAAGGTTTATACTGACCGAAAATTTGGAAATATTTTTCTTCTTTTATCCTTTTCATGATCATGGTTTTGCTGTGAGCCGATGCTGTAATTGTCAACACATGAAATTGCATTTTGTATGGAGGAATGACCAGTGTGGTCCTTGTGATTGTCAACAGACGAACATGTGTGTTGTATGGGGAAATGAGCAATGTGGTCCTTGTGATTGTCAACAGACGAACATGTGTGTTGTATGGGGGAATGAGCAGTGTGGTCCTTGTGATTGTCAACAGACGAACCTGTGTGTTGTAAGTTGTGTGGGGGATTCTGAATGAGCAGTGTGGTCCTTGTGATTGTCAACAGATGAACCTGCACGCTGTATGGAGGGGGTGGGGCGGGGCGGGGGCGCGGGGGAATGAGCAGAGCCGTACTAACGCCAGCAAACTGGTACAGATTATGATGCTGCAAAAAAAAAAAAAAAAAAAAAAAAAAGGGAAAAGTCAAAGACTTGTTTCCCCTCACCCTGTCCACACTGCTGATGTCCTCTTTGGTCCAGAACAAGTCCATCTGAGTTGACTCCCCTCGTTTGCTCGTCACTTCCACCGATGCTGTCTCTTCCTGTTTATTTTGTTAACAAAGGGAACACAATGAAAAGAAAGGAAGATGGGAAAAAAAAAGGAAAAAAAAAAAGGGAAATATAAAAATGAGAAATGTAAAAAATGAGGAAGAAAACCATAAAAAAATAACCACATACATTATATGATGAGGATTTCAAATTTCTGGACCTGAACTGATATGTGACCTTTTGTATTCATTTGTTGTAAACACATACGCATGCATGCACACATGCACACACTCACAAATACAAACATGCACATAACCACACAAACACACACAAATACAAGCATATGCACACAAACACACATACACACACACTGTGTGTACCTACCTCTACAAGCTGACTTTGTACACACACAAACACACACACACACAATCACACACACACAAAGTGCACCTACCTCCACAAGCTGACTTTGTACACACACACACACAAACACACATACAAACACACACACACACACTGTATGTGTGTACTACCTCTACAAACTGACTTTGTACACACACACACACACACATACACTGCGTGTACCTACCTCTACAAGCTGACTCTACACACACACACACACACACACACACACACACACACACCTGTGTGTGTACCTACCTCTACAAGCTGACTCTACACACACACACACACACACACAGAGTGCACCTACCTCCTCAAGCTGACTTTGTACACACACACACACTGTATACCTACATCTACAAGCTGACTTTGTACACACACACACACACACACACACACACACACACTGTGTGTGTACCTACCTCTACAAGCTGACTTTGTACACACACACACACACACACACACACAATCACACACACACACACACACACAAGAGTGTACACCCACCTCCACCAGTTGACTCTGTTTCAAGGTGTAAGGGGAATCCTCCTCCACCACGTACCCCGTCATTTCTATCACGTCCTCCACGTGACACACCTGTCGTCACACCTATTACCTTCATCAAATTCTTCAGGTAACATACCTGTCATCACACCTGTTACCTTCATCATATTCTTCAGGTAACATACCTGTCATCACACCTGTTACCTCAACCATATTCTTCAGGTAACACACCTGTCATCACACCTATTACCTTCATCATATTCTTCAGGTAACACACCTGTCGTCACACCTATTACCTTCATCATATTCTTCAGGTAACACACCTGTCGTCACACCTATTACCTTCACCAAATTCTTCAGGTAACATACCTGTCATCACACCTATTACCTTCATCAAATTCTTCAGGTAACACACCTGTCATCACACCTATTACCTTCATCAAATTCTTCAGGTAACACACCTGTCATCACACCTGTTACCTCAACCATATTCTTCAGGTAACACACCTGTCATCACACCTATTACCTTCATCATATTCTTCAGGTAATACACCTGTCATCACACCTATTACCTTCATCATATTCTTCAGGTAACACACCTGTCGTCACACCTGTTACCTTCATCATATTCTTCAGGTAACACACCTGTCGTCACACCTATTACCTTCATCAAATTCTTCAGGTAACATACCTGTCATCACACCTATTACCTTCATCATATTCTTCAGGTAACACACCTGTCATCACACCTATTACCTTCATCATATTCTTCAGGTAACACACCTGTCATCACACCTATGACCTTCATCAAATTCTTCAGGTAACATACCTGTCATCACACCTGTTACCTCAACCATATTCTTCAGGTAACACACCTGTCATCACACCTATTACCTTCATCAAATTCTTCAGGTAACATACCTGTCATCACACATGTTACCTTCATCGGATTCTTCAGGTAACATACCTGTCATCACATCTATTACCTTCATCAAATTCTTCAGGTAACACACCTGTCGTCACACCTATTACCTTCATCATATTCTTCAGGTAACATGCCTGTCATCACACCTATTACCTTCATCATATACTTCAGGTAACAAACCTGTCATCACACCTATTACCTTCATCATATTCTTAAGGTAACACACCTGTCATCACACCTGTTACCTTCATCATATTCTTAAGGTAACACACCTGTCATCACACATATTACCTTCATCATATTCTTCAGGTAACACCCATTACCTTCATCATATTCTTCAGGTAACACACCTGTCATCACACCTATTACCTTCATCATATTCTTAAGGTAACATACCTGTCATCACACCTATTACCTTCATCATATTCTTCAGGTAACATATCTGTAATCACGCCTGCTATCTCCATAATATTCTTCAGGTAACATGCCTGTAATTACACCTGTTACCTTGATCATATCCTTCAGGTAACATACCTGTAACCAAACCTGTTTCCGTTTGCCATTAAATCAGCACACACAAAATATCAGATACCTACAGTTGCATGAATCTTTAAGTATTGTGAACTGATTCCACATGGCAATTTGATTTCTGTTCAATGAGTGCTGAATGAGAAGTCAGTTGTGACTGGCCAAATCTTTTTTTTTATTATTATTTTTTTTTTTTTTTTTTGCTGCCCCATCATCTGCACCGTTTCAGTGGCATTACTCCCACACCACTCATTTAGATTCCCCCATACACGGCCACACCCGGGTTCGTCCGTCGCAGTTCCAGCGTCGGCAGTCCACAGGGAACCATTGATGTTAGGTCGCCAGGAGGCCACACACCAGAGGAGACCCTGCACTGCTGCTGAGTCACTTCGGTGGTGTTCAGTGGTGCCTGTTCTGATTTTACGTACTTAGGACACCACCTACTAAGCCCCCTACTAACGACAATAATGGCTTAGTTGCGGAGCCAGACTGAGTGAGCGTGCCTCCCAGAGTGGAGACCACCACCACGTCCCTCAAACAACAGCCCCCGACGAATCCGCCGATACTGACGACATTGACAGGACTCACCCCAAGCACAGAAGTGGAGGGGTATCGAAACTGAGGTCACCATGAGAGCAGGGCATGAAAGGCCACAGACTTTGAGACTATTTTGTTTATATTGATGACGATGAAGGAGGAGAAGGATGATGATGATGATGACGATGCTGCTATGGAGGTCCATTTTGGTTTGGGACTGCGTGACAAGGCTGTACTCTACGCTTCCTATCATAATGATATCCCAGCGTTAACCAGGCCTGAGAGATACAGACACTTGCAGTGTTGGTCAAGTAATTAGAGCAACACACCCAAAGATGCATCCTTGAAGTGGATGACACTCGACTGTGTGGTCCCAGTCTCCCCATTTAAGCCCACAGCACACTCAACTCTGGGTAGGAGCCGGCCACGGGCCGAAAAACCCACCTCCGCTGGGATTCGAACCCGCATCCTCCCAGCCGTCAGTCCGCGACGCTAACCACTTCGCCACGGCAGCTGGTATCGACTGGCCAAAATTTTGAAATGCAAACATTCACTGGCCTAGACAATACTGGGTCAACTGCATTTTGTACATTCGTTCGTTCTTTTGCATAACGTCTATCCACATTTGTGATTTCAGATGATAATTCATCACTTTGTACATCTGTGATAGCAAGTGTCTGTCTTCAAACCCATCTGAGCAAAAAATAAAGACTTTTTAAAAATTCATCTGACAGTGGCATTTTCTACATTAGCACAACATCCATCCCAGTCTTGATTAATAGTTAATTTATGTTTACACATTTCTTCTGCCATTGCTGCTGTGTGCACATGTCAAATGATCGGAATAAGGACAGACCCAGAACTTGAAGAAGTGTCTGGGTTTGTTCCAACGTACCTTTCACTCATCAGCATGCTGGCTCAACTGGTAGCATAAGCACTGACTTGAAGTTGTGTGCCTTTGAATCACGGTGACGGCGCCTGGTGGGTAAAGGGTGGAGATTTTTACGATCTCCCAGGTCAACTTATGTGCAGACCTGCTAGTGCCTGAACCCCCTTCGTGTGTATATGCAAGCAGAAGATTAAATACGCACGTTAAAGATCCTGTAATCCATGTCAGCGTTTGGTGGGTTATGGAAACAAGAACATACCCAGCATGCACACCCCCGAAAGCGGAGTATGGCTGCCTACATGGCGGGATAAAAACGGTCATACACGTAAAAGCCCACTCGTGTGCATACGAGTGAACGTGGGAGTTGCAGCCCACGAACGTAGAAGAAGAAGAAGAAATTGTGTGCCTTGTAAATGGAGAAAGTTACCACTATTCACTGTCATTTTAAGCATAACAGCATAACAAATGCACTTGAACGTAGCCAATTCTACTTGGAAATAAAGCAGTCGGCAGGTGTGCAGATGACAAAGCCCACACACCTGTACAGGAAAGGTGCGACCAGGTATAGTGAGGACGGGGCAGGAGGTGAAGTAGGAGGAGAACTTGGCGCTGTCCAAGGTGGCGCTCATCAGAATGACCTTGAGGTCGGGGCGTCGGCTCAGAATGTCCTTGACCACAGTCAGCAGGAAGTCTGACTGGACGCTGCGCTCGTGGACCTGTGGGAAGTGGGTGTGTCACACATGGAAATGACACACGCACACACACATAAATACATAATAGAGTGAAGGTCTAGAGGTAACACATCTGCCCAGGAAGCGAGAGAATCTGAGCGTGCTGGGTCAAATCATAGCATAGTCACCAGTATTTTCTCCCCCTTCACTAGACCTTTAGTGGTGGTCTGGACGCTAGTCGTTCGGATGAGACTATAAACCAAGGTCCTATGTGCAGCACGCACTTAGCGCACATAAAAGAACCCTCGGCAACAAAAGGGTTGTCCCTGGCAAAATTCTATAGAAAAATCCACTTAGATAGGAAAACAAATAAAACTGCAGGCAGGAAAAAAAAAAGAAAAAAAGGGGGTGGTGCTGTAGTGTAGCAATGCGCTCTGCCTGGGGAGAGCAGCCCAAATTTCACACAGAAAAATCTGTTGTGACAAAAATGAGTAATACAATACCATACCATACAATATATACAATACAATACAATACACATGCCCCAACACAGGTATCACAGGTATGAATATGTGTGTGAGCACACAAACATATGCACACTCATATTCATACAAGCAAGCACATACACGCACATGCACACACACACACACATACACACACGCACACATACATACATACACACAAACATACACAGACACACACAAACACACACACACGCACACATACATACACACAAACATACACAGACACACACAAACACACACACACGCACACATACATACACACAAACATACACAGACACACACAAACACACACACACGCACACATACATACACACAAACATACACAGACACACACAAACACACACACACACATATCAATTGCATTGCATTACACTGCACTGTGGTGTGTGGTGTTGTGTTACTCTTTTGTCACAACAGATTTCTCTTGTGTGTAATTTGGGCTGCTCTCCCCAGGGACAGTGTATTGCTACAGTGAGAGTGCCACCTTCTTTATTTTTCTTCTTTTTTTTTGTCTGCCTGCAAGAGTATTTGTTTCCCTAATAAAGTGGATTTTGCCAGGGACAACCCTTTTGTTGCCATAAGTTCTGCATAAGCTAAGAGCATGCTGCACAAACGATCTCCACACACACACACACACACACAAAATAAGACTTACCTTATTTCAAAATAAAATATGTAAAGAAAGTAATAAATAATTAAACGTTACTAACAAGGAAATAAATATTTAAGCAACTAACTAAACAGACAAAGGAAATAAATGGAAACTAAAAACTGCCCTCCCCCTACAAATACAACACCTAAAACACCACACCTTGTCCATGACCAGATGAGAGACGTGAGACAGATTCCGGTCAATCTGAAGTTCCCTCACACACACGCACACATTACAGACTTCTTTTTTTCTTCTTAAAAAAAAAATTCAAATAGATAAATAAATAAATAAAAACTACACTCCCCCTGCATCACCCTAAAACACCACACCTTTTCAATGACCAGATGAAAGATGTGGGACAGATTCCGATCCATCTTTAAGTTCCCTCACACACATACACACATTACATGTCTTTCTTTTTTTTTTCTACTTAAAAAAACAAGAATAAATGAATAAACAAACAATGAAAAAAAAAAATATATATATAAAAAAACTCCCCCTAAAACACTTAAAGACTACCACACCTTGTCAATGTCCAGATGTGAGACCTGAGACAGATCCTGATCCATCTAAAGATATCCCCCACACACTAATGAACTTTTTTTTTTCTTTTTAACCACACTCCCCCTACAAATACAACACCTACAACACCACACCTTGTCAATGACCAGATGCGAGACATGAGACAGATTCCAGTCCATCTGAAGTTCCCTTACACACATTACAGACATTTCTTTGTCTTCTATAAAAAAAAAAAAGGTTAAAAAAAAATAAATAAATAAAAACTACACTCCTCCTACAACATCCTAAAACACCACACCTTTTCCATGACCAGATGCAAGACGTGAGACAGATTCTGGTCAATCTGAAGTTCTCTCACACACATACACACATTACAGACATTTCTTTTTTTCTATAAAAAAAAAACAACTAAAAAAACCAACAAAACTGCTCTCCCTCTACAACACCTAAAATATCACATCTCGTCAATGACCAGATGCAAAACATGAGACAGATCCTGGTCCATGTGAAGTTACCGCCCCCCCCCCCCCCCCCCACCCCCCCACACACACACACACAAAAACCCACCCCATTTCAAAATGAAATATATAAACAAAGAAATAAATAATCAAACAACTAACCAAACAGATAAATAAATGAAAACCAAGAACTACACTCCCCCTACAACACCTAAATCAACACACCTCGTCAATGACCAGATGCGAGACGTGAGACAGATCCCGGTCCATCTGCAGCTGCCTCAACACCACGCCCGTCGTGCAGTACAGCAGTCGCGTGGAGGCGCTCTTGCGTGACTCGAATCGAACCTGGTACCCACACAGGTTGTTCCGGCTCTCCCTGGAAGACTCCCCCATCTCCTCCGACACACGACTCGCCAAACTGATGGCCGAGATCCTCCGCGGCTGGGTCACCACAATGTTGCACTTTGACCCTTCACCTTTCATGATGCAGTCCTGGAAGAGAGAGGACGGTAGGGTCTTTGCTGTTGTTTTTCGTTTGTTTGTTTGTTTGTTTTGTTTAGCTGCTTTGGTTGACATCAAGGGGCCATGCTAACTCTTTCACCGCTATAGGTGACTTACGTTGACAAGACAGTGTAATGCCATAGGTGACTTTTGTCAACATCGAAGGGGTCATGTCTAATGGGACCATTTTTGACTCACTTGTGTAAACAAAGTGAGTCTATGTTTTAACCCGGTGTTCGGTTGTCTGTGTGTGTGTGTGTGTGTGTGTCTGTGTGTGCGTGGTAAACTTTAACATTGACATTTTCTCTGCAAACACTTTGTCAATTGACACCAAATTAGGCATAAAAATAGGAAAAATTCAGTTCTTTCCAGTCATCTTCTTTAAAACAATATTGTACCTCTATGATGGACACACAAAAAAAAAAAAAAAAAAAAATGAAGCCTAATTATATGCAAACTGCATTTACTGTTATATTTATATTTTTTGTATTCTCTAAACTTGGCACTTTGATCTGATATTCTGACCCAACAACAAGAGCAGTCATTATTATCATTTTTTGTTCAAACAGAAACTTCTTTTGCTAAGCATGGAAGTTTTATTTATTTTGCAAACGTTTTGGTGCAGATAGTAAAAAAGGGAAATTACTCTGTAATTAATGCTAGGGGACTTAATTTGCTTTAAACTGATCTTTCTCATCTTAAACATTACATTTTGAAATTATACTCAATACATAAAAATCTTGGATTTTTTTGTTTTTAAGTGTATCACAAGTGAGTCTTGAAAGCCTTGCCTCTCTTGTTCACATTGTAACAAATTGTAAGTGGCAGCCAGTTTCCTGCCAATAAAACAATGACTAACCTTTGCCCCCTGACCGATATTGAAGTGAACAAGTCCGTTGTGTTGTTTTGACACGAACCGAAGCCTATGACTGAGAGCATCGTTTCAAAAAATATTTGGCGCTGAGGAGTGTTTTCCACACAGAAACTTGGCAGTGAAAGAGTTAAAAGGGACCATTAATCACATTGTAAGAAAGCTTGACAGCTGCAGCCAGTTCCCCCCTGCAATAGAACAATGACTAACCTTCGCTCCCTGACCAACTTTGAAGGGAACAGGTCCACTGTGTCGTTTTGACATGAACTTAATTGTGTGAGTGAGAGCACAGAACCTAAAATATTTGGTGCCAGGGGGCGTTTTCCATGCAAAAACATTGCGGTAAAAGAGCTAAAGCTGGAAAAAAAAAATCAACAAAGTCATAAAAGACCACAAGCCTTCATTATTGAGCAGAAAACCTAAAGACTGTGATTACTTTTTTTAGACTGTGATTACATTTTTTAGACTGTGATTACTTTTTTTGTTTTCGGTTGTTGTTTTTGACGGGCGCAATAGCCGAGTGGTTAAAGCGTTGGACTGTCAATCTGAGGGTCCCGGGTTCGAATCACGGTGACAGCGCCTGGTGGGTAAAGGGTGGAGATTTTTACGATCTCCCAGGTCAACATATGTGCAGACCTGCTAGTGCCTGAACCCCCTTCGTGTGTATATGCAAGCAGAAGATCAAACACGCACGTTAAAGATCCTGTAATCCATGTCAGCGTTCGGTGGGTTATGGAAACAAGAACATACCCAGCATGAACACCCCCCAAAATGGAGTATGGCTGCCTACATGGCGGGGTAAAAGCGGTCATACACGTAAAAGCCCACTCGTGTGCATACGAGTGAATGCAGAAGAAGGAGAAGGTTGTTGTTTTTTTAAACACTTAATTCATACACTCTTATGTCTGTGTTACCAAATTCAACAGAGCAAAGCACAGCAGGTGAGCTTCCAGTTCTTCAGCTTTACAGTTCCAGTTTCAGTTTCTCAAGGATGTGTCACTGTGTTCGGACAAGTCCACATATGCTACATCACATCTGCTGAGCAGACACCTGACCAGCAGCATAACCCAACATGCTTGTCAGGCCTTGAGTGCATGCGTATCTAGATACCTATCGGAGTGGGTTTCTTCTACAGAATTTTGCCAGAGGACAACACTATAATTGCCACTGGATCTTTTTTGGTACGCCAAGTGCGTGCTACTGCACACAGGGCCCTGGTTTATCATCTCATCCGAATGACTAGACGTTCAGTTTGGTTTTCCAGTCAAACATGGGAGAAAGGGAGAGAGTGGGATTTGAACCCACACCATCATGGACTCTATATTGGCAGCTGAGCTTCTAAACCATTCTGCCACCTTCTTTCAGCTGAAATTCACCGATTTTTCCAGTCTATCACAGTCCCTCACTCACACAGTTAAGGCACTCCTCCTTCTTCTTTTGCGTTCATGGGCTGCAATTCCCACGTTCACTCGTATGTACACGAGTGGGCTTTTATGTGTATGACCATTTTTATCCTGCCATATAGGCAGCCATACTCCACTTTGGGGGTTTGCATGCTGGGTATGTTCTTGTTTCCATAACCCACCGATTGCTGACATGGATTACAGGATTTTTAACGAGCGTATTTGATCTTCTGCTTGTCGTATACACACGAAGGGGTTCAGGCACTAAGCAGGTCTGCACAAATGTTGACCTGGGAGACTGTAAAAATCTCCACCCTTTACCCACCAGGCGCCATCACTGTGATTCGAGCCTGGGACCCTCAGACTGAAAGTCCAACGCTTTAACCACTCGGCTATTGCGCCTGTTGGTGGGGTTGGGGGGGTGGGGTGGGGGACAAAAAGGAAATAAAAGATTAAGTTTTATTTGTTTTGTTGCAAATTTATTGCTTGTGTGGGTGTGCGTGTGTGGATGTGCGTTTTTGGATGTTCTGGAGACATCGTTGGACTGAAGTAGTGATTCAATGAGTATGTATTGTTATTGTATCCTCCTCACCCCGAAAGGGGCAAAAGGATTAAATTTCTTTGAATCTTTGAATCTTTGTGTCTGATTGGTGTGTTACTGTGAAGCGCGCTGAGAGGTCTGTACTTCTATCATCATTATAAATATCATTAATCTTTCCAAAGTCCTCCATCAACAGCCAGTTCACTGACCTGCAGAGTATACTCTGCAACCTGTGCTGAAAGTCCAACATGGAACCCATCGTTTGCTCACCTGCAGAATGAACTCAGGAACCTGTGCTTGCTCACCTGCAGTAAAAACTGAGGAACCTGTCTTCACTGACCTGCAGTATAAACTCTGGAACCTGTGTTCAATAACCTGCAGTATAAACTCTGGAACCTGTCTTCACTGACCTGCAGTGTAAACTCTGGAACCTGTCTTCACTGACCTGCAGTGTAAACTCTGGAACCTGTCTTCACTGACCTGCAGTATAAACTCTGGAACCTGTCTTCACTGACCTGCAGTATAAACTCTGGAACCTGTGTTCATTAACCTGCAGTACTAACGGTGGTAGCCCGTGTTAAATCCTGCAGCATAAACTGTGGAACCTGTCGCTCGCTCACCTGCAGTATGAACTGTGGCACCTGGGTGCTCTTCCCGCTGCCTGTCTCCCCAGCGACCACCACCACACTGCTCTCCCTCACCGCCTCCAGCACGTTGCGGCAAGAGGCGAACGCCGGCAGCTGTTGTCGCTGCGGCAACAGCTCCTGGTAGCGTCGGCCCGACTGCAGCCGCTGCAACAGCTGCTGTAGGGAGGGAGAGGAGGGGGCGGCCTTCTTCACATGGGGGGACGACGATGATGATGACGACGATGACTTGGATTGTGACGGCGGTGCGGGTTTGGTGGTGGTGGTGGCGGTAGTCGCTGGTGGTGGTGAGGTTGAGTCCTGTGGAGAGAGAGAGAGATACAGAAATAGAAAAAGAGAGGGAGAGAGACACAGAGAGAGACAGTGAGAGATACAGACAGAGATAGAGACCGAGACAGACAGGAAGAGAGATAGAGAGATAGAGACAAAGACAGAGATAGAGACAGAGACAGTGAGGGAGACAGACACACACACACACAGATAGAGACAGAGAGATAGTGACAGAGAGGGAGAGAGAGAGACATAGAGAGACATTGAGAGATAGAGACAGAGACAAAGAGGGAGAGAGAGACAGAGATAGAGACAGAGAGGGAGAAAGACAGACACAGAGAGACAGAGACAGAGAGGGCGAGAAAGAGAGACACAGAGAGACAGAGACAGAGAGGGAGAGAGAGACATAATGATACAGAGACTGAAACAGAGAGGGACAGAGAGAGACAGAGACAGAGACAGAGAGGAAACGAATGCTGAAAGTGCTGCCGGTCAATTAACCCCTTGCATGCTGCACTTTGGTGAAACGAGACCAGTTCAGATCAGTTACTCAAGGAGGCGTCACCGCGTTCAGACAAATCCATATACACTACACCACACCCGCTGAGCAGACACCGTGTATCCAAACACGCTCAGTCAGGCCTTGAGTATATGCGTGTATATTTGTGTACATATCAGAGTGGATTTCTTCTACAGAATTTTGCCAGAGGAGAACACTTTTGTTGCCATGTTTTATTTTGGTGTGTTTTTTTTTCAGTGCGCCAAGTGCATGCTGCACATGACCTTGGTTTATCATCTCATCCGAATGACTAGACGCTCAGTTTGCTTTTTCAGTCAAACTTGGGAGAGAGGGCGAGAGTGCGAATTGTTAAGTGTTGTATTTATGAGAAAATGGTGTCCATACATAAAACTTCTTGAAAACAATACCCCATAAGAAAATATTATGAAAGATCAAAATGCACAATAATAATGAAGGCTCAATGATATATATATATATTTTAAAACTTGAACAGATGTACGCGAATGCGTAAGTATGCGAGTATGTAAATAATATATGCATGTGTGTATTCATGTGCACTTATGTGTCTGCAGTAACAATGTTTAACATGACTGTGTAATGGGTGTTTTTTTATAGTCACGTATAGAAAACTAGAGGAAATGTGTTCATATATAAGATATCCCATGAGTGGGTTGTGTTCTTTCCACATTACATTAGCTAAGCAAAGTGTCCATAACACTATGCCGATGCTAGGAATAATGTCTATTATATGTTATAAAACTGCACTGTTACACATGATGAAAATGTGTCCACCTTGACCAAATTGATAGAACAATATATTATAAGTATAATGACTTATGATGACTATGTTATTGTTAATGTACATTGTATTTTTTTTTTTTTTTCTTTGTTTTTTCCCCCTTTCTTTTCCATCTACTCTGAACTGTTATAATAAATTCATATACAAAATAAAACGGTGGTCGACCCAAGAAAGTCCGGGAGGGGAAAAAAAAAAAAAAAAAAAAACTTGGGAGAGAGGGGGAGAGTGGGAATTGAACCCACACCCTTACAAACAGTGTGTTGGCAGATGAACCTGCTAACCATTCTGCCACCTTCCTCCTAACTCAATCTTATCACAGCAAACAAAAGGGTTAAAGTAGCTGTGTGTGTACCACGCCCACTCAAGTCAGCCATTTTGTCTCTGTTGACTTAAAAAGCAGCTGTGTGCTTTTGTGTTTTGGGGGGTTTTCTTTTTGTTGTTGTTGCTGTTGTTGCTTTTTCATGGGTTGCAAGTTTCTATGTTCTCTCATACCTATGTTAACTTTTATTGCTGATCTATATACAGTAAAAACAAGTAAATAGTTAAATGAATATATAACTAAATAAGTAAGCAAATAAGGAAATAAATAAGTTTATTAATAAATGAATAAACAAACACACAAAAAATAATAAATAAATAAAAAAAACAAATGAAAAAACAAAAAAAGGGAAATAATGTATAAAAATAGATAAACAATTAAACAAACAAACAAATAAATAAATGAACAAACAGACAGACAAATACAATAGAACACACAAATGTAAACACATAACTAAAACAAAACAAAAAACCATCAACAACTCCACCGCCCACCCCTCACTTTCACCCACCTCCTCATCCACCAACATTTCCCAGCTGTCCTGAACATCGCCGCCGTCGTCAGCATCATCATCGCCGTGGTTATCACCCCCACCATCGCCTCCTCCCCAGCCGCTGCACGCGGTCTCGCAGACCTTGCGCGTCTCTGACGGCGACGATGTCTTCTGCCTGCTCTCCCCGTCTTCCACTTTCAGCTTCTTCATCAGACGGGAGACAAACTGGTCTCTAGGCTGGGAGGAAAACACAACCAGCAGCAACAGCTGTGTTACGTGTGTAGCGTAATGATACCATATACGGGTGGGTGGTTTCCAGTGTTCAGTTGCATGAGCGTTTTCTGGCACGTGCTTCCGTGTGTGTGTGTGTGTGTGTGTGTGTGTGTGTGTGTGTGTGGAGGTGGGGGGGGGGGAGGTGTACTGATGGGGGAGGCTGGGAGTGGGGAACGAAATACAAAGCGCTTTGAGCAGTATTTCTGGAGAAACACGGTATGTAAATGCACATTGTTATTGTCATCATTTTATATATATATATATATATATATATATATAGAGAGAGAGAGAGAGAGAGAGAGAGAGAGAGAATACAGTTAGATAGATAGATAGGATCAATTTTTCTTTAATGAGGGAAGTAGAATAAGCAAGTAGACAGACAGACAGACAGATAGATAGACAGATAGATAGACAGACAGATAGATAGAATCAATTTTTCTTTAATGAGAGAAGTGGAATAAGCAAGTAGACAGATAGATAGATAGAGATTGAATGAATGAATGAATGAATATTTTTTTAATGGGGGAAGCGGAATAAGCAAGTTGATAGATAGATAGATAGACAGATAGATAGATAGATAGAGACAGACAGACTGAATGAATGATGAATGAATATTTCTTTAATGGGGGAGCGGAATAAGCAAGGAGATAGATAGATAGAGAGATAGACTGAATGAATGGATGAATGAATGAATGAATATTTCTTCAACCGGGGAAATGGAATAAGCAAGGAGACAGATAGATAGACAGATAGACAGACAGATATGTATGTAGATATATGTGTAGAAACATGTAGATACACACCACACAGATAAACAATCAACTGTCAAGAAAAAACTGCATTACTTGCATTGCACAATAATATGTGCCATACAGATCTCTCTCTCTCTCTCTCTCTACACACACACACACACACACACACATACACACACATATATATTCATATCAAGGCATATACCCTTAGTTTTGCTTTGATTCATTACCATGTACAGTAAAACAAACCTTGCACTGGAATGTAAAACCAGTATATTTTGTATTTCAAGGTGCAATGAAATACTCAAGACATAGTATTCCTAATTTGTTGCCTTAAGGAGTTGAAAAAAACATATGTCTTTTTTTCTTTCTTTTTTTTATGTAATGGAAACCTCAATGACCATTTTCATAAGAGTCAACTTCATGCCCAAATTAGGTTTTGAACTCTTATTCCAATTCTGCTGTTTTCACAAAATGCTCAAGTTTATCACCAAAATAAAGTTTAATTCGGGTCCATGGTAGCACAGATTTGATTTGCTGGAACCAACAGGAGAGCTGAAAAAGGCGAAAACTTTAAGGCAACTGACCTTCGGTTGGCCTCAGGCTAAGTACTATGCAAGAGGGTATTACGGCCTTGGGTGAAGTTTGTAAATATTTATATATATATATATATATATATATATATATAATCTTCTATTGTATCGTATTACTCTTTTTTTTGTCACAACAGGTTTCTCTGTGTGAAATTCAAGCTGCTCTCCCTAGGGAGAGCGCGTTATTACACTAAGGGCATCCCCCTTTTTTCTTTCTTTTTTTTGTCTTTTTTTTTTTTTGTCTTTTTTTTGGTTTGTCTTTTTTTATGCCTGCAATTTTATTTGTTTTCTTATCGAAGTGGATCTTTCCACAGAATTTTGCCAGGGACAACCCTTTTGTTGCTGTAGGTTCTTTCATGACGCGCTCAAAATTCTCTTGCTTTCTAGCTGGACGCGTTACAAGGCAAACACTCCACTTATATATGTATACATATATGTTGTGGTTTTTTCTGGTTTTTGTTGTTGTTGTTTTTTTACCCACCTTGTTCTCCTTCTCCTTGGCCTGCTGTTTTGCGGAGTTCTCTACGTCCAGCCACTCCAGCCACACAACGCGGTAAGGGGGAGGCAACAGCTGGTGGACCGACTGTCAAGGGAAAACACTCTTGGATTACATGGTGAACAGGGTCTTATCATAGTAACATAATAATGATAAATGATAAATAGATTCATAATAATAATAATAATAATGGTGATAATGATGTTCATGAAAATATTAATAATAATGATCATAAATAATAATGATAAGAAGAAGAACAACAACATTAATAGGAATAATAATAATAATAATAATAATAATAATAATGGACATTCATACAGAGCATTTTTCCCCAGAAATACAGTTCAAAATGCTTCACATTTGATTCCTCCCACAGGGGATATGAACTCACTGCCCCAACATCCGTAAAAGGCTATGGGACCTTTCAACCTTTTTTTTTTTCCTTAACTCACTCGGGACGACAAGTTTTCTCCCTTGCTTTTCCCCACAGACGGCCCATTTGTAAGGGTTTGGAAAAAAAAAAATTACAAAAAATACAAAATACAGAGTAAGAAAATGAAACTTTCAGAACTGGTTTATTACTTGTTGAGCTATTACATATAAAAAAAATCAAATTTCTCATCTCATTTTTACAGTTTTGCCATATGTAGAAAATACTGCCAATTTTTCACCCCGAATCACCATACCCATGCTCGCTTTCTGCATTAAATTCACTTTCTTCTTTGTCATCATCCACCTCTTCAATGTCCGACCCTTCAGTTTGTAGCATTTCAAGTACTTCGGCAACCCTAAAACGTTGCCGTCACTGCCTTGTTCGCTTCACAACATTCTGAGAAGAGCCCACTTTGCTAACAGGCTGGCATGCCAGCAGACGACCGGTCAGTGACTTTGTCAGCGTGTGTGTGAGACGGGCCACACATGCCAGGCTGACCAATCATACTGTTCGATTATGGAGTGACCCAGAATAGCGCACTCTGCTTGGCTAATCACAAAATCACGTGTACAGCGTGTGATGGAATTTTACTTTCGGAGAATGGTATTCCATTCCTTCGTCCGAATCCGAATACGTTTTGTGTAGGAATGCGTGAGCATTCCTTCGTCTGGAGAGAGTTAACTGGCAGATGACATCACACCATTGCTTTTTCTTCTTCGTTTTTTTGGGCTGCGACACCAATGTACATTCATCTACATGAGTGGGCTTTTACATGTATGACCATTCATGCAGTCATGCTCTGTTTTCAGGGGAAGGGCTTCATTCATATTGCCCATCGCTCCTGGTGGAGCATAGGCCATCGACGACCCCTCGCCATCACATTTTGTTCTGGCCATTCCAGTCCAGTTGGTCCCTTGCTGCTTCAACTCTGCCTCGGTATCTCGCCTCCAGCTGTTGCGAGGCCAGCCTCTCTTCCTCTTTCCCTGCGGGTTCCAGGTCAGGGCTTGGCGTGTGATGCTGGACGCTGGCTTCCTGAGGGTGTCTCCGATCCAGCCCCACTTCCTCCGCAGTATCTGCTTGGCCACTGGTTCCTGTCCCGCTCGCTCCCACAGATCTTCGTTTCGGATCTTCTCCTGCAGGGGAAGGGCTGAGGGGGGGCGGGGGGGGGAATGTTCTTGTTTCCATAACCCACCGAACACTGACATGGGATGGGGATCTTCAACACATGTATTTTGATCTTCTGCATGTGTATACACACTAAGGCGGTTAAGGCACTAGCATGTCTGCACATCTGTTGACCTGGGAGGTCAGGAAAGTCTCCACCCTTTACCTACCAGGCGCCGTGATAGGGATTTAAACCTGGACCCCCAGATTGAAAGTCCAATGCTTTAATCACTTGGCTGCTGTGTCAATTACACCATTTCTATTGAAGGTTCCACATGAATATTAACATACCAAAAGATCTGAGGACATCACTCCTCTTTTGCAACATCTCCATTGGCTGCCTGACCCGCACAGAATAAAGTACAAGATCTGCACTCTATGTTATAAATGTATTCAGAAATCTGCCCCTTCCTAGCTTCCTATCTCTGTGGCTGCCTTCACCTCTACACCCCATCTTGGTCGATACGATCGGCTTTGGGCCCCCTCTGTTTACGCATACCCAGATTCAAACACTCCACTGTCATCCGCCGTTCTCTCTCTGTCTCTGGACCTTGCATTTGGAATGAACTTCCTCTTTCACTTCGTCAGGTCTCCACACCAAGTCTGGCCTTAAAACCCACCTCTTCCCAAGACATCTGCCTCCCCTTCCTCTCCTTAAGTTCAGAGTTATGTATGAGTGTGAATGACTGGTATGAAAGGGCTTTGATTTGTCTCTGCACAAGATTCAGAGCTATATAAATACTAATTATTATTATATTATATTATATTATATCAAATATCACATATCATATTATATGATATCAATATATTATATCATATAATATTATATTATACTAATTATCACCATCATCACTTTCTGAATCTCCTTGCGGACACCCTCCAGCACGGAGGTCAGCTCTGACTTTTCAGCACTGAGGACGTCATCATCATCATCACTATGATCATTTTTTTTATGATAATCATAAATCATCATCATTATACCACCCACCTGACCCCGGCATAGATGGTACAGGGCCAGTGTACAGCCCAACATCTCTGCTTCCTTGGCCGTCTCACAGAGTATGTCTGGGGTCACCGACAGCACGTCATCCTTTTGCTTCTCTACCGACACCCTGTACACACACACACACACATACACACACACACACATAAACACACACACATACACACACACACATAAACACACACACACACAAATACACATGCAGGCACAAGTCCACAAACGCACTCCCTCCCAAACACACACACACACACACACACACACACTCATATATAAACACACACACATTCACACAAACACCACTCCTCACACACACACACACACACACACACACACACACACACACACCAATACCCAAACATATTTTCTGCGTTCGTGAGCTGAAACTCCCACATTCATTCATATACACTTCCGATTGGGCCTTCATATGTATGACCGTTTTCACGCTGCAAGCTTGCAGGCAGCCATATTCCTTTTTCAATACAATAAACAGATAAAAAATAAAATGAAATGAAATAAAACAAAAATGTTTCTTAAAAAAACGAAAAAAGTGCACCTGCACTTCAAGCGACTGTGCTTGACCTGGATCGTGTGGTACCTAGGTAAGTCAATGTGTGAGGCATGTTGTGGTGTGTGTGTGTGTGTGTGTGTGTGTGTGTGTGTGTGTGTGTGTGTGTGTGTGTGTGTGTGTGTGTTATAATATATGTTATGGTGTGTGTGTGTTATGGTGTGTGTGTGTGTTTGTGTGTGTTGTAATGTATGTTATGGTGTGTGTGTGTGTGTGTGCGTGCGTGCGTGCGTGCGTGCGTGCGTGCGTGCGTGCGTGTGTGTGTATGAGTGTTGTAATGTATGTTATGGTGTGTGTGGCGTGCGTGGATGCGTGTGTGTGTGTGTGTGTGTGTGTGTAATAAAAGTATACATGTGCCTTTTTACAATCAAGAGAGAATGAGAATTGAGTCTAATACAATACAGATAAAACTCTGTGCGTGTGTGTGTGTGTGTGTGTGTGTGTTGAAATGTATGTTACAGTGTGTGTGTGTGTGTTCTGTGAGTGTGTGTGTGTGTGTGTGTGTGTGTGTGTGTGTGTGTGTGTAATAAAAGTATACATGTGCCTTTTTACAATCAAGAGAGAATAAGAATTGAGTTTAATACAATACAGATAAAACTCTGTGTGTGTGTGTGTGTGTGTGTGTGTGTGTGTGTGTGTGTGTGTTGAAATGTATGTTATAGTGTGTGTGTGTGTGTGTGGGTGTGTGTGTGTTCTGTGAGTGTGTGTGTGTGTGTGTGTGTGTGTGTGTGTGTGTGTGTGTGTGTGTGTGTGTGTGTAATAAAAGTATACATGTGCCTTTTTACAATCAAGAGAGAATAAGAATTGAGTTTAATACAATACAGATAAAACTCTGTGTGTGTGTGTGTGTGTGTGTGTGTGTGTGTGTGTGTGTGTGTGTGTGTGTGTGTGTTGTGATGTATGGTGGTGTGTGTAACAAATGCATGCATGTGCCCGTGTCATCAAGAGAGAATAATTTTGAGCCTATATTACAATAAACAGATAAAACAGCCCACCCCCCCACTCCCAAAAAAAAACCCCCGCGCACCTGCACTTGAAGCGGTTGTGTTTGACCTGGATCTTGTGGTACTTCGGGGGCGGACTCTTGGGCAGGTGCTTGCGACACCAGTCAATGAGGAACTGCTTGGGGTGCTTCCCTGTCCACTGCTGACGCGTGTACTCAAAGTGACGCACGTCCTCGGCGGGGCTGGTTGTGTTGTTGGCCGCTGCGGTGACAGAGAACAATGATCAATGTCACTGGTCTGGCCAGCCACACACACCATGGGGTCATTCACGTTTTCATAACAATGATGATAATCATCATCATCATCATAAGAAGAAGAAGAAGAGGAAGAATGTATGTATGTAGGATATGTATGAAAGTCAACTGTGTTCGACTAAGACCATCAGAACAGCAGTGGAGGCAACTGCTGTCCAAACTATCTGGACTAGAATTTGATTAATGTGGAGAGTGTCTTGCCCAAGCTACATCCCCACTCTCTCGGCCAAAAGGGTTTCAGGGCAGTCGGCATTGAGGATGATTCCTAAAAGCCAACTAGCCCCTAAGGCTGCAGCACTAAGAGCCAGTGCACTCTTGCCTCATAGTTTGAGAGTCATAGTCCTTCACAAAAGACTAAGCTGTAAATGACTTCCCACTGCAATGGAGAAACCATTGATCATGCAGCTCTTACTTTGCTCTCAGCCCAGCTGTAAGCTTATGTCAGTCTGAGAAATAAACTGAGCATTGTAATAACAATAATGAGAAGAAGAAGAAGAAGAAGAAGAATAGTACATTTACATACTGCTTTTGACCCTCTAAAAATGCTTTACAATAGCAAGTCAGTCAGACACAAAGCACACATGAACACACACACACATGTACAAACAAACATAGAGGCACACACACACTGCACACACACACACACACACACACACACACACACTGCCCTCACACACACACACACACACACATGCACGTGCACACACACACACACTGCCCTCACAAACACACACGCACACACACACACATGCACAAACATACAGGCGCACACACACAGGCACACACACACACACACACATGCACACACAAACATAAAAACAAACTACCACCACCACCACCACGAACAACAATAACAACAACAAACATGCACAGAAGAAATAGTTCCAGATCCAAAGAATACAAATACGGAACTGAGTGCCTTAATTATGCATATACTGTTTAAAAAGGAATGTTTTAGGGGTCTTTTTTAAAATTTTTATAGTATATTACAGAGGGACTGTGCAGGACTGGAAAAAGCAGTATATTCAAGTGCCTTCCCAGCTGAAGAACTAACAGCTGCCCAGCTGAGTTTGTCTCTGTTCAATTTGGGAACCCAGAAGATTCTATCACCAGCTGAAGAGCAGAAGGACCTTGAAGGAACACAAGAGCTTTAAAAGCACACACACACACACATATGAAACACACACATACACACACACACACACCCACACACACACATGACACACACACATACTCATACACACACAACACACACACACACACACGACACACACACATATTCAATATATACACACACCCACACACACATGACACACACACATACTCATACACACACAACACACACACAAAAACGCACACAAACAAAGACACCCACCCACACGCACACGGCACACACACATACTCATATACACACACAACACACACAAACACACAGAGAAAAACACACACACACATAAACACCCACAACCCCACCCCCACCCCCTGCGCCACCCCCCACACGCACACTCACACCCCACCCACGCACACACACTCACACCCAATCACACGCCCCAACCACCACCCACACACACACAAACTCACGTGAAGCGGCAGCGGCAGCCTGCATGTCATCAAACCCAAACAAATTGAATCCGTCCTCCTCCTCCACTTTCTTCTCCGATTTCCCGCCGCCTTTTTTCTTCCCCGGTATCGGGGACGCTGTGGTCGATTTCTTCCTGTGAGGCGGCGTCTCACTCTCGCGAATGATCTCCTCGATTTCGTCCATCTCCGCGTCCCGTTTCTGTGCTGCCGCTGTCTTCTTCGTGGCTGGCGGCAGTTTGACGGCTGGGTTGAAGGATGGGTGCTTTTCTATGGCGTCCCTCTCTGTGACAAAAGAAGAAGATAAAAAAAAGAAAAAAAGGTAGGATGATGGATGAGAAAACTCAACTTTTCAAAATGTATCTGGAAATTTTTTTTTTTTATAGGTATGTTAATGGGTGAGACTACTCAAACTTTCAAAACCTATCTGAAATTTTTTTTCAATTTCAAAAAGTATGATGGATAAGAATACTCAACCTTTCAAAACCTATCTGATTTTTTTTTTTTTTTTTTTTTTTAGAGGTGTAATGATGGATAAGAATACTCAACTTTTCAAAACCTATCTTTTTTTGTTTTCTTAAGGCCAGACACGGTAGTACAAAACGTATGAAATAAACTTGAAGTTTATGTCTTTCTGTGACATGGTATGCAAAGATATTGGACTAAACATGTCTAAAAAGGTCATTTTGTGCAATTTGTTGTGACGGTTTCCATGGAAACGAATCCAAAATGGCCGACAAACAAAAAAATTAAAAGCTTAAAACTTCGATACCTTTATAGATATGTTATTTCTGTTTGTTTTATTTGATGTATTTGTATTTGTTCTTTATTATAGTGCAATGGTATTTTGGAATTTGAATAAATATATTTATTATTATTTTTTTGTTGAAATGAGTATAAATTCTTTGACATAATTTTTTTTCCAAATGACTGTATATTCATTCTTTTACTAGTACTATACAAACCACTGCACTATAATAAAGGTGAATACACAAAGAAAGAAAGCACCAAGTTTGAACATGCTATCTTTTAAAGTTTTTGAGCATTAGCATTTTGAAAAATGGTATTACGAGGACAAAACACAAAACTGAGAAAACAGGAAAAGAAAGAGATGTGGTTTGTACTCACAAGAAATCACACATGTTGATGCTGTTTGAAGCTTTATTTAAGTGAATATAGTACCCAGGTGAAACAGACTATAAAGATTAGATGCTGAAGGAGCAAATTATGCAAAAAAACGAAAAACACAAAAAATCATTATTTTGGTCAAAATTTCACTACCGTGTCTGGCCTTAAGGTATGATGATGGATAAGAAAACTCAACCTTTCAAAACCTATTGAAAAAAAAGTTTTTTTCTCAAAGCCTATTTGAAAAAAAAAGAATCTTTCAAAAGGTATGATGACATATAAGAATACTAAAATTTTCAAAATCTAAAGTTGCTGTGCTCAAACGGTTTTTTTTTTCTTTTTCTTTTTTTTGATGACAAAATATTGTTCTTCTTGCATATACACACACATATAAACACAAATTCCTACATGCACACACACACACACACACACACACACACACACTGGTCTTTCATGTAAACACATGTATGAACAAGTTTCTTGATGCACACACAGACACACACACTGGTCTTTCATGTAAACACATGTATGAACAAGTTTCTTGATGCACACACAGACACACACACAGACACATACATACACACACACACACACACACACACATGGAGACAGACACAGACACACACACACAACACACACACTCAGAACCCCCTTCCCCCACCCCACACCCACCCAACCCACATACACACACACACACACAAGCACTGGAAATGCAAAAGCACAACACAAAACACAAAATTGCCCGACTCACCTAACGTCAACTCTCTGATTTTTTTCGACACCGTGGCATGGCCGGCTTTATTTCCCCTTGCTTTGGCGTCGGCCGCCTCTGCCTTGGCGTCCTCCAGTAGAGCCGTCAGCGACAGGTATCTGCTGTTCTGTGGGTCACAGTCACGTTATCAGGGGCATGATATGGAGTGATGGCCTAGAGGTAATGCGTCTGCCTACTCAAACTCAAACTCGAACATTTTAATGACTAGGCCATTTTGCCCATGTCCAGGGGGTGGATCGGGGGGTCGGGGAGTGGCAGGCAGGGAAGACATGGACAATTATACAGACAGTATGAACCACAAGTCATCGTTGTGAAACATGCATGTTTGCATGAACCCAAAAGAGGGGCTGAGCAATTCATAGAACGTACAGATCAATTCATTCACATTAGAATCAGCAACATACACTGGAACGCGTGCTCGCGCGCCTTCGCACACACACACACACCCCCCGCATGGATATCAACATCATGATATCTACATCATATCATTTGTCCTATACATGATTTCAAATTGGCAATGGCAACAATATACTTTTAAACAACTATCACACTAAACACACACACACACACACACACACAAGAATGCATCTGCCTAGGAAGTGAGAGAATCTGAGCACGCTGGTTTGAATCACGGCACAGTCACCGCCGGTATTTTCTCCCCCTCCACTAGACCTTGAGTGGTGGTCTGCATGCTAGTCATTCAGATGAGACGATAAACCTGATGTCCTGTGTGCAGCATGCACTTTGTGCACATAAGAGAATCCACGGCAACAAAAGGGTTGACACTGGCAAAATTCTGTAGAAAAACCCACTTCAACAGGAAAACAAATAATAATAATAAAAAAACTGCATGCAGGAAAAAATACCAAAAAAATGGGTGGCGCTCTCTCCCTGAGGAGAGAAGCCCAAATTTTACACAGAAATCTGCTGTGACAAAAATTAGTAATACACTACAATACAATAATACAATACTATAATAACGATAATTTAAAAAAAATAAATACAATACAATGTCTTGTGTTGGGTGCTATCAGACTGCACAGATTGCAAAGCAATTGGCCAGAAGCAAATTTTTTAAAGTGGAGTGATGACCTAGAGGTAACACGTCCACCTATGAAGCGAGAGAATCTGAGCACGCTAGTTTGAATCGCGGCTCAGCCGCCGATATTTTCTCCCCCTCCACTAGACTTTGAGAGGTGGTCTGGACACTAGTCATTCGGATGAGACGATAAACCGAGGTCCTGTGTGCAGCATGCACTCAAGCGTACATAATAGAACCCATGGCAACAAAAGGGTTGTTCCTGGCAAAATTCTGTAGGAAAATCCACTTCGATAGGAAAAACAAATAAAACTGCACGCAGGAAAAAATACAAAAAAAAAGGGTGGCGCTGCAGTGTAGCAATGTGCTCTCCCTGGGGAGAGCAGCCCGAATTTCACACAGAGAAATCTGTTGTAATAAAAAGAGAAATACATACAATAACAACAGCAATAATGATGATACTTCTGTGGGTCACAATCACAGTGTGAACTCTCCGTTATGATAATAACTTTTTTTTCATTTTTATTTCACACAGAATAACAACAGCCATGATAATGATACTTCTGTTCTGTGATCCACAATCACATTATAAGTGGCATGATGATAACAATATTTAAAAAAAAATATATATATAATAACAACAATGATAATGATACTTCTGTGAACCACAATCACATTATAAGTGGCATGATAATAAGCATAATTCTTTTTTTTTTAATAAACAAAACAACAACAACAATGATAATGATACTTCTGTTCTTTGGGTCACAATCACATTATCAGTGGTATGATAATAACGATTTTTTTTTTTTAATGAATACAATAACAACCACAATAATAATGATACTTCTGTCTCTGTGGGTCACAATCACATTATCAGTGGTATGATAATAACGATTTTTTTTTTTTAATGAATACAATAACAACCACAATAATAATGATACTTCTGTTCTTTGGGTCACAATCACATTATCAGTGGTATGATAATAACGATTTTTTTTTTTTTTTAATGAATACAATAACAACCACAATAATAATGATACTTCTGTTCTTTGGGTCACAATCACATTATCAGTGGTATGATAATAACGATATTTTTTTTTTTAATGAATACAATAACAACCACAATAATAATAATACTTCTGTGGGTCACAATCACATTATCAGTGGTATGATAATAACGATTTTTTTTTTTTAATGAACACAATAACAACCACAATAATAATGATACTTCTGTCATTTTTAATGAACACAATAACAACCACAATAATAATGATACTTCTGTTCTTTGGGTCACAATCACATTATCAGTGGTATGATAATAACGATATTTTTTTTTTTAATAAATACAATAACAACCACAATAATAATAATAATACTTCTGTGTGTCACAATCACAGTGTCAATTCTCTGTCATGATAATAACGATAATTTTTTTCTAATGTATAGAATGACAAAACCAATAATAACAATAATTTTCTTTAATACATAGAATAACAACACCAATAATAATGATACCTTTTTTTTAGGGTCTTCCTCTATAGAAATAAAAAAGACAATACTACAATTGCTACTACAACTGCTGTTGCTGCTACTACTACTACTACTACTACTACTACCAACACTAAGACAATAACTGTACGACAGCTCATTAACAGGGTCCTCCTCTATAGAAATCAAGAAATAAAAAAGATAATACTACAACCGCTACTACAACTGCTGCTGCTGCTACTGCTATTACTACTGACATTAACACAATAACTGTACAACAGTTCACTAACAGGGTTCTCCTCTATAGTGATAAAGAAATAAACAAGAGAGGCAAGGTCTTCAAGACTCACTTGTGACACACTTAAAAAAAAAAAATCCAAGCTTTTTATGTATTGAGTATAATTTCAAAATGTAATGTTTAAGATGAGAAAGATCAGTTTAAAGCAAATTAACTCCCCTAGCATTAATTACAGAGTAATTTCCCTTTTTTACTATCTGCACCAAAACGTTTGCAAAATAAATAAAACTTCCATGCTTAGCAAAAGAAGTTCCTGTTTGAACAAAAATTTATAATAATGACTGCTCTAGTTGTTGGGTCAGAATATCAGATCAAAGTGCCAAGTTTAGAGAATACAAAAAATATAAACAGTAAATGCAGTTTGCATATGATTAGGCTTCATTCTTTATTTTTTTGTGCCCATCCCAGAGGTGCAATATTGTTTTAAACAAGATGACTGGAAAGAACTGAATTTTTCCTATTTCTATGCCTAATTTGGTGTCAACTGACAAAGTAGTTGCAGAGAAAATGTCAATGTTAAAGTTTACCACGGACACACAGACACACACACACACACAGACAACCGAACACCGGGTTAAAACATAGACTCACTTTGTTTACACAAGTGAGTCAAAAAAGATAATACTACAACTGCTACTACAACTGCTACTGCTCCTACTACTACTAACACTAAGACAGAAGACCACACTACAGCTCACTAACAGGGTCCTCCTCTATAGAAATCAAGAAATAAAAAAGGTAATACTACAACCGCTACTACAGCTGCTGCTGCTGCTACTGCTATTACTACTGACATTAACACAATAACTGTACAACAGTTCACTAACAGGGTCCTCCTCTTTACTGATAAAGAAATAAAAAAGATAATACTACAACTGCTACTACAACTGCTACTGCTGCTACTACTACTAACACTAAGACAGAAGACCATATTACAGCTCACTAACAGGGTCCTCCTCTATAGTAATAATGAAATAAAAAAGATAATACTACAACTGTTACTACAACTGCTGTTGCTGCTACTACTACTACTACCAACACTAAGACAATAACTGTATGACAGCTCACAAACAGGGTTCTCCTCCATAGAAATAAAGAAATAAAAAAGATAATACTACAACCGCTACTACAGCTGCTGCTCCTGCTACTGCTATTACTACTGACATTAACACAATAACTGTACAACAGCTCACTAACAGGGTTCTCCTCTATAGTGATAAAGAAATAAACAAGAGAGGCAAGGTCTTCAAGACTCACTTGTGACACACTTAAAAAAAAAAAAAAAAAATCCAAGCTTTTTATGTATTGAGTATAATTTCAAAATGTAATGTTTAAGATGAGAAAGATCAGTTTAAAGCAAATTAACTCCCCTAGCATTAATTACAGAGTAATTTCCCTTTTTTACTATCTGCACCAAAACGTTTGCAAAATAAATAAAACTTCCATGCTTAGCAAAAGAAGTTCCTGTTTGAACAAAAAATGATAATAATGACTGCTCTAGTTGTTGGGTCAGAATATCAGATCAAAGTGCCAAGTTTAGAGAATACAAAAAATATAAACAGTAAATGCAGTTTGCATATAATTAGGCTTCATTCTTTATTTTTTTGTGCCCATCCCAGAGGTGCAATATTGTTTTAAACAAGATGACTGGAAAGAACTGAATTTTTCCTATTTCTATGCCTAATTTGGTGTCAACTGACAAAGTAGTTGCAGAGAAAATGTCAATGTTAAAGTTTACCACGGACACACAGACACACACACACACACACAGACAACCGAACACCGGGTTAAAACATATACTCACTTTGTTTACACAAGTGAGTCAAAAAAGATAATACTACAACTGCTACTACAACTCCTACTACTCCTACTACTACTAACACTAAGACAGAAGACCACACTACAGCTCACAAACAGGGTCCTCCTCTACAAAAATCAAGAAATAACAAAGATAATACTACAACTGCTACTACAACTGCTGCTGCTGCTACTGCTATTACTACTGACACTAACACAATAACTGTACAACAGCTCACTAACAGGGTTCTCCTCTATAGTGATAAAGAAATAAAAAAGATAATACTACAACTACTGCAGCTGTTGCTAGTACCTACATTAAGACAGTGACTGTACAACAGCTCACTAACAGGGTCTTCCTCTATAGTAATAATGAAATAAAAAAGATAATACTACAACTGCTTCTACAACTGCTGCTGTTGCTACTACTACTACTGACACTAAGACAATAACTGTATGACAGCTCACAAACAGGGTCCTCCTCCATAGTGATAAAGAAATAAAAAAGATAATAAAGCAACTGCTGCTGCTGCTGCTACTGCTACTACTACTACTACTACTGCTAACACCAACACAGTGACTGCACTACAGCTCACTAACAGGGTCCTCCTCTAAAGTAACCAAAAAAAATTAAAAAGATAATACTTCAACTACTACTACTACTACTAACACAGTGACTGTACGACAGTTCACAAACAGGGTCCTCCTCTATAGTAATAATAAAAATAAAAAGACAATACTACAACTGCTACTACAACTACTGCTACTGCAGCTGCTGCTACCTACACTAAGACAGTGACTGCACCACAGCTCACTAACAGGGTCCTCCTCTATAGTGATAAAGAAATAAAAAAGATAATACTACAACTGCTACTACAACTACAACTACTGCTGCTGCTGCTACCTACATTAAGACAGTGAGTGTACAACAGCTCACTAACAGGGTACTCCTCTATAGTGATAAAGAAATAAAAAAGATAATACTACAACTGCTGCAGCTGCTGCTACTACTACTACTACTAAGACAGTGAGTGTACGACAGCTCACTTACTGGGTCCTCCTCCTCCTCTTCCCCCCCAGACGACCCTGAGCTCTGTTCGGCGTAGCGCAGAATCCAGTCCTTCATGTCTTCCTTCTTCGCCTTCGGGACCTTTGGTGTGCTCTCCTTCTGGAAACATCATCATCATCATAATAATAGTAATAATGTTGATAAAAAAAATAATAATAATGATAATGATGATAGGAATAATGATAATAATACTTATTAATAGTAATAACGATCATAACAACAACAAATAATAATAGTAATAATAGTAATAGTAATAATAACAATAGTAATAATAACAATAATTGTAGTAATAATAATAAGAAGAAGAATGATAACAACAACAACAAAACAACAACAATACAACAACAATAATGATGATGATAACAACAACAACAACAATAATATTATCATCATCATCATCATCAATAATAATGAACACATATTCAGCCCTTTTTCTCAAATATAGCACTTTACAAAACTCACTGACGATGAATGACTGAATGATTAAATCAATTCAAACATACTTTGAACAGACATCATGATCATGACATAACTTGTCCAGCTCACACTCTCTCTCTCATTCTCTCACACACACACACACACACACACACACACACACATACACACAGTGATTAACACAACAGAACAGCGAAGGAAACAGTAAGTGTGTTTTGTCATTTCTCTATCATTTATAAACACGTAATGTACTGGAAGAGATGGGGGGGGGGGGGGGGAAGTTTTGTTCTTGAATTTTTGCCTGGTCGGAGACCATAACCCGACACAACACCACAGCATAACACCACATTACAGACACATGACCATCAGTGATGGAGTTTTTACAATGGGACACAACATCAGCACAAAACACCACAATAGAAACTAACCATCAGCGCAGTGACAGAAATACTCACAATGCGACACAAAATCAGCACAAAACACCACAACACACACACATACACACACACACACACACACACACACAACCAGCACAGTGACAGAAATACTCACAATGCGACACAAAATCAGCACAAAACACCACAACACACACACATACACACACACACACACACACACACACACCAGCACAGTGACAGAACACTCACAATGGGACACAACACAACACTGCAGCACACACACACACACACACACACACACACACACACACACACACACACACCCAGCACAGTGACAGAAATACTCACAATGGGACATAACATCACCACAAAACACCACAAACACACACACACACACACACACACACACACACACACACACAACCAGCACAGCGACAGAAACGCTCACAATGCGACACAAAATCACCACAAAACATCACAACACACACACACACACATGTAGACAAATGTATTAGATATGAACACTTATGAGAACAGATATACAGATGTAAAATCTGAATTCACAAATTTTGATGATACTGACACAGTGAGTCCGTGGTGTAATCATGACCCCATACAACGCCAGTTAACAAAATTCATTTATGAATGTTTCAAAGAACAGGTCACGTTTTAACTAGAACACCTTACATCTGGTTTAGTTGGGGTTTTGGGGGGGATTTTTTGGTTTTTTTTTTTTACCCTTTACTGTTGTGGCTATAAACCTTTCATTAACAAGTTTTCATGACAAATAAATATGATTCTGATTCTGAATTGTGATGATTCACACACACAAGCAGCATAGTGACAGAACACAATGACAAAAAACAAGAACGCCAAAGAAGCGACAGACAGACAGTTTTCGGTTTCAGTTTCACTTTCTCAAGGAGGCGTCACTGCGTTCGGACAAATCCATACACGCTACACCACATCTGTAGAGCAGATGCCTGACCAGCAGCATAACCCAACGCGCTTAGTCAGGCCTTGAGTGCATGCTTACATATTTGTGTACCTATGAAAGTGGATTTCATTTTATGTAATTTCGCCAGAGGACAACACTCTCGTTGCCATGGGTTCTTTTTCAGTGCGCCAAGTGCGTGCTGCACACGGGACCTCGGTTTATCGTCTCATCCGAAAGACTAGACGCTCAGTTTGATTTTCCAGTCAAACTTAGGAGAAAGGGCGAGAGCGGGATTCGAACCCACACCCTCACGGACTCTCTGTATTGGCAGCTGAGCGTCTTAACCATTCTGTCACCTTCCTCCTTAAGACAGACAGAAAATGCACAAAAAAAACTTAGCCGTATGAAGAGCACAGGAACAAGAGTCATAATGGCTGCCGGAAAAAGAGGGCGCTAGCCAGCGGGACAAAGGGGAGGTTACCTACTTCCGGGAGGTTATCGGCCGTAGTTACTTTCGTTTTCTCTGCATAGGCGGATAGTAGTTTGCACAGGACAGGAATGTCAGACCCCTGCTGGAGTTTGCACTAGTTGGGTCACGGTTAACTCTCTCCATACGAACGGCGAAAGAGACGACGTTAACAGCGTTTCACCCCAGTTACCATCATCAAAATATTTCAAGCGGAAGGCTCTTATACTGAAGAGTTGAATGTTGACAAAGAATACCACAATTCTGACGACGGAAGCTGAAGGTTGGGTCATTCAGACACCCACTGCACATCCGAGGGTTCTGTGTAGAGGAGAAGAGAGGACTGGCCGTACTGAGTGAGTTAAGTATGTGTAATTAAACACTCACAATGGGAACGGCCGGCACCACAGTGGGAGGGGGCCCCGCCCTGGCGTCCACCTGCTGACTGGCGTCAAACCGAGGCTTGCTCTTCTTCTCCTCCTCCGCCTGCAGGGTCTGAGAAAACCCTTTTGGCAGCTGCTCTGTTACACAGATATAAAAAAGAGTTTCAGTTTATTCTTCTTCTTCTGCTTCGTTCATGGGCTGCAACTCCCACGTTCACTCGTCTGTACATGAGTGGGCTTTTACGTGTATGACCGTTTTTACCCTGCCATGTAGGCAGCTATACTCCGTTTTCTGCAGTGTGCATGTTGGGTGTGTTCTTGTTTCCATAACCCACCAAACGCTGACAAAGATTACAGGATCTTTAATGAGTGTATTTGATCTTATGCTTGTGTATACCCACGAAGGGGGTTCAGGCACAAGCAAGTCTGTACATATGTTGACCCGGGAGACTGGAAAAATCTCCACCCTTTACCCACCAGGCACTGTTACTGAGATTCAAACCCAAGACCCTCAAATTGAAAGTCCAGCGCTTTAACCACTCGGCTATTGCACCTGTCAAGTTTTAGTTAACTTACTGTTAAGCAACACCTTTGTTTCAGTTTCTAAAGGAGGCGTAACTGCGTTCGGACAAATCCATACACGCTATACCACATCTGCTAGGCAGATGCCTGACCAGCAGCATAATCCATCACGCTTAGTCAGGCCTTGAGTGCATGCATATATATATTATATATATATATTTGTGTACATATTTGGGTGAATTCTTTTTCCCACAGAATTTTGCCAGAGGACAACACTCTTGAATCCATGGGTTCTTTTTCCAGTGTGCCAAGTGCATGCTGCACATGGGACCTCGGTTTAATATCTCATCCCAACGACTAGATGCTCAGTTTGATTTTCCAGTCAAACTTCAGAGAAAGGGTGAGAGGGGGATTCAAACCCAGGCCTTCATGGACTCTCTGTATTGGAAGATGAGCGTCTTAACCATTCTTCTTTTTTTTTTTTTTTTTTGCTGCCCCATCATCTGCACCATTTCAGTGGCATTACTCCCACGCCGCTCATTTAGATTCCCCAATACACGGCCACACCCGGGTTCGTCCTTCGCAGTTCCAGCATCGGCAGTCCACAGGGAACCATTGATGTTAGGTCGCCAGGAGGCCACACATCAGAACACCACCTACTAAGCCCCCTACTAACGACAATAATGGCTTAGTTGCGGAGCCAGACTGAGTGAGCGTCCCTCCCAGAGTGGAGACCGCCACCACGTCCCTCAAACAACAGCCCCCCATGAATCTGCCGACACTGACGACATTGACAGGACTCACCCCAAGCACGTCTTAACCATTCTGCCACCTTCCTCCTCCTCATGTAAAAAGAAAAGAAAAAGAAAAAAAGTATATCTTTAAAACTTGAAAATAAAAAGTCCACCTTTAAAACTTCAACTCGTTGTAAATAAAAACTTCTTCTCCTCCCTCAAGCCTATGAAGAATCCTTTGGAACTGTCCACCAGATTCCTCCAGGTCTGTCAGTAAAGCTAGGGTTTCTGCAAATGGTTTTACATGATCCGGCGTGCCTTGGGCAACAAGTCAAATCTGGCGGAGCATATCATTCTCCAGATCGGATTTTCTCATCAGGTTTTACTCCCCAAATATGGCAGGTAGTACTGTGTTACAGGGTTAACAGATGCAGAGGAGGCAGATACACACACACAAACACACACACCCCTACACACAGACCACTCTTTGGAATCAACTTCCTCAGCCTCTCACCCACTCATCTTCGCTGCAGTCTTTCAAATCCAGTCTGAAGACCCATCTTTTCCCCTCCTGAATAATTCACAACAGCTTATCCCTTTTGGAATTTCCAGTATGAACTAAAAGGACTATCAGTGAGTGAGTGGGTTTGAGAGTTTCAGAATTTGTAGGTCGTATTTTTGATTGTGTACTATTTATGATTGTATACTATGACTTGTGTGTACAGTGGTTGTGTGGTTTGGGTGTGTGTTTGTTGGGGAAGGGGGGTGGGGGGGGGGGGGGAAGGGGCATTTAATCATGTTTTCATCTTGTGTTCAATTTTGCCTTTTCGACGTTTACATTTTTTTGTTTATTCTATTTGTAAACACCTAGGGTTTATATTTTAAGATTAGGTAAAAATGCTCATAACAGTAATTATAATAGTAATAATAATCAATACCATTGGGTGTGTTGAGACAGAGCCAGTCGAGGGCATCATGTAGGTCGCCCCCCATGGCAACCGTAGCTGACATAGCGCCCTCTACCTGACGCTGAGAAAACCCTGCCGTGGACAGGCTGTTGTAGATATCCTGTGTAAAGGAAAGAGTAGGATTCAGTGAAAAAAAATGTTAGTTTCCTTTTTCTTTTCTTCTTTTTTTTTCTTTTCTCCTTTTTAAAAAAAATCCATCTTTTTTGAGTCACACTTTTTGTCACAGAATCACAAGAAACCATTTCATTAATAATTCCATGTGCCACATTATCACATATGTTCACTCTCAAGCTAATTTACAAAATGTGATGCGTGGTTTATGTGGAGTTGTGCTGTGTTGCACTGTATTCCGAAATTTGTAATTTTTGCTGTTGTCACTATCAGATTTCTCTCTGTCCGGCTGCTCCACCATGAAAGAATATGTACAACTACTGTTGTTGTTGTTGTTGTTTTTTGTTGTTTTTTTTTCCCTTCGTTTCTTATTTGTTTGGTTGTTTTTGTTTTGTTTTCCCTTTCCTTGCATTCCATAGGAAGAGATGACTGAGGGTGAGGCAAAAGCCCACTTGTACACACAAGAGAATGTCGAAGTTTGTGTGTGTGTGTGTGTGTGTGTGTGTGTGTGTGTGTTGTTTCTTGGGTTTTTCTTTTGTTGTTTTTTTTTCAGAATGTAGAAGCTGCAATCTACAAAACCAGAAGAAGAAGAAAGAAAGAAAGAAAGAGAGAGTAAAGGGCAAGTCTCTCTGTGTCCTCACAGTGAGCTTCTTGGTGGTGATACGCTTGGAGAGGACGCCCAGACGCTTCCTGTGCTGGTGTTCGTGGAGGATGAGGTCCACCAGCTCCTTCTCCAGACTAGCCGGGATGCTCACCTGGGGAGGAAGGTGTTTAGTATTGCATTTGGGTCACTCTTTCTGTCACAACAGATTTCTCTGTGTGAAATTCAGGCTGCTCTCCCCAGGGAGAGCACGTCGCTACACTGACAGCGCCACCCTTTTCTTTTTTGTTTGTTTTGCCTGCAATTTTATGTTTTCCTACCCATGAAAACAGGGTATGGCTGCCTACATGGCAGGGTAAAAGCGGTCATATACATAAAAGCCCACCTGTGTACATGCAAAAGAACGTGGGAGTTGCAGCCCACGAACAAAGAACAAGATGATTTGTTTTCCTATGTAAGTGGATTTTTCTACAGAATTTTGCCAGGGACAACCCTTTTGTTGCCATGGTTTCTTTAATGTCCGCTAAATGCATGCTGCACTAGACTGCGTCAAGACCACCACTCAAGGTCAAGTGGAGGGGGAGAAAATATTGGCGACTGCCAGTGTGATTCAAACCAGTGCGCTCAGATTCTCTCCCTTCCCAGGCAAACACAGTACTTCTAGGCCAACACTCCACTGTGGCAGAGTGGTTAAGATGCTACTCTGCCAATACAGTGTGATTTAGATGGTGGCAAAATGGTTAAGAGTGATGGTGGAGTGATGGCCTAGAGGTAACGCGAATCTGAGCGCAGTGGTTCGAATCACGGCTCAGTCACAAATATTTTCTCCCCCTCCACTAGACCTTGACACTAGTCAGATGAGACAATAAACCTAGGTCACGTGTGCAGCATGCACTTGGCGCATGTAAAAGAACCCACGGCAACATAAGGGTTGTCCCTGGCAAAATTCTGTAGAAAAATCCACTTCGACAGGAAAAACAAATAAAAAAAAAACAGCATGCAGGAAAAAATACCAAAAAATGGGTGGCACTCTCAGTGCTGCGACGCGCTCTCCCTGGGGACAGCAGCCCGAATTTCACACAGAGAAATCTGTTGTGACCAAAAAAGAGGAATACAAATACAAATACAATACAAAAATGCTTATCTGTCAATACAGTGTGATTAAAGGTGGCAGAATGGTTAAGATCTTCTTGTTCGCCTTTTCACAGTGTCAGTCCAGCCCGTCTGATGAATTATGTCGTCTTCAATGGTCAAGATGGACTCACCCTTTCCCCCACGTTTGACTGGATAATCAAATTGAGCATCTAGTCATTCAAATAAGATGATAAACCAAGGTACTGTGTGTAACATGTACTTGGCACACTGAAAAAGAACCTATGGTGATGTAAGTGTCTGGCAAAATTCTGTAGAAGAAATTCACTCAATACTAATAGGTACACAAATAACATATAAGCATGCATTCAAGGCCTGACAAGCAAGTTGGGTTATGCTGCTGGTCTATCATCTGCCTAAGAGGTGGTGTAACACGTATGGATTTGTCTGCACTGCTCACGTTCCTCTCTCTCTCTCTCCCTCTCTCTCCTCATCTCTGTCTCTCACTCTCAGTCAGTCGTCAGTCTCTTCCCTTCTCGTTAAAAGTCCGCAAATTACCTGTTCTCATAAAATCCATGTGAACAAGGGTTTGAATGGTCATATTGTAGACATATACACAAAGAGGTGTGTATGCTTTAGAATTCTTTCGTTGCCCAAAATACACTGAAAAGTTATATGAAAAGTGAATTGAGTTATATGTTTCCCCCAAATCTCTCTCTCACACACAGAGAGAGACAAAGACACACACACAGACACAAGCACAGACAAACACACACACACACACACACACACACACATGCACACACACATGCACACACACACACACGCGCACACACCAAATGAGTTCTACCTTTTCAATGTTTTCAATGTCTCCAGCATGACCTTTCTCCTCTGCCTTTGGCAAAGCATATGTCTTCTTGGCTGAAACCAAAACAATTGAAAATGAAACATGGCAAGTGATTTGGTGGGTTATGGAAACAAAAACATACCCAGCATGCACAGCCCCCAAAACGGAGTATGGCTGCCTACATGGCTTGGTAAAAATTGTCATACACGTTAAAGCCCACTCATGTAATATACAAGTGAATGTGGGAGTAGCAGCCCACGAACGAAGAAGAAGAAATATGGCAAGTGATTTTATTCGCCTTTAATGCTAGTTGTGCACTGTGGTCCACACAGAGATGTCTTCCAAACCAAAGAACATGGAACTCTCTTGTTCTGGGAGTCACATGCTTGACAATCCTGAACATTCTTCCTCTTCTTCTGCTGCAATACATGGAAAGGCTTTAAGATGTTTTGAAATTTTCATGAACAATAACACACACACACACACACACTCAAAGAGAAAGAGAGAGATGGACACACACACACACACACACACACACACACACACACACACACGCACACAAGACATGTGAGAGGACAGATAAAATTGTACATGAATCTGGTCACACCTTTTCTGGGGACAGGGATGAGTGGATTAAAGATTCCCCCAAAGTACTGATTTCAACAAAATAAACATGCTAAAGGTAAGTCCTAAACCGCAACCCCTACACAGTAAATCATTTTTGGATACCTTTTTCCTCTTGCTTCTCTGCCCCTTCCTTTGTCAGAGGTGCCTGCTTGTTAGTTTTTCGCTTGCCCATGGTGATGACACAGGAAGAACTGACAGCTTCCCTTCCCACTCCCTGCTTCCCCTTCCTTCACTGTATGTGTCTGGGAGTTTCCCTGTGACCAGACATGAAGTATATGAGTACAGAATTCCATTCATTTGTACGAAATTCAAATAAATGCACAATTGAAAGTAGAAATACAATCATAAAAGTACTGATAATAATGATAATAATAATAATGATAATGATAATAATAATAATAATAACATTAGAGAGAGACAGTGTGTGTGCGAGAGAGAGAGAGACACACACACAAAGACACAGAGAGAGTGAGAGAGACTGTGTATGTGCATGTGAATAGAAATGAAAATAAAAATAACTGAAAAAAAAATTAAACAGAAACTGGGAAAGAGTACCTGTGAGCATTTGTGACTGACAATTTTTTTTTTTTTTGGGGGGGGGGATGGCATATGATACAATCATAAATATTCCTATTCCTTGTGCTGTGTTGCAATAAATTTGGGCTACCAACTCATGAAAGTGACTGAATCATGGCTTTCCCAGCTGTCTTATTCCGGCATAAAAGTGACCTGAATGCTTTCAAAAAGCAAGGAATGATATGGAGGGGCGGGGGAGTTTGGAACCATAAGTCTCATTTAGAATTGCCCACATTTCCTATCATACTTGAACTTGAAAGAATCAGTGTGCCGGCCTTCTGGCCTTTACACGGTCCGTAAGTTCCTACTATTACTGTGGCATGCGTGGGTAGCAGATTGCCCACATCCTAATAGAGACAAACTGGATCATAGACAGTTTAACTGCCTCTCCAAAAAAAACACCGAGCCTGCTTATGAATCTAGTGTATACTCGGATCAATGATGTATATATTATAAATAACTGCTGATCTAACTGGCCTGGGTCTGTATTATGGACCCTGATTGCCATATGACTGATGTGATGCATTTTTGATCAAATGAGTAAAATAAGTATTTTGAGTACAAACCAGTCTCAGACTTCAACTTACTTAGTGACTTTCACACATCATTTTAATACTAGTTCAGTAAATGTAATCGCAAACTAATGATGGAAGGCGAGAATCTTCTACAGAATGAAACTTCGATTAGGAAAGACAGAGACAGAGACAATCACCGTACACGGAGCTTAAAATCGTCTGCTGTGAGGTCTTTTTTTTTTTGTGCTCACACATGGCGCTGTTGTAAAACATGGATCGGAAGTGTATGGAATGCAAAACAAACAGAATAGTGAGATGGAAAAGGCTAAAAGCTACAAATTACAATACTGCAAATGTGAGTTACACATAAAGTCAACGTGTATGCTGGAACAAAGGTGTTTTCGTGGTCCAGAGCTCTGAAAACCAATTTCAATTCGAGAGCAGACGATCATGGAATAAAGGGAAACAATTATAAAGCAAAGAAAATGACAATAGTTGTCCTTGCCGCGCTACTTCGGTTGCCTTGCACAATCATCTGAAAGACAAGCTTCAACTGTTTCTGTTTAACAGTTTAGAACATCATACTCGTGGCAGCTAGAGAACGAAGTGCAGGCAACAAATTTGGGTTACGTGTGTTTAAGTGGATTGAACACCGTAACGAGAGTTTCAATATGGATCTAAACGAAGAAAAGAGGTAACAATACGAACTTGATTTTCGCAGTTCGCTAGCCGAAACTGAAAGTGAAACAAATTAAGGAATTAAGGACAACAAAGCATTCTCAGAGTTGCTCGTTGGATTTTTGTTTTTTATATGCTTATTTTTAAGATTAGACATCGTATCAGTTAATTACCCTTTACTAATTATATTTAATGTTGAATGGAAACTTTCGTGTTGCATAAGTCATCTTCGAGAGTGACTCGATCAAAGGCAAGAGGAAAACTTATCTCTTTCCTGATAAAACCAGTATGTATACTATTTATGCATGTAGGTTCACTTATATGTGTGAACACGCGTACAGTGGTTCCCCCTATCCCACCCCCATTCCAAAACCTATCACTGATGAACAAAAAGTTATGAATTGTGTTTTGAACTTTGTTGCTGTGTAAGTGTGTGTCTGTGTGTGCATGCGTGTGAATTTGTATACATGAGCAGAGAAACATACACTCACAATGTTATATCACACTCACACTTTCACAGTCAACATTAATTTAAAAGCATATTATGATCTCCGAGCAGGGCAGCCATGAAACAAGCCCTGGAGCAAGATGGGTACTGTGTGGTCCCGAATGTGCTTTCTGAGAGTGACTGTGACGAGTTCATGGAGCAGTACAAAACCTGGCACAGTGGCTTCTCAGAAACGGAGGCCATGAAATCCCGTGTATCCATTGTGGTTAACTACGCGATCGGACACTCAGAGATGGCATGGGCAACGCGTCTGGCAACCAAGCCAGTTTTTGCAGCACTGTGGGATACAGAGAAACTGCTGACCAGCGTTGATGGCGTTGCGATTGCTCCCCCACCAAAAGGACACAGAGATTATGACAGAGGTATATTGGTAATACTGCTAACAGTGGCTTATAGAGGACCTTAGCACTGTTCAAATATATTTAAAATCTAGAGCATGAAAATGATAAAAAAGAAATAAATGAAATAAAGATTGTCAGTGTCAGTTGATCAGACAATCTCTTTTTTTCTCTCTCTCTTTGAACACACGTACATGCACAATCACACACAAACATGATGAGAACACATGCACATTCACACAAAAAGGGCCTGTTGTTTGTTCCACAACTTTGTCCAACTCAGATAGCTGGAAATCAATTCAATGTTCCATTCACAGTCAACAATTTTCCCTCCTCCATAATGCATGTAAGCTTGCATTTTATAATCATTTATAGTATACATGTGACTGCATATAGTGCTGAAGATTTCTTTACCATAATTGAAATAATAACAAGTTGGTGTCTATGTTCACACAATTTGTTTGCTTCCTAAAGTATGTACAGTGATTTAAATAAAAAAAAGTTTAAATATCTTTTTTCTCAGAGAAGGATAATTTTTGTAGTTCATATCCTTTCTCAGTTTGATTCAACACACAACACTGGTTTCATTTGATTTCATATTTTATTGAATAAACATACATGTTCATTTCAAGCCCCACTCCCCCATGAATAAGTGTGATCAAATAATTGAAAACTGGATTTTAGAGGCATTCATGCATTGACATACGCATACATACACACGCACACACTTGTTATATATATATATATATATATATATATATATATATATATATATATATATATATATATATATACATATATATATTACACACACACATACTTACACATATATATGTTGGAGTCTCCCATCGGACCAACGGATGAGTAGGCAGGCAGGCTTATCTGTCGGTGTGTGTCTTCATATAGGAGAAGAGGCTGATTCTGGATGCACAGCACTTCCCACAGGTGTTGAAAGGGAAAAGTTGAGCCCTGCTTCCTTCACTCATGCTTCTCCTCAATGGCCAACGTTCTCTTGTTTTCAAACGTCTTTATGCCACTAGAGCACAGCATCCTCCAGCGAGAGTGGTCAAGGGCATCAGTTTCCCAGGAAGTGATGTCTATGTCACAGGCTTTGAGGTTTGTCTTCAAGGTGTCCTTGAAGGGCTTGCAAGGTCTTCCAAGTTCGCGGTGGCCTTCCTTCAGCTGGCCATACAAGAGCATCTTCAGGATCCTGCTGTCTGTCATGCGGACAACATGTCCTGTCCAGCGTAGCTGGCACAGGATCAGCAGGCTTTCAATGCTGGTCAGGCCGCTCCTCTCCAGGACCTGGAGGTTGGAGACCCTGCCTTGCCACTTTATGCTGAGGATCTTTCGTAGGCATCTCTGGTGAAACTGCTCAAGTTGTTGAATGTGACGGCGATATGTCGTCCATGTTTCACAGCAGTACAACAAGGTGGTCAGCACAACAGCTCTGTAGGTTTTGGTTTTGGTGCTGAGCCTGATGTTGTTGTTCCACAGCCTGTTGTTGAGTCTGCGAAAGGCGGAGCTGGCCTTGGCAGTGCGCAGCGTCACTTCTGCATCAATGGCTCCGTTGCTGCATAGGGTGCTGCCCAGGTAGCAAAACTTGTCGACTGGCTTGATCTTTATGTCATCAGTCTTGATTGCAGGTGAGGGGGAGGCACTGGCGTTCTGTGAGCTAGCTGGTTGGTACATGGAATCCGTCTTGCTGAGGCTGATGGTGAGTCCAAAGCGCCTTCAGGAGGTTGAGAACCTATCCATAATGAACTGCATGTCCTCATGGGTGTGTGCAGCAAGAGCGCAGTCATCAGCGAAGAGGAACTCTCTCAACAGTGCCTCAAACACCCTGGACCTGGTGTGGAGTAGCCGCAAGTTGAAAAGTTTGCCATCTGTGCGAAACTGAATGTAGATGCCCTGGTCACAGTCTTGGAAGGTATCAATCAGCATGGCAGAGAAGAGAATGGAGAACAGTGTGGGTGCCAGGATGCAGCCCTGCTTCACTCCATTTACCACAGGAAACGGATCTGACATGTCAGTATTTTCCTGTACTCTTGCTTGCATGCCATTGTGGAATGACGCAATCAGCTGGATTAGGCTGTCTGGGCAGCCGAACTTTTGGAGGATCTTCCACACACCATGGCTGTTCACCTTGTCGAAGGCCTTAGTCAGGTCTACAAAGACCATGTGGAGCTCCTTGTTCTGCTCACGGCAATTCCCTTACATCTGGCGTACGGCAAACACCATGTCACATGTTCCCCTGCCTGAGTGGAAGCCGCACTGTGCTTCAGGGATGACTTTGTTGGAGACATGGTCGACCAGTCTGTTCAGTATGATGTGGGCGAAGATCTTGCCGGCGATGCAGAGGAGAGAGATTCCATGGTGGTTATCGCAGGATGTTTTGTCTCCCTTCCGTTTGTAAATGTGGACAATTGAAGCATCCTTGAAATCCTGGGGGACCTCCCCTCTCTCCCAGATAGACTGGAACAGGGTGTTCAGCTTGTCTGTCAGCACCTTGCCTCCATACTTGTTGATGTCAGCCTGGATTCCATCCGCTCCTGGTGCTTTTCGCTTTTCCTGACGTTGTCAGCTTCAGGGCCTACCGGGTCTTGGCCTTGGTGGGAGGGGCAGCTAGCAAGTCATTGACTGGTAGCTGTGGGAGGGCTGCAATTACCTTGTCAGATACAGACGAGTCCCTGTTGAGCAGGGTGTTGAAGTGCTCTGCCCAGTGGGCAAGGATGTCTTTCTTGTATGTCAGGAGGGTGGTCTGGTCCAAGGCTGGGACAGGGGTTGATCCTGTGACTCTTTGCCCATACACAGCTCGGAGACCATCATGGAAGGGCTTCATGTCGTGAGCATCAGCAGCGGACTGAAGCACTTCAGACTTTCTCTCCCACCAGGTGTTCTTCATCTCACGCAGTCTCTTCTGTATGAGTTGCTTGGTTTGCAAGAACTGGTTTTCCTTCCTCTGGCAGTCTTTATCAGAAATGTGGTCCTGATGCCGTATATGCAGTGTGTTCAGGAGCTGGGAGATTCCAGAGTCATTCTTGTCAAACCAGTCTTTGTGGCTCCTCTGTACAAAGCCGAGTGTGTCCACTGCTGCTGTGTACACAGCATCTCTAAAGTTGCTCCATACCTCTTCTACATCAGTCGATGCAGGAATTTCTTGGAGAGCTGTGTGGATTTGCTGCTGCAGCACATCCTTGGTGATAGGGAGGCGGTGGATGTTCAGCTTCCTAGGGGGTTTCTGCCTGGCTGGTTGGAGCTTGCGTGCAAGTCTGATGTTCATCTTGCTGCATACCAAGCAATGGTCTGACCAACAGACTGCTTCTCTCATGCAGTGAATAATGGAAACATCACCTCTGTCCCTCTGCCGGACAATCACATAGTCCAGCATGTGCCATTGCTTGGAGCGGGGGTGCATCCATGTGTTCTTGTACTTGTCCGCTTGTTGGAAGAGGGTGTTGGTGGCGGTCAGTCCATGCTGCGCGCAGAGCGAGAGCAAAAGCAGTCCATTGAAGTTCCACTTGCCAGTGCCATGCTGTCCTAGGACTTTTGGCCATGAGGAGAAGTCCATGCCGACGCGGGCATTGAAATCCCCAAGGATGATCAACCTGTCCTTTCTGTCTACCGCTGAAATGGTGCAGTTGAGCTCCTTGTAGAAAGCCTTTGATGTCATCAGGGTTGGTCATAGTCAGGGCATAGCAGCTGATGACTGTGGCGAAGCAATCTTTGGACAGCTTCAGACGCAGGGTCATCAGCCTATCGTTTATTCCACATGGAAGGCTGACAAGCTGTCGTGCAAATTTAGTTCGTATGGCAATGCCCACGCCTGAGGTTCTTGGGGTGCCATCTGGCTTCCCAATGCAGTAGAAGGTGTAGCCCCCTCCAACTTCCTCCAGCAGGGTTTCACCGGCAAACCTGGTTTTGCTCAGGGCTGCTATGTCCACCTGGTAGCGATCAAACATTCTAGCAATGAGTGCTGTGCGCCTTTCTGGTCTGTTGTCTCTGTCTAAAAGGGTGCGAACATTCCAGGCACCCAGAGTCAGGGCATGACTCCTGGTTCTTTTCTTCTGTTTTCGACCACTAGTCTTGGATGTCCAAGTAGGTGCGGTTTCCTACTAGGTACTAGGCAAGGCAGGCTTTGTTTAGGGATCCTTTTATCTCCCCTTCCCCATGTGGGGAAGAGCAGTACTGTCCCTAAAAAGGGCTGCTCAGACACAGTGGGAGGATACGGGCACCACATCTGCCTCAGTCTATGGCGGACTACTATCTCCCCACAGCTGTCTGCATGCAGAGTCATGACTAGGAACTGCCAGCAGCATCCTCTAGCTGTCCCTGTTACCACTTCTCCATCACCGCAGGGCTTGGGAAAGCTGGGTGTTGAAGGGCTAGCTTGTCGTTCCGACATTAGCCTGGTTGCCTGACCAGCACAGGTGACTTTTTTTTAGCGAGGAGGAGTTGTACAGTCACTTCCCCACTCTCTCGCCTAGTGACGCTCACAGTCCCACAAGTGCAGATATTGCCACATGTAGGACGGCCTCAGCAGGTGCAGGTTTTTTTCTTTGGAGCTCTGTCTCCTAGGAGGATTTCCAGCCAAGGATAAGAGCTCCCCCTGCCCTTTGGTCATCCTCTTCCGCCTTCACAGCCGTTGGGAAAGATTTCCTCTTCTGCCTGGTCCATCGCTGGGAGACTTCACATGCGGCAGGTAGTACTGGGTTACATAGTTATGAATCAATATTTATGGCACAAACACAACACTGGTACAGGTGAGCTTGTCCCTTATAATTATTAGTAAATAGCTTGCCAAGCCAGTTGAACATATCATATCATTCTTTACCCTGCACCCCACCCCCTACTTTCATTTTCAGGCAGTTTTTGGTTGCACTGTGACCAGTCAGCTTTGCGTCAAGGTCTCCATGGCTACCAAGGAGCTGTCTACCTGGAGGCAGCATCGGTTGACGGTTACTGTCTGCGAGTGTTGACCAAATCCCACAACTGCCACCAGCTCTTCTTCAACACATTCCCCAAAGCCAGGAAGAAAAGTGTGGAACGTGAGTTCTGCCGCCTTTCCAAACCGCAGGTGAATAGCTTTTGTTATCAGCATTGTGGACGGGCACAATAGCCGAGTGGTTAAAGCGTTGGACTTTCAATCTGAGGGTCCCAGGTTTGAATCTCAGTAACGGCCCCTCGTGGGTAAAGGGATGGAGATTTTTCCGATCTCCCGGGTCAAAATATGTGCAGACCTGCTTGTGCCTGAACCCTCCATTGTGTGTATGCTCAAACAAAAGATCAAATACACACGTTAAAGATCCAGTAATCCATGTCAACCTTCAGTTGGTTTTGGAAACAAGAACATACCCAGCAAGCACACCCCCGAAAACGGAGTATAGCTGCCTACATGGCGGGGTAAAAATGGTCATATACGTAAAAGCCCACTCAGGTGCGTATGAGTGAACATGGGAGTTGCAGCCCACGAACGAAGAAGAAGAATTAGCAGTGCAGAAAATAGATGGTAATCTGCTGTCTGTGTTGTAGATACTGTCTGTATTAATATTCTGCCGCCTTTCCAAACTGCAGGTAAATAGCTTTTGTTATTAGCAGTGTGGAAAATAGATGGTAATCTGCTGTCTGTGTTGTAGATAGTCTGTGTCATATTCTGCTACCTTTCCAAACCACAGGTAAATAGCTATTATTAGCAGTGTGGAAAATAGATGGTGATCTGCTGTCTGTGTCGTAGATACTGTCTGTATTGTAGATGAGTCTTTGCTGCGTGCGTTGTCAAAACAGAGAGGGTGGAAAAGAGAATGAGGCTGAACAGGCAAAACACAAACAGCAGGTAGGTGAAACAGGACAAGAAGTTCAAACTTCGAAAAGGCCGTGGAAGGTGGCAGCATGATCAAAGAGTAGGTGAAACAGGAATAGGAAGAATTGGACCTGGAGTGGGTTGCATTCATGAGCGAACTTAGCAGCACCACGTTTGCTTATTGTTAAGAACGTTCCTAACTCCACGGTAAATTCTGTAATATACTAAGGAACATTCTTAACTCTAAGCGTGTGGTGTAGCGTATATGGATTTGTCCGAACGCAGTGACGCCTCCTTGAGCTACTGAAACTGAAACTGAACTAACTCTAAGCAAACTTAGCGCTGCAAAGGTTGCCGCAGTGAAATGTTCATAAAGATTCATGCTTTGCCTCTGGAGTTCTGTACTTAACACATAGGAACATTCTTAACTCTGAGCAAACTTAGCGCTGCAAAGGTTGCCCCAGTAAAATGTCCATAAAGATTCATGTTTTGCAACGGGAGTTCCACACTTTCGTAACACTGATAGTGATAATTTTGCACAGGTTAAGTGGTACGAAGACCAGGGTTGCACACTGAAGTGCGTCCCCGTGCCCAAGGGCGGCATGGTCCTGTGGGACTCACGGGTCATCCATGACAACCGCCCCCCTACCCCCCACACCCTCAACCCAGACAGGTGGCGCTTCGTGACCTTCGTCTGCATGACCCCCGCAGCCTGGGCGTCCAAGCGTGACCTTGAGAAGAAGCAGGCGGCATACTCACAGCTGCTCGTGACCAATCACTGGGCCTCGCAGAAGATGAAGGTTTTGCCGGAGAAGACGCCCGCCACGCAGAGGCACCTGAGTATCCAGAAGCTTCCGTCTGTGGCGAAAACGCTGGAGGCTCGGAGACTGGCTGGCATGGAGCCGTACGATTTTGGTGATGGTGAACCCAACGGCAGAGCTACACCCACATGGCTGAAAAGCTGAAAGGAGTGAACTGTAAACTGTGCATTGGGGTGCGTTGAGGGTTTGTAAATGTGTGTGTGTGTGTGTGTGTGTGTGTGTGTGTTGGACATTAACGTCTGTTCGCTAAAAAGTGTGCAGTGTATGTGTTTATTTGTATGGGAACGTGTACAAACTGCATACAATTACAAATGTGACAAAAAATAGAACTTTGGAATGGAGAAGGAGATTTGGGAAATGGAAACAAACCAAGGAATCCAATTGATTAAACATAAAATCACCTAACTAGTAAAAACAATCAAATGTCAGAATACTTACAGATAATCAGCTATTGGACATTTACAAAAACAAAAGATTGTAAGTTAACGATGAAGAATTAAATATTTTTGTAACCGAGTTTTTGGAAAGTATAGGAATGAAGTCTTAACGCAAGAAAGAATATATATGTGTGTGTGTATGTTTGAACTTTTTCATGATTTCCAAGACAGTTGTGTGTATGCTTTCGAATCAAAATCTGTGGGTGTATGCGTGAACGTGTGCTTGCATGCGTGTTGTGATGCGCTCCTTGTTTAATCATTGGTGATTGTAAACTCTGCCAACTCTAAGGACAGTCTGATGTAAGCCTCAGAATTTCAGTTTGCTTGTATGCTGTGTGTGTGAGTTCTGTGTGTTGTGCTTTTGATACAGAGTGTGATGGGCGCAATAGCCGAATGGTTAAAGCGTTGGAATTTCAGTCTGAGGGTCCAGGGTTCAAATCTCGGTTACGGTGCCTGGTGGGTAAAGGGTGGAGATTTTTTCGATCTCCCAGGTCAACATATGTGCAGACCTGCTTGTGCCTGAACCCCCATCATGTGTATATGCAAGCAGAAGATCAAATATGCATGTTAAAGATCCTGTAATCCATGTCAGCGTTCGGTGGGTTATGGAAACAAGAACATACCCAGCATGCACACCTCCAAAAATGGAGAATGGCTGCCAACATGGCAGGGTAAAAACGGTCATACACGTAAAAGCCCACTCATATACATTCAAGTAGATGTGGAAGTTGTAACCCTCAAACGAAGAAGAAAAAGAAGCAGATATAGATTGTGAACTCTCCTTATAATTTCACATATAATCTGGTTGGTTTGAGCATTATGACTGATTCATTTGTGCTTGTAAAAGATAAATGCAGTATGTGTGTTGTATGTGTGTGTGCGTGTGTTGTGTGTGTTGTGTGTGTGCATATATGTGGATGCAGGCAGTGTGTACAGTGTCTTTCCAGTCTCTCAGAGTGGCATTGCGTGGTCTCGGTGTGTGCCTTTTGGATCCATTTTGATCAGACTTCGACTACCCTGCATGATCTTTCAGCCTCAAGAAGAGTCTCATTTCAGGGTTCCCCAGCTGGTTGTGAGTGTGCATAATAACATTTGTGTGTGTGTGTGTGTTTGTTTAGTTGGTTGGTTGTTGGGTGGTGTTGTTGTTGTTATTTTGGGGAGATTGGGGAATGGTAGGATGTGGTGGAGAGTATATAATGATGTTGGTTTTCATTTTGTTGTTTGTGTTTTGCATATTTTTTGGTGTGGAGGAGAGCACTTTTTTTTTCTTTTTTTTTGTGGGTTTTTTTGTTGTTGTTTTTTGTTCCTTTGAATTTTGCTGTTAGATGAACCTCACTGTTACAGTTGTACAACTTGTGTGTGTGTGTTTGTTTATTGTTGTTTTTTGTGAGTGATATTTTTATGCCGTTGTTTTTTCTTTGCTGTTGTTTTTTTGTGGTTTTTTTGGTGTGTTTTTTTGTAGTGGTGGTGGTTCATTTATTTCTTTATTGTTATGCTTTTGTCATCATTTTATTATTATTCCTCATTTTACTTAGTGACTGCACTGATCACAGATTTCATGAACAGAAGTGATACTGGTTTTTGAGGAAGTGGGGTCATAATGGTTTATTTCATTATTGATTGTGTGTATAGTGGTGGTTCATGTATTTGTTTATCGTTATGGTTTTGTCATGATTTTATTATCATTTCTTATTTTACTTTGATATTGCATTAATCACAGATTTCATGAACAGCAGTGATACTGGTTTTTGAGGAGGTGGGGTCATAATGGTTTATTTCATTATTGATTGTGTGTGTGTATTATTCCATTCATAAAAGTAAAGAGCAGAAGTGATGTGGATTTCTTTTTGTTCTGATTTTTGTTGTTGTTGTTGTTGTTGTTTTTAATGCCCTTTTGGTATTTTCAATTACTGATGTATTTCTGTGTATGCTTATTTACTATTTGCTAACGATGCCCCCACCACTTTCCTTGACCCTTGCCTTTCTTATTTGTTTGCAGTCTTTACTAAATCTTTCATCTCTTGTCTTTCTTCTTCACTTCCTTTTATGGGGCATAGGAATATGATTATGACTTTCCATAAAAAAATGATTGAAGGACTAAAATCCTGTCATGGAAACTAATTCTTGAACAACTTTCAATCCTTCTATTAGACGTTACTTTAAACACACACTCCCTCTCACTCTTGATTATCATTTCATTCAGTTTTTTTGTTTTTTTTTAATTTTTTTTTTTACTATCTCTCTTTGTACGAGACAATAAACCAATGTGGCATGCATATAGCGCACATAAAAGAACCCATGGCAACAAAAAGATTGTCCCTGGCAAAATTCTGTCGAAAAGTCCACTTTGATAGTAAAACAGATTATACTTGCAGACAGAGAAAAAGAAAGATGAATGGGTGTCTTTGCACTGTGGTGCCACCCTCCCACCAAAGAGAGCAGCCTGAATTTCACACAGAGAAATCTGCTTGACAAAAAGTAATATAATACAATACAATGCAATGCAATGCAAAACAAAATTTCAGATTCTTTCAGTTTTTCAGTCAGTGCTTCCTACATGGACACGCCCCCTCAAACACACACACACACACACATGCACACATGCACACACACACACCACACCATACCACAACACAACACACTTTTTTGTATGGTAATAAAAGTGAAATGGGGGACAATGTTTTAAACTAAACATGTCAAAAGATCCAAAGAGTAAAATCTGTTAATAGTCATAATGATTTTATCCTTGTTTATTGCCAGTCATTAGTCATGGCTTGCTTGTTTTATCCATGGATCTAAGATGACCTCAGTCAATGTATCATGTATATATATATATATATATATATACACACACATATCCATTCATGGGGGAAAATAAACACTTTTAAAAATGTTTGATATCGCTGTGTTTATGTGTTTGATGTTACTGTGTTCGCTTGTCTATCACACACACACACACACACACACACACACACACACACACCCACACAACACACACACACACACACACACACACACACACATACACACAAACACACACTCAATGAAGTAAGTTTAAATAGGTTATAAGGGCAGAAAAGTTGCAAACGATCTTTGAAAAAAGAAATATTTGCTGAAAAATGCAACATGTTCTTGAAGTGACAGAGCCACTTAATACAGAAACTTTCATGACCAGACAGTGTGGTAACTGATCATCCAGTAATCATCAAACCCATCTTCCAGTGGCGTGATCACCAACCCATTTGCTGAAAGGGGAGGAGGAGGATATCGGAGAATCCCAGAGGATTTAGACAAAGGAGAAACTACCCCCAAATGACCCATGCACTGCGGACCTATGTTTAAATGATGTGTAATAGCGGGGTTTTGGCTATAGTGAAGTGGTGGCCTTGAGGTAAAGCGTCCGCCTAGGAAGCGAGATAATTTGAGTGCAGTGGTTCGAATCCTGTAGTCACCATGTATTTCTCACCCTCCGTATTCACCAGCATTTTCTCCCCGGCCCCCCCAACAAGACCTTGATTGGTGGTCTGGACGCTAGTCATTCGAATGAGATGATAAACCGAGGTCCTGTGTGCACCATGCACTTAGCACACGTAAAAGAGCCCATGGCAACAAAAGGGTTGTCCCTGGCAAAATTCTATAGAAAAATCCGCTTGGGTAGGAAAACAAATAGAATTGCAGGCAGGAAGAAATACAACAACAACAAAAAAAGGGTGGTGCTCACAGAAAAGCAACGAGCTCTTCTTGGAGAGAGCAGCCCAAATTTCACAGAGAAATCTATTGCGACAAAAAAAAACAAACAATATAGTTCAATAAACTGACTAAAAAAAAAAAAAGTGACATATGCTGACATACAATTTGAACCTGCTGTTCATAGATGATAGAACCACTGACCTGTAAAACAACAGAGTAGCAATGCAATACTGACCGGCACACCATGCGGTAGCCATGTTGTGGCAATCACTGACCTGTTGAGCAGCAACACGCTGTACGCCGTACTCAGTGCTGTGAACGACACACAGTTTTGAAGCTCTTTTGAATGGGGAACGACAGGCACAATAGCCGAGTGGTCAAAGCGTTGGGACTTTCAATCTGAGGGTCTGGGGTTCAAATCTTGTTCACAGTGCCTGGTGGGTTAAGGGTGGAGATTTTTCCAATCTCCCACATCAACATGAATTACGTGCAGACCTGCTTGTGCCTGAACCCCCTTCGTGTGTATATGCAAGCAGAAGATCAAATATGCACGTTAAAGATCTTGTAATCCATGTCAGCGTTCGGTGGGTTATGGAAACAAGAACATACCCAGCATGCACACACCCCAATACTGAGTATGGCTGCCTACATGGTGGGGTAAAAACGGTTATACATGTTTATACATGTAAAAGCCCACTCATGTACATACTTGTGAACGTGGGAGTTGCAGTTCATGAACGATCGAAGAAGAAGAAGAATGGAGAACTTTCGGATGGTTACAACTCATTTTGCCTTATAATAACTGACACCACACTGAAATAGAATATGTTGTTTTATTTATCTCTGCTGAATTGTGGATGGATGGCATGTAATAGCCAACTGCCAACCTCACTTCCATTGCCATTGTACTGTGATCATAACAAAAACAAAATGTTTTGTTGTTTGTAAATCTCAAGATTTTGAGATTGAACAGTAAATGCACATACAAAACTGGATCCATTAAAGGTAATTAATGCGAATGAAAAGACAGAACAAACTTTTGCATGTCAGTTGATACAAAAAAACTAATTTCAATCACAACCATTCTATGTGCACATAAACAACTGCAACAACTGTGGACACACAGCATTTTAATGGGTTACATGAACATTATACACATAAACCCAATAACACAAAAGGCGCCAAAGTAGAACTGGCTATACTGGATTTCAGCAAGGCCTTTGACACCATGCCACACAAGAAACTTCTCAATACTATGTCCCAATATGGTGTCAGAGGCCATATACATCGCTGGATCCAGAACTTCCTTACCAATCGCACCATGAAGGTTGTCTTGGATGGCGAGGAAACAGAAGTTGCAGTTGACTCTGGCATCCCTCAGGGTACAGTGCTCGGCCCTTTGCTGTTCCTATGTCACATCAATGACCTACCAGTAGCAAATTTCAAGTGCGCCTTTTCGCAGATGACTGTTCACTGTACTGCCAGATAAGGACCTTCGATGATCATCTTGCTCTCCAGGTGGACCTGAAACAACTTGAGAAGTGGGCAAAAGAATGAGGCATGCGCTTCAATGTAAAGAAGTGTTATATCATCACAATCAAGAAGAAGATTGACTCAGTTTTCTACAATCTCTGTGGCGAAATTCCACAACAAGTCAGTACAAATCCCCATCTTGTGACGATATCGGAAGACCTAAAGTGGTACTCTCGCATCGTTATAACCACCATAAAAGTCAGTAAATTCCACCATCGGCTTTTTGCAACGAAACTTGCAACACTACCCTCAAACCTGTAGGAAGACCGTATACACAATACACAGTTCTCGTGCGATCCATTCTCGAATACCACACCGAACAGCACGTTTCATCAAGGAAGACAATAGAAATAAAGAACCGGCTGTGTCTCTGTGCTGAAAGACCAACAGCTTCCAAGCCTGCAAAAGAGACGACAAGACCTCCGTCTCTCTTTCTTAAAACGAGTGGTTGAGGGGTCGGTACCAGTTATACCACCTGGCCAGTTCACAAAAGAACAAGAAAGAAACAGACGCCGCATCCAGCACTAGGAACTTTGTCGATTTTGTCTCCAGCAACATCGTGCCGGAGAGGTCAACCAGGCAGAACAACATCAGAAACAAGAAAAGAACAGTTTAAGAACTCTTTCTTCGTAAGAACAGCTGTAGATCTCGACTGGAACAATTTGAACGACGACCAGCTGCTGGCAATGGGCAGGACCACCGTCACAGTAGCAGACGGTAGCATGCGCGTTGTGTATATAGCCGACTAGGCTCCTACGTGACAACGTACTTTATCAAAGTCAATGTCAAAAAGCACACACATACTTACACACATGTGTACCTACTTATGATACTAACACACACACACACACACACACACACACACACACACACGTAATATAAATGCAGGCACACACATACTTTATATGATACTCAGTAACACACACACACACACACACACACACACACACACACACAGGTTCTTACCAGCAGATCTAAGCTTTTCCCAACGCCAAGATCCGCCCCTCCCCTCACGAAATCAATGGAATGAGCAGTAGACCTAGGGTTTGTTTTCTTTGTGTGTGTGTTGTTGTTTTTTCCCAAGCAAATCCAGTATCCCTTGGATCGCTCATGTAACCCAGCCTTCAACACATTCACAATATGAGTGATAGTGGGGAGGAGTTCATCTAAACATTCAAAAAGTAGAGTAGTAAATTTTGAACTGATGCGTTAATTTAAATCTGAAGAAATGGAAGTAGTTTGTAGCTGAGAGTCAAGTTCAGAACGAATGGCTGATACCTTTTGGATGAAAAACTGACATAAAACATCAGGCAGTTGGTTTGGTCGGTACGTGTTTGGTAAAGAACAAGAATTTCTGCAAGGACAAAGTTGATTGCAGATACCAAACTGCTGCGAAGCACTGTTACTGTCAGAAATCCTGGAGGAAAAGTAATTGATTTTTGCTTTATGAACTATATGCTTATCAACTGTCAGCCCTGTCCTCTTGGTTTTCCTCTCCGCCCTACGGCGTGCACGCTTTGCGGCTGGAAGAACATCAGCAGCCGGTGAGTACCATGGGGAGGACTTCCTTGGTGCTTGGACACTGGGGCGTGCTTATCGAGCAACGCACGTTGGGCAGCGTCAAGATCGTCAGCAGAGGGACACAGTCGCCAGCAAGTCTTGTTTAAAATGGTCAATAAAACGTAACCTTCTAACATTTCTATACACAGGGAGTGGAGGGAGAACATGGACATTGAAATCACAGCTTTCAGTGTAATGATCCGAGGTGAGGGAATGAGTCACAGTCACAGAGTGGACCATGTCGTCATCAGGTCTGCACAAAACCCAGTCTAAAACATGTCCTCGAGTATGCGTGGGCTGGTCAACGTACTGTTTAAAAGAAAAAAGCGTCAAAAATATCAATCAGTTTTGCGGTACTGTGGTCGTTAGGACGGTCGAAATGACAGTTGATGTCACCCAAATGATTGGTATGCCAGCAAGTTTGTTACACTGATCGACAAGCTCATGAAAATCGGTAATAAACATTCTTGCGTGAGTTTGTTTCTGCGGTTAGGTGGGGGACGATATGGACAGAAAAAATGCAGAGATTTTGAGGGAAGGGAAACGGTGGTGTGTACTACTTCGAAATATGGGTGAGAGTATGGGAGACATGAGGCACGTGGAAAAGATTTAATGGAATAACCGGGAGGACAGAGATCAGCACACTTGGCCTCGTCACCCTTTTCTCTGAGCCATGTCTCTGTGACAAACAAAACGTCCACTTCCTGCGCGTGCTGGTATCTTCGGCACTGAGCTCTTTCTGACTGACAGTATTTGGGGGCGATTTGCACGTGCACACGAACCTGACGTGTGTTTCACAAGATGGTAACATGTTCAGTACAATACTCACACACACACACACACACACACACACACAGAGGCTGTGTGCTGTTTAACTGATCAGCTTGGTTTTCTTGGGGTGAAACTGGGTGAGGCGGGGAGGGGTATGGTGGTGGTGGTGGTGTGTCCATCGAGATCGATGATGACCATCGTTGTCATCCAGCTGGGGGATGGGGGGAGGGTGGTGGTGGGGTGGGGGGGAGGATGCTCATGAATCTATCTGTGAATGCGCAGATGGCTGAATCGCCACAGGACTTGGGGGTGATGAAATGATGAAGGATGAAAGGTCATTTTGGATGACTGATGACTTGCGCGATGAGTTTGTTTAAAGTGAAGAGGAGTTGCGCAACGTCGACCTCACTCTCTCGTCCGGGTCCACCAATTTCCAGTGGCAAGACTAAGTCGAGACGACTGGAGGATGAGCACGGATGCAGTGGATGATCAAGATATCCTTTCGGTGTCTCATCTTGCTCTCTGCACTCCACAGTGCGTTGCTGTAACCGCCTTCCTCTCCGTTGAACCGATAGGTTTCTTCTGCAGATTCTGCCGGATCCAGACTTCGCATGCATGGGTAGACACACCCCGGGGGCCAACTGCGTGTGGCATGCACACAGCACGGTGGAGCTAGATGGCCGTCGGTGGCTCTCCTGAGCCAACGCCCTTTTATGGATCTCCATAAGGGTGTCTAGCCACCCGCCTCACCACTGAGTCCCGGAAGGGAGCGGTGGGAGTGCCGGTTTAGTCGCCGGCAACCCGACCCTGAACAGGTTGTACTGGATTACAGGTTACCAGTAGCAGATCCCATGACCTGACCTGACACAAGGGAGGGGTATACGCTGTGAATGAACGGGTATCCAAGCAATGACAGAGTAGTTGATACGCAATGGAGTGGGGGCCGGAGGGGAGGCTGCAGGGGGTGGGTGGGTGAGGGGGGTAAGGGGGGGGGGGAGATTTTGGTCCTTTGCCCAAACTCACTCTCCCCCCCTTCGAACACACATCACTCAGCCAAGAGGACAGTTAATAACTTTGGCTGGTCTCTCTCTCTCTCTCTCTATTTAAATTTCTTTGTGAAAATTTGGTTACTTATCATTCTTTTTTGTGATTTATTCACCTATTTATTCTAATCTATTTATTCTTCCCCCCCCCCCCCCGCCCCCCCATCAAGGGCTGACTGAGCGTGTTGGGTTATGTTTCTGGTCAGGTATCTACACTTGGTAGATGTGTTGTAGTGTACGTTTGTCCGAACGCTGTGACGCCTCCTTGAGTAATCGACTGAACTGAATTCTCTCTCTCTCTCTCCGAACTTGATTCTTCAGTTTGCAAGTTTGAATGTTTGTGAATGATCATAAACTGGCGAAGCACTTTTCCATTACCAGAACTACTACACATGTGTATCAAGTTACCGCGAAGTGTTAGCCACATTTATTAATGTAAGTTATCCTGCTTTGCAAAGAACAATAACTTTCGTTTGTGGGTGTTAGCTGTATCAGCAGTAGTGGTGGAAGCCGATATAGTATGAACACAGATTAATAATATGCCTGCGTATGTGTTAATATGCAAAGCGTACCTTTTATTCGATGAATGCATGTCCATTTTCTGTGGATGTTGAAAGTTTGAGTCTAAATCCGACAGGATTAGAGCTTGAATAAGGGAGACAACCGTACGCGGGTTAACCTTACTACAGTTACTTTTCTTGAATAAGACGATGGTTTATTTCTTAGAGTAGGATGGGGAGAAAAAAACCCCAAGCTGCTTTTTACACAGAAGACAAGCGAAAATAGTAAACATTAACAGAAATCAGTTTATATAAACTGTTACTTTTATTCTATACCAAGAGATAGAAGCAAAAGTCAATATTTTGTAGAAGGCTATGTATCCCTCCGCCCAAGGCAACATGCTAGTGCGCGTTTGTTTGAAAATGGCGTCTGCCCTCACGCTGAGGTGACAGAATGGGGATTGTAAACAAAAGCGCTCTGGTTACATCAGTCAGGAACTTAGAAAAATAATGCAATTGACGGATATCACGTAGTTCTTGGGATACGTACCAGAACTGCAGAGATATGGCGTCTGCAGAGCCCAAGTCGACGGTAAGTGGAGTTTAATAATCGTTATCAGTGGACGATTGCGGCTTGTTCGGAATGACCAACTTTTGGTTTATTTTTATATTCTTTATTATTAGTTCAGGTAACTCAGATATTGTCACAGTTATTAATGTTGTTTCGGATTATGTAGATTGCGTGTATTTTAGAAACTGTGCTTATGTTGCTTAAACGTTCTTTTGTGGTTTTTCTTTAATATCAATGGAAAAAAACACAACAAAAAACTTTTTATAGAGATTAGTAAGGCATGCTTTGTGCATCATTAGGTTATGGACATTTGCCCATCTCAGGGATTACCATGGAACCATGAAAGAATAATCACATACATTATGAACGAATATGATTATCAGTACTGACAATAGAAGTCAAATGAAATTTTACTCTAGAGAAATGCAAGAACTATATATAATCACAAATGTAACTCTGACCCCCTCTAGAAACTCAGTTGATTATTACTTTTTGATGGGTTGAGATCCATGGGCTTATCAGCTGACCTGTGCTATGACTTGAAAAAGGTTGCTGCTGTTGTTGTTTTCTTTGTTTTAAATTGGATTGACAGTGTTTCACTGCTTCTGTTTGGCATCAGTCTCACCAAATTTGTATTTAAACTGATTATTATGTATCTCTGTAACATAATGACCTCACTAGATTAAAAAATAAAAGGAAACATCTTCTTGACCAATGTTAATATGGAGTGGTGGCTCCATTTGATAAAAAATTATGACAGAATTTTGTCAAAGGACAACACTTTTGTCGCCATGATTTCATTTTCAGTGCGCAAAATGCATGCTGCAAATGGGAGAATGGTTTATCAACTCATCCAAATGATAGACGTTCAGTTTGTTTTTCCAGTTAAACTTGGGAGAAAGGGTGAGACAGATTCAAACCCAGGCCCTTACAAACACAGAGAAACAGGGCTACAAAATAAATAGATTGAGTCACCCAGATGTGTAATTAAAGTGGAAAGACTGAACACAGAATGATAAGATGCAGAGGCAGAAAGACATACAAACATGATTTTGACACATTAGCTCATGGATGGATGATGTATGATCCAGAAAAGTGGCTGTAATAGTCTGCTACTTGTGCTAGATTGGCACAAACACAGGACCATCACTCTTAAAAGTATATCTGAATGTGATCAGTACTTTTTGTGTACTAGCTTAGCAACCAAATGTGCTAAACTTAATCATAACTGGCAAAATTTATACCTGATCAATATTACATTTGGTGGGTTTCCATTTGAAATGTGGAATAGCTTTGAGTTACAAGTGGATGAATCCAGGGGTAAGGGATTTTTTTGTTTGAAAGTAGGTGAAATAGCAAAGCCAATCTTTTTTTTCTTTCTTTTTTTTCATTTGTTGGTTCCAGAGAATGAAGAGAGCATGAAAAGTTGATCAGTCAATATAACTTAGATTTCTCTTGCATGATTTGTCCTTAGGATACAGTAATTGACTTGAGGTCTGAAGCTACCTTTACTGATCATCCGTGCTTGTCACTAAAAGTGTGTGTTGAAGCGATAAAGATCTGTGTCAGTGGGTGAATTGTAGTGGGGAAAAGATTAGCAAAACTGTACATCGTGCTGTTGTCAATTTATTTTTTAATTGAGATAAATCAATGCATTGGGTGCAACTGCAAGAACAGTTATAGGGCCAGCAATAGTTTTCTTTTGCAATTCTAGTGTAGCTTGAAATAACAGTTTTAACAGAACTTTAAGAAATGTTTAAAATGAAGCTGAAGAAGTTTAAAATGTCAAAAGCTTAATATCTTGTGTATATGAACATTGAAAATAAATTTGATGAAACTTGCTGAAAAAAGTTTGAAATAATGTTGAAGAGCAGAATGTTTTAAGTGTAATATCTAATGTACAGTATATTCTGAAAATTCGTTTGAGAAAGCTTGCTCATGGCAGAGGAAGAGAGAGAGAGAGAGAGAGAGAGAGAATGCATCCAAGTTCATGTGTGTGTGTGTGTGTGTGTGTGTGTGTGTGTGTGATTTCATGTGTTCATTTCCATTTCATCTGTCTCTGTCTTTGCCTCTGTCTGTCTGTCTGTCTGTGTCTCTCTCTGTCTCTCTCTCTTTCATTTCCATTTCATCTCTCTCTGTCTCTGTCTGTCTGTCTCTGTCTGTCTGTCTGTCTCTCTCTCTCTCTAATATATATATATATATATGTATACATATATATATTTTTATGTCTCTGTCTCTCCTGTTTTCTATCTCTGTACGTCTGTCTCTCCCTCTCCACCCCCTCTCTCTTTTTCTCAACTATTCTTTTCACCTGATCTGACCTGACAACACAACCCCTACCCCCACAAACTCATGCTCCACCCGTCTGCTACGATTTCACGCTTAAATTCTCTACAACTGATAATACAAGCCACGGCTATCATGAAATGCCACTGACCAGTAGCCGTGTGCTCTTTTTTTTTCTTTTTTCTTTTTTCTTCTCCCTCCCCACACTTTTCCCATGTCGGACAGAGAACAAAAGCGAGATTAGGCCCTTGAAGATTATGCACAACTTGCGGGCAGAGATTAGAACTAATAGAAGCAGCTCCAGGCCGGAGCGAGGTACCCCCTCCCGCTTTCAGTTGACTGAGTCAGCAGGTGTGGGGATTTAATCACTGAGCAAACATGAAAAACCAGCTGAGTCCTTGATCTGAGAGTGAGATTGTGTGACACACGACTCCTGGAGGGTTTTTACCAGTGTGTGTGTGTGGAGTGACAATGGGTTGGGGTTGGAATGGTGCGCTGAAAAGGTCTAAAAGTTGAATGCGTTGTGTTATACTTATAGAAGTGTTCAGTATGTTACCCAGAAACTTTTCTGTGGTGTCTAATTAGAAAAAAAATGTGTTAAAAAAGTCATCAGTCTCATGATAAGGATGCTGCACACTGTATTGGGTAGGTAGATATTTTCAAATGTCATTGGTGTTAAGAAGGAAAGTAAAAAAAACAACAACAGTGTTTATGTCTGGACTGATAGATCTACTTAACCATGCAGTTGCTGTGAAGATTGCGAGTTGAAATAACAATTATCATCATTGGTTTTCATTTATATGATCTGTTTTGCTAATTCTTTTTTTTTTCTTCTGGGGCATCATTTGTTTGCAAGTTATGCTGAGACTGTGAGCAGTGAGATGTATGACTTATTTTTAGTTGTTAATCATTACATCCAGGAAGGTGTGTCATTATGCATGCATAAATTATGGCAATATGCACATGCTGCTGTCACTGAAGTAAAGAAAGATATGAACAGACAAGAGAGGCAAGGCCTTCAAGACTCACTTGTGATAAATTAAGTCCCCTAGCATTAATTACAGAGTAATTACCCTTTTTTACTATCTGCACCAAAACATTTGCAAAATAAATAAAAATTCCATGCTTAGCAAAAGAAGTTCCTGTTTGAACAAAAAATGATAATAATGACTGCTCTTGTTGTTGTGTCAGAATGAGGTCAGAGTGCCAAGTTTAGAGAATACAAAAAATATAAATATAACAGTAAATGCAGTTTGCATATAATTAGGCTTCTTTTTTATTTTTTTGTGCCCATCCCAGAGGTGCAATATTGTTTTAAACAAGATGACTGGAAAGAACTATTTTTATGCCAAATTTGGTGTCAACTGACAAAGTATTTGCAGAGAAAATGTCAATGTTAAAGTTTACCACGGACACACAGACACACGGACACACACACACACACACACACACGCACACACAGACAGTCGAACACCGGGTTAAAACATAGACTCACTTTGTTTACACAAGTGAGTCAAAAAGGACAATCTTCTTAGGAAAACTGAATTCCCCTTACTGTTTTCTTTCTTTCTGAGGCTGTACTGTAATTTAATTGATTAATGAATCAATTGTGAGGGAGGGGAGGTTGTTTGCTTGCATGTTTCTTTGTTTAAAATTCAGTTCTTTCATTTGCTATTACAGTATTAGTTTTAGAGTCTTTATTTTTTTTTACTGTGTTTTTTGTTGTTCACTTGTTCAAGTTGTTGTTTATTCTGTTGTTGTTTTTTTCGTTGATATTTTCTTATGTATTTCTTTGTTTTTTCTTCATTTCATTTATTAGGTTTCTTCTGTGTGTTTGGATATCTATCTATCTATCTATATATCTATCTATATAAAATATTTATTATTCTATATGCATGCTTTAATGTGTGTGTGTGTGTGTGTGTGTGTGTGTGTGTACATGAATGCACGAGAGAGAGAGAGAGAGAGAGAGAGAGAGAAACACAAGGTGTAAGCTTGTGTAAAGACTAGGGTTAGTCCACTTTCCGAGGTCTTCCAAACAACAGGTGAGGTGATAAAATATGTAGGGGTGGTGGTGGTGGGGAGAACAGAACCCCAGCACAAACAAAACCACCACCGCCAGCCTCTATAACACCTTTACTTCAGTAAATTTATTCATTGAACCATAAAAAACTGAAAGGGAGACGGGTAAACCCGAGCGGCAACCTTAAAACAGTCGTTAACCCAAGGTAAACGTAAAATGTCTGGACGTGATTGACTTTGCAGAGTGAGTCAACTTCCAGTTTACGGGGTCTTGGTCTGACTTGAAAACTATGACCATCTACCATGAAACGAGTCTGAAGACATCTTTCATACATTTGCCCGTTCAGCAGGTTGGGTTTATGCGAAGATCAGGCATTAGTTTCTTTACATGTGTGTGTGTGTGTGTGTGTGTGTGTGTGTGTGTGTGTGTAATAGAGAGAGAGAGAGAGAGAGAGAGAGAGAGAGAGAGAGAATTATGTATTAAACATTTTTTAAATTTTTACAGCAGATGTGGCGCAGCACATGTATGGATCAGTCTGCTTGCTTTGACGCTTCCTTGAAACTGAAAACTGAAGATTTACAGAAAGGGAAGAATTGGGCTGAAGGGATTTTGAATGATTTGAAAAAAAAAAAAAAATTACTTTGGGTTTGATTCTGATTCTATGATGATAATTATGGGAAGAATTGGGCTGAAGGGATTTTGAATGATTTGAAAAAAAAAAAAAAAAAATTACTTTGGGTTTGATTCTGATTCTATGATGATAATTATGGGAAGAATTGGGCTGAAGGGATTTTGAATGATTTGAAAAAAAAAAAAAAAAAAAATTACTTTGGGTTTGATTCTGATTCTATGATGATAATTACTTTTGAATACTGGGAATTTTTTTTTTTTTTTAACACAAATTTGTTTTATGCATCAGTGTAAAAATATATTAAAAACACTTACGGTTGCAGTCAAACTTGCTGTGCTGTTCAACACACTTGCAGATAATACTTGTATCTGTTTCTTTTTGATTTTGTTTATATGTTTTATTATTTTGCGCTGCGAAAGACTCAATGTAGGATGGAAACACATTGCTTTCTTTTCTCGACGGGCGCAATAGCCAAATGATTAAAGCGTTAGACTTTCAATCTGTGGGTCCCAGGTTCAAATCCAGGTAATGGCGCCTGGTGGGTAAAGGTTAGAGATTTTTCCGATCTCCCAGGTCAACATATGTGCAGACCTGCCAGTGCCTGTCGTTAAAGATCCTGTAATCTATGTCAGCGTTTGGTGGGTTATGGAAACAAGAACATACCCAGCATGCCCCCACCCCCTCCTCCCCTGAAAACGGAGTATGGCTGCCTATATGGCAGGGTAAAAAGGGTCATCCACATAAAAGCCCACTCATGTACATACAAGTGAACGTGGGAGTTGCAGCCCACAAACACGGAAGAAGAAGAAGAAGCTTTCTTTTCTCATTTTGTGCTGTAATCTGTGTCCTTTCACTGTTCATTGACTGATTGATGGTGATACTGTCCTTTTTTATGTTTTCTTTTTCATCTACAGTGGTCCTTTACATTCATTTCTCTGTGGAGGTATAAAATCTTTAGCTCTCAAAATATTTTGTAGAGGGGTTCCAGTCTTCATGATATAATAGCTTAGGCACTGTGTGTCTCATTTCAAAGTGGTTGTCACTGTCAGAGCCTTAAGAAACAAATGTGTGTGAAGGAAAGAGGAAAACTGAAAAAATTGATCCAAAGGGGACATGAGACTCATTTCAAAGGGGAGGGTCATGTCATTCTGGTTACAAGGGATTTATGTGTACACATACAACACACACACACACACACACACACACACACACACACATGTGTGTGTGTGTGTGTGTGTGTGTGTGTGTGTGTGTGTGTGTGTGTTTTGAATAAAGTCTGCTTCCCTTGAGCATTATTGCAGTAGTTTCACTTTAATTAAAAAAGACAACAACAAAATGATTGTTCTTCTTTTTTCTTTCTTTTTTTAAAAGATTTTTCTTTGACTTTTTGAATGGATTTTTTTTCTTTCTGTGGGAAAGAACAAATGAATGAATGTAGTAGTTAAAAACAACAACCCCAAACAAATAAAGGAAAGAAAAAAAAAGGAAAGAAAAAAGTAAAAAAAAAAGAAAAAGAAAAAAAAGAAGTATAACAAACAGATTCAGTTGCACCAACCAAACATGAATGACTGGAAGTGATATTGTGTTCTTTTCTTTTTTTTTTCTTCAATGTTGACATCAGAACTTGGTGAGTTATCAGGTATAACTGTAAGTGTGGGGTTGTTTTTAGTGAGGGACCACATCGCATCTAACTTGTTTTGCAATTTTTTTCACCTGTGTCTTGGGATTGAACACCAAATGGACGTCTAGGATAGATAGTCTGATGGGCGCAATAGCATTGGACTTTCAATCTGAGGGTCCTGGGTTCGAATCTCAGTAATGGCACCTGGTTGGTGAAGGGTGGAGAATTTTCCAGTCTCCCAGGTTAACATAATATGCAAGACCTGCTTGTGCCTGAACCCCCTTCATGTGTATACGCAAACAGAAGATCAAATACGCATGTTAAAGATCCTGTAATCCATTGTTTGCATTCGGTGGGTTATGGAAATAAGAACATACCCAGCATGCACACCCCTGAAAATAGAGTATGGCTGCCTACATTGGCGGGGTAAAAATAGTCATGCACGTAAAAGCCCACTTGTGTACATACGAGTGAACATGGGAACTGCAGCCCACGAATGAAGAAGGAGAATAGTCTTTTTTTTTTTTCTGTGCTCACACAGACTGACTCCCTGATGAACCAATTATCTTATTAATTAATTTTGGGCAAAATGTTGCTCAGATATCAAGTGCATTAGTGAGGTTACAGTTCATTGAATCATTTTTGACTGTGAGTTGATGAAGTCTTACCCGTGTGAAAGTATTATTATTATTATTAGCATTTACACCAGATCTTGAAAGTAAGCCCTAGGTGTTTACAAATAGAACACATATGTAAATATCAAAAAGGAAAAATTGAACACAAAATACCAAGCATCATTAAAATGAACTCCCTCCCCCCCCTCTCTACCCACCCCTCCCACACACACCCACAATACACACAAGCACACTCGCATGCACACACATAAGTCATATCACACAATCGTATACAGTACACAATCAAAAATATTAACCAACAAATTCTGAAACTATCAAAACTCGCTTAGTCACTAATAGTCATTTTAGTTCTTACTGGAAAGGGATGAGCTGTTGAGAATTAATCAGGTGGGGAAAAGGTGGGTCTTCAGACTGGATTTGAAAGATTGCAGCGAAGATGAGTGACAGAGAAGCTGAGGAAGTTGATTCCAAAGAAAGGGGGCTTGGAATGAAAAACTGTGTTGGCCGTACGTTTTAGCTCGAGCAGGGGGGATCCTACACATACGGGTGTCAGAAGAAGAGTGGAGTTAACATTCCTTCTCACTTGTTTCCCTTGTACAGAGTCCATTCAGTCATTTTACCTGGCAGGGTAAATGTAAAAAAAACACCACAGGGTCATACACGTAAAATGTTATATGTCTGTCTGAGTGTGTATCATGTGTGTGCGTGCCTGAAATCTGATTGAAAGACACAGGAAACGAACGAGGAGCGCCCAATGGCAGCCGTCAGCCAGCTCTACACAGGTAGGCAGCATGTTGTGCAAATGACCCGGTGTTTGTAAAGCTCTTAGAGCTTGGTCTCTGACAGAGGATAGGCACCATATAAATATCCATATCAATAAATCAGTCACTCTGTTTTCTTTAATTGTACATGTATTTAATTTCTTCTTATTCTTCTTCGTTTGTGGGTGCAACTCCCATGTTCACTCATATTTACACGAGTGGGATTTTATGTGTATGACCGTTTTTACCCTGCCATGTAGGCAACCATACTCCGTTTTCAGGTGGTATTTAATTTCAAATATTCATCTTTGATTCCACCTTCCACCAGCCCGGTTTCCCCCGGCTCACCATACAAGTGTTACAATTCTCCCCTGCCCCCTCCTCTTCCCTTTACCTGAGATATTTATTAAGCGCGTTGGGCTAAGCCGCTGGTCAGGCATCTGCTTGGCAGATGTGGTGTAGTGTATATGGATTTGTCCGAATGCAGTGACGCCTCCTTGAGCTACTGAAACTGAAACTGAAACTGAGATATTTATTAATAACATTCAGATGTGAGAATCAAAACTTCAACAAAAAATGTTTGCAGTCCCCAGTGTGTGTGTGACAGGGGCCATTAAACAAAATTCCTCCTCCTCCTCCTCCTTCTCCTCTTCCTCCTCCTTCTCCTCCTCTTCCTCCCTCCTCCTCCTTCTCCTCCTCCTCCGCTTCCTCCTTCTCCCCCTCCTCCTCCTCTTCCTCCTTCTCCTCCTTCTCCCCCTTCTTCTCCCCCTTCTTCTCCTTCTCCTCTTCCTCCTCCTTCTCCTCCTCCTCCTCTTCTTCCTCCTTCTCCTCCTCCTCCTCTTCCTCCTTCTCCTCCTTCTCCCCTCCTCCTCTTTCTCCTTCTTCTCCTCCTTCTCCTCCTCCTCCTTCTCCTCCTCCTCCTCCCTTCCCAGTGAACTCATCAAGGACACAGACTCAGATCCCCTCTTTCAGGTCCACAGCATGTCTTTTCCCTGACTCATAGTGGACAGATTTGTTCTGTCCACAGCAGACTGTCCGTGTGGCTTCAGTCATCGCTGAGCTGTGAAGGACACCGTAACACACTGAAGTAACGGAACAAATCCTGGCTTTTAAAAGTCAACGACCCGAGTGTCATTGAGTTGTTCAGCTGAAAATTGCATGGCTGAAAATAGTGTTTTGGAAGATTTGCTGGAATAAGAGAAAGGGGGAACGATTGTTTAAGGAAGGTTAAAAAAAAAAAAGGTCAGCAACCCTGAAGCAACACTTTATTTTTCTTCTTTTTTTTTTCTTTTTTGTGTGTGTGAAGGCAAGTGTGTTGAATGAACTCATTCAGCGTGGTGTGAGGGTTTGCTTTTTTGAAAGGATGGAATGGTTATAGCAGAGAGCAGAATTTACAGATTGTTGGGCGATCATTGACAGGAGACAGGCCTTGAATGTAAGTGGTGTGAAAAGCTGAGGTCAGCTTTCTTAGTTTAGTTTTGGATACCCGCTGACCTGTGTGTAGTACAGCATGTATGCATATGTATCGATATAAATATAAGTATAAATGAAAAATATATCGTTAGATGGATAGATAAATAAATGAATAAAAATAAGTATATGTTTATGCGTGTATGTCCACTGCCATGCACATTTGCATACTTCTGCGCATGCATGCACACACTTGAACTCGTGCACACACATGTATACACACTGGCACAGACACATGAATGCACACATGTGTACATGGACACACACACGCACACACACACACGCGCATGCACACACACACACACATGCACGCACGCACGCACGCACGTGCGCGCGCGCGCACGCACACACACACACACACACACACACACACACACAGATATTTAACACACCCTGTGGCCTGGTGGTCTGGTGGTAATGAGTCAATCTAGGAAGAGAAAGAATCTGAAGGTGTGGTATCGAATCCCCCACTCACAGTCACAAGGATTTTCTCCCTCTCCACAAGACCTTGAGTGGTGGTCTTGATGCTTGTCAGATGGGATGATAAACTTGAGTTGTGTATGCAGCACACACACACACCACACATGCACACACATGTACACACATACACACACACACACACGCGTGCACACACACACACACAGACACACACACACACACACATGCATATGCACATGTACTTCTTCAAACCCACCCCCATCAGTACACACACTCACCAGTTACTCCTTCACATCAAACTGTTGTCAACCCCCCCACCCTTCTCCCCCACCACCTCCCTCACCCTCTTGAATGGCAACGGTTGTTATGGTTGTTTTTTTTTTTTCAGACCCTCCTTAGGAGGAAGATGGCAGAATGGTTACAACACTCGTCTGCCAGTACAGAGTCTTTGAGGGTCTTGGTTCGAATCCGGCTCTCGCCCTTTCTCCCAAGTTCATCTGGAAAATTGCCCGAGCGTCAAGTCGTTCGGATGAGACTATAAACTGAGGTCCTGTGTGCAGCACGCACTTGGCACACTGAAAAAGAACCCATAGCAACGAGTGTGCTTTTCTCTGGAAGCCCTTTGGGAAATCTACTCTGATAGGCGCACAATGTGGAGTGAAGGCCTAGAGGTAACACGTCCGCCTTGGAAGCGAGAGAAACTGAGTGTGCTGGTTCGAATCACGGTTCAGCCGCCGATATTTTCTCCCCCTCCACTAGACCTTGAGTGGTGGTCTGGACGCTAGTCATTCGGATGAGACGTTAAACTGAGGTCCCGTGTGCAGCATGCATTTAGCGCACGTAAAAGAACACACGGCAACAAAAGGGTTGTTCCTGGCAAAATTCTGTAGAAAAATCCACTTCGATAGGGAAAACAAATAAAACTACATGCAGGAAAAAATACAAAAAAATGGGTGGCGCTGTGGTGTAGCGACGCGCTCTCCCTGGGGAGAGCAGCCCGAATTTCACACAGAGAAATCTGATGTGATAAAAAGAAATACAAATACAAATATAAATGTGTAAGCATGCACTCAAGGCCTGATGAAGCGCTGCTGGTAAGGCAGGTGTGTGTAGTATATATACGGATTTGTCTGAACGCAATGACGCCTGCTTGAGAAACTGAAGCTGGAACTTTAAATCCTCCTTGCCCTTTCTCAGTCCATAGTTTCTTCTTCAGCCTTCTGTCTACATGTGTTTGTAAGTGTTGTTTCCCATCCTTTTGTTTCTGATTTGTGCATGCGTGTGAAGACTGGGTGTGAAAGCGCTTTGTTTTCTGCACAAGATTTAGCGCTTCAGTTTTCAGTGTCACATGATTGTGATTGTTATTTTTCATTGTTATTGTTGTTGTTGTTGGGCTATTTTGTGAATGTCTCATTGTTATTATCATTATCATTTTTTGTCATCATCATCATTGTTATCATTAGTATCATTCTTCGTAGTCTCTCCCCTGCCTCCCCCATAGCCCCCCCCCCCCCCCCCCCTCCCCCATCCCCATCCCACAGTGTCGACAGCCCACAGGTAACAGTTAACGTTAGATCACCAGGAGGCCACATGTTTATTGTTATTGTTATTATTATCATTGGTATTATTATTCTTATAATCATTATTACTGTCAGTAGTCCCCCAGCCCCCTACCACAGGGAACAGTCAGCATTAGGTCACCAGGAGTGGACATGATTGTCATTATTATTTATGATGATGATGATGATGATGGTAACGACAATGATGTTTATGATGATGATGATAACGACAATGATGTTGATGATGATCATGATGATAGCGACAATGATGTTGATGATGATGATGATGATAACGACAATGATGTTGATGATGATGATGACGATGATGATGATAAAGATTATCATCATTAATATTATTATCAGTGTGCAGGACAGCTCCGTGAGAGCATTAGCGCACGCCTGACGGCCAGCTGGGGGTTTATTGATATTATTATCATTTTTCATAGTCCCCCCCCCCCCCCCCCCGCCCCCCCACCGAGCCCCCTCCCTCCACAGAGTCCACGTGATTGGTTTTTTTATTATTTATGATGAGTGGAGTGATGGCCTAGAAGTAACGCGTCCGCCTAGGAAGCGAGAGAATCTGAGGGCGCTGGTTCGAATCACGGCTCAGCCGCCGATATTTTCTCCCCCTCCATTAGACCTTGAGTGGTGGTCTGGACGCTAGTCATTCGGATGAGACGATAAACCGAGGTCCCGTGTGCAGCATGCACTTAGCGCACGTGAAAGAACCCACGGCAACAAAAGGGTTGTTCCTGGCAAAATTCTGTAGAAAAATCCACTTCGACAGGAAAAACAAATAAAACTGCACGCAGGAAAAAATACAAAAAACTGGGTGGCGCTGTAGTGTAGCGACGCGTTCTCCCTGGGGAGAGCAGCCCGAATTTCACACAGAGAAATCTGTTGTGATAAAAAGGAATGCAAATGCAAATGCGATGATGATGAATATGATGATGATGATGATTGTTCACTGTTCAGGAAAGCTGTGAGGAGCTCCGTGAGCGCATCAACGCACGCCTGACGGCCGGAGGTGTGACACTGGACAGTGGGGAGGAGGACAAACTGTTTTACCTGTGGAGGCTGTACGAACAGTCAGAGGTGAGTGTGCAGGACAAACTGTTTTACCTGTGGAGGCTGTACGAACAGTCAGAGGTGAGTGTGCAGGACAAACTGTTTTACCTGTGGAGGCTGTACGAGCAGTCAGAGGTGAGTGTGCAGGACAAACTGTTTTACCTGTGGAGGCTGTACGAACAGTCAGAGGTGAGTGTGCAGGACAAACTGTTTTACCTGTGGAGGCTGTACGAACAGTCAGAGGTGAGTGTGCAGGACAAACTGTTTTACCTGTGGAGGCTGTACGAACAGTCAGAGGTGAGTGTGCAGGACAAACTGTTTTACCTGTGGAGGCTGTACGAACAGTCAGAGGTGAGTGTGCAGGACACTGTGTGATACTTATGCTACATAATGATGATGATGATGATGATGATGATGATGGTGACAGTGGATAGGAGGACAAACTGTTTTACCTGTGGAGGCTGTATGAACAGTTAGAGGTGAATATGCAGGACTACTGTGATACTACCGCTACATAATGGTATTGATAATGATGATAATGATGATGATGATGATGATGACAGTGGATAGGAGGACAAACTGTTTTACCTGTGGAGGCTGTATAAACAGTTAGAGGTGAGTGCAGAACTACTGTGATACTACCGCTACATAATGGTATTGATAATGATGATAATGATAATGATGATGATGATGATGACAGTGGGGAGGAGGACAAACTGTTTTACCTGTGGAGGCTGTACGAACAGTCAGAGGTGAGTGTGCAGGACACTGTGTGATACTTATGCTACATAATGATGATAATGATGATGATGATGATGATGATGATGATGACAGTGGGGAGGAGGACAAACTGTTTTACCTGTGGAGGCTGTACGAACAGTCAGAGGTGAGTGCAGAACTACTGTGATACTACCGCTACATAATGGTATTGATAATGATGATGATGATGATGATGATGATGACAGTGGGGAGGAGGACAAACTGTTTTACCTGTGGAGGCTGTACGAACAGTCAGAGGTGAGTGTGCAGGACACTGTGTGATACTTATGCTACATAATGATGATGATGATGATGACAGTGGATAGGAGGACAAACTGTTTTACCTGTGGAGGCTGTACGAACAGTCAGAGGTGAACGTGCAGGACACAGTGTGATACTGCTGCTACATAATGGTATTGATAATGATGATAATAATAATGACGATGATGATGATGATAGTGATGATAATGATAATGATGATGATGATGATGATGGGGAGGAGGACAAACTGTTTTACCTGTGGAAGCTGTACAAACAGTCAGAGGTGAATGTGCATGGCACTGTGATACTACTGCTACATAATGATGATAATGATGATGATGATGACAGTGGGGAGGAGGACAAACTGTGTTTTACCTGTGGAGGCTGTACAGACAGTCATTGGTGAGAGTGCAGGACACTGTGATACTACTGCTCCAAAAGAAAAAAAAAAAAAGTGTGGCGCTGTCAGTGTAGCGATGCGCTCTCCCTGAGGAGAGCAACCTGAATTTCACACAGAGATTTCTGTTGTGACAAAAAAGAGAAATACAAATACAAGACCTGCCCAATTAGCGCGGGAGGGATTGTTTCTCTGAGGAGCTAGAGGTTTTAGCGCGCCTCTTGATTACATGATGAGCCCGTCGTAGGCCACATGGAGTATTTCACTGAGTGCAACAGTGCCAACAACCTGCTGCCCTGCCCCGACCTGATAGGAACATCGCCAGCTGGTCCAGGGCTGTTGATGTCATAGCTGACCCTCATGCTTAGGATCCCCCCTGCTGGAACCAAAACATATGGCCAATGCAGTTTTTCATACCAAGCCCCCTTTCTTTGGAATCAACTTCCTCAGCCTCTCCATCACTCATCTTGGCTGCAATCTTTCAAATCCAGTCTGAAGACCCACCTTTCCCCCTGTTGAATAATTCTCAACAGCTCATCCCTTTCCAGTAAGAACTAAAATGACTATTTGTGAGTGGAGTGAGTGAGTTTTGACAGTTTCAGAATTTGTTGGTTGTATTTTTGATTGTGTACTATTTATGATTGTGTGCTATGACTTATGTATGTGTGTGTATGTGTGTTTTATGGGTGGATGGGTGGGTGGGGGGAGTAGAGGGGGGGGGGGGGGGGGGATGAATAATTTTTGATAATGTTTGGTATCTTGTGTTTAGTTTTTCCTTTTTGATATTTACGCATGTATTCCATTTATAAACGCCTAGGGCTTATTTTCAAGATTAGGCATAAATGCTCATAATGATAATAGTAATAGTAATAATAATAAAATCTGAGGGTTGTCCCCCAATCCACCTCCTGGGGACCTGCCAGGTAAGGGATGGTCACCCAGCTGCTGAGTTGGGAGAATCCCTCCCCTGGATGATGATGATGATGATGATGATGATGATGATGATATGGATACTTATGTAGCACCTGTCTTCGGTTGGAGACCAAGCTCAAAGAGCTTTACACTGAGTTATTTGCACAACAGGCAGCCAACCTGGGTAGAGCCGACTGACAGCTGCTATTGGACACTCATCATTTGTTTCCTTTGTCATTCAGTCAGGTTTCAATCACACACACACATACACACTCATACAGACATGTGACATTTTACGTGTTTGACCTTTTTAAAAAAACTTTCTTTTAAAATAGTTACTCTGCCATGTAGGCAGCCATACTCCATTATGGAGGGTGTGCATGCTGGGTATGTTCTTGTTTCCATAACCCACCAAAGGCTGACATGGGTTACAGGATCTTTAACGTGCGTATTTGATCTTCTGCATGCGTATACACACGAAGGGGGTTCAAGCACTGGCAGGTCTGCACATATGTTGACCTGGGAGACTGGAAAAATCTCCACGCTTTCTTTACCCACCAGGTGCCATTACTGGACATTCAAACCGAGGATCCTTGGATCGAAAGTCCAGCACTTCAACCACTCGGCTGTTGTGCCCGTCAATCTAAATTTCTCTAAATCTTTTCTCTCTCTCTTTCTCTCTCTCTCTCTCCGTCTGACCCATCAGTTATGCCATGTTAGTTCTATTTATCCTTCTTTAATGTTACCCCCTTCAGTAACTTAAGGGCCTTTGGCCTTTAATTTAATAAAAAAAAAAAAGAAGTTGTTATCGTCGTTATTTGTTTTTGTATTTGTATTACTCTTTTTGTCATAACAGATTTCTCTGTGTGGAATTCGGGCTGCTCTTCCCAGTGAGAGCGTGTTGCTAAGCTGACAGTACAATCCATTTTTTTTTGTATTTTTTTCTTCCTGCAGTTTTATTTGTTTTCCTATTTAAGTGGATTTTTCTATAGAATTTTGCCAGGAACAACCCTTTTGTTGATGTGGGTACTTCTACTTGCTGCACATGGGACCTTGGTTTATCGTCTCGTCCGAATGACTAGCATCCAGACCACCACTCAAGGTCTAGTGGAGGTGGAGAAAATACTGGCGATTGCCGGTGCGATTTGAACCAGTGTGCTCAGATTCTTTTGCTTCCTATGCAGATGCGTTACCTCCTGGCCATCACTCCACTATCGCTATGTCTGACCCATCAGATGGACCTGAAGAGTGCCCAGGACAGTGAGCAGAAGCTGAAGGAGACGCAGGCAGCGGAGATGAAGGAGGTGGAGAGCTATGTGGAGCACATCCGTCACCTCTCTGAGGACCGCGAGGTCGTCATCCAGGAACTGGAGACGGAGAATGACCAGCTGAAGAGCGATCTGGAGCAGGCTCGGAGCGAGCTGACAGGTTGGTTTGTGTAGGGGTTGTGTGGGGGTTTGGTTTGAGGGTGTGTGTGGATGTGTGTGTGTGTGTGTGTGAACTGGAGATGGAGAACAACCCGTTGAAGAGTGACCTGGAGCAGGCTTGGAGCAAGCTGATGGGTAGGTTTGTGAGGGGTGTGTGTGGGTTTGGGTTGAGGGTGTGTGTGGATGTGTGTGTGTGTGTGTGTGTGTGTGTGAACTGGAGATGGAGAACAACCCGTTGAAGAGCGACCTGGAGCAGGCTCGGAGCAAGCTGATGGGTAGGTTTGTGAGGGGTGTGTGGGGGTTTGGTTTGAGGGTGTGTGTGGATGTGTGTGTGTGTGTGTGTGTGTTTGTGTGTGTGTATTTGTGTGTGTGTGTGTGTGTGTGTGAACTGGAGATGGAGAACAACCCGTTGAAGAGTGACCTGGAGCAGGCTTGGAGCAAGCTGATGGGTAGGTTTGTGAGGGGTGTGTGGGGGTTTGGGTTGAGGGTGTGTGTGGATGTGTGTGTGTGTGTTTGTGTGTGTGTGTGTGTGTGTGAACTGGAGATGGAGAACAACCCGTTGAAGAGCGACCTGGAGCAGGCTTGGAGCGAGCTGATGGGTCGGTTTGCGAGGGGTGTGTGTGAATTGTGTGGGGGTTTGGGTTTTGTGTGTGTGTGTGTGTGTGTGTGTGTGTGTGTGTGTGTGTGTGTGTGTGTGTGTTTGTGTGTACATATGGATATTTATGCATCTGTATGTATGTATCCTTTACTAAAAAAAGTGTGAATGTATTCTTTACATTAACATTAAAAAAAAAAAGTTCACTTCTAAAGGAATTTTTGGCAAACGTGTGCATGTGTATTTATATACCAGCGAATGATCAAACATGCACATTGAAGATCCAATAATGCATGTCAGTATCTGATGGGCTATGGACACTCAAACATACCCAGTATGCACCCCCACCCACCTACTGCCCCCCCCCCCCCCACCACCCCCAGCCCCCCGAAAATGGAGTATGGCTGCCTGCGTGGTGTACACGTAAAAGCCCACTGGCAGCTGTATGAAAGAACCTAGGAGCTTCAGTCAGCTAAGTCAGAAAGAAGAAAGAATACCCACTTGTTACTTTGTTCTTTTTTTTTTTTTCGTTCTTTCTTTCATTTCTTTTTTTTTCTGTTATCTTTTTTATTTTATTTTATTTTTTTGTTTCCACACTTTCAGTTTCCTTCCGTCCATCCTTTCTTTAGTGTTACGAATGCCCTTTCTCTCTTTCTCCACCCTCTCCCTCCTGCTCTCTCTCTCTCTTTCTCCACCCTCTCCTGCTCTCTCTCTTTCTTTCTCCACCCTTTCCTGCTCTCTCTCTCTTTCTCCACCCTCACCTGCTCTCTGTCTCTCTCTTTCTCCACCCTCTCCTGCTCTCTCTCTTTCTCCACCCTCTCCTGCTCTCTCTCTCTTTCTCCACCCTTTCCTGCTCTCTCTCTCTTTCTCCACCCTTTCCTGCTCTCTCTCTCTTTCTCCACCCTCACCTGCTCTTTCTCTTTCTCCACCCTTTCCTGCTCTCTCTCTCTTTCTCCACCCTTTCCTGCTCTCTCTTTCTCCACCCTTTCTCTTTCTCCACCCTCACCTGCACTCTCTCTCTTTCTCCACCCTCACCTGCTCTCTCTCTCTTTCTCCACCCTTACCTGCTCTCTCTGTCTTTCTCCACCCTTTCTCTTTCTCCACCCTTTCCTGCTCTCTCTCTCTTTCTCCACCCTTTCCTGCTCTCTCTTTCTCCACCCTCACCTGCTCTCTCTCTTTCTCCACCCTCTCCTGCTCTCTCTCTTTCTCCACCCTCACCTGCACTCTCTCTCTTTCTCCACCCTCACCTGCTCTCTCTCTTTCTCCACCCTTTCCTGCTCTCTCTCTCTTTCTCCACCCTTTCCTGCTCTCTCTTTCTCCACCCTCACCTGCTCTCTCTCTCTTTCTCCACCCTCACCTGCTCTCTCTCTTTCTTTCTCCACCCTTTCTCTTTCTCCACCCTCACCTGCTCTCTCTCTCTCTTTCTCCACCCTCACCTGCTCTCTCTCTTTCTCCACCCTCACCTGCTCTCTCTCTTTCTCCACCCTCACCTGCTCTCTCTCTTTCTCCACCCTTTCTCTTTCTCCACCCTCACCTGCTCTCTCTCTCTTTCTCCACCCTTTCCTGCTCTCTCTCTCTTTCTCCACCCTTTCCTGCTCTCTCTCTCTCTTTCTCCACCCTCACCTGCTCTCTCTCTCTTTCTCCACCCTTTCCTGCTCTCTCTCTCTTTCTCCACCCTCACCTGCTCTCTCTCTCTTTCTCCACCCTCACCTGCTCTCTCTCTTTCTCCACCCTTTCCTGCTCTCTCTCTCTCTTTCTCCACCCTCACCTGCTCTCTCTTTCTCCACCCTCACCTGCTCTCTCTTTCTCCACCCTTTCCTGCTCTCTCTCTCTTTCTCCACCCTCACCTGCTCTCTCTCTTTCTCCATCCTTTCCTGCTCTCTCTCTCTTTCTCCACCCTCACCTGCTCTCTCTCTCTTTCTCCATCCTTTCCTGCTCTCTCTCTCTTTCTCCACCCTTTCTCTTTCTCCACCCTTTCCTGCTCTCTCTCTCTTTCTCCACCCTTTCTCTTTCTCCACCCTTTCCTGCTCTCTCTCTCTTTCTCCACCCTCAGCTGCTCTCTCTCTCTCTTTCTCCACCCTCACCTGCTCTCTCTGTCTTTCTCCACTCTTTCCTGCTCTCTCTCTCTCTTTCTCCACCCTTTCTCTTTCTCCACCCTTTCCTGCTGTCTCTCTCTTTCTCCACCCTCACCTGCTCTCTCTCTCTCTTTCTCCACCCTCACCTGCTCTCTCTCTCTTTCTCCACCCTTTCCTGCTCTCTCTCTCTTTCTCCACCCTCACCTGCTCTCTCTCTTTCTCCACCCTTTCCTGCTCTCTCTCTCTTTCTCCACCCTTTCCTGCTCTCTCTCTCTTTCTCCACCCTCACCTGCTCTCTCTCTCTTTCTCCACCCTTTCCTGCTCTCTCTCTCTCTTTCTCCACCCTTTCCTGCTCTCTCTCTCTTTCTCCACCCTCTCCTGCTCTCTCTCTCTCTCTCTCTCTCTCTCTCTCTCTCTCCACCCTTTCCTGCTCTCTCTCTCTCTTTTTCCACCCTCTCCTGCTCTCTCTCTCTCTCTTTCTCCACCCTCCTCTCTCTCTCTTTCTCCACCCTCTCCTGCTCTCTCTCTCTCTTTCTCCACCCTCTCCTCTCTCTCTCTTTCTCTCTCTCTCTCTTTCTCCACCCTCTCCTGTCCTCTCTTTCTTTCTCTGCCCCTCTTCTGCTTTCTCTCTCTCTCTCTCTCTCTCTCTCTCTCTCTCTCTCTCTCTCTCTCTCTCTCTCTCTCCTATCTCTCAGTCTTTCTAATGCTCTTTCTCTTTTTCTCCACCCTCTCCTGCGGTCTCTGCCTCTCGCTCTTTCTTTCTCCCTCCCTCTCCTGCTTTCTCTCTCCTCTCTCTCACCTCTCTCTCTCTCTTAGTCTTACTATTGCCCTTTCTTTCTTCTCCCTCTCCTGCTCTCTCTCTCTCCT
>NC_134903.1:12029350-12041850 GCF_041734735.1 Babylonia areolata | reverse complement strand
GCAACCGCCAAACACAAAAACACACACAAACTCTCTCTCTCTCTCTCTCTCTCTCTCTCTCTCTCTCTCTCTCTCACTCACACATACACACAGAGACAAACATATATACACACATCTTTCCAGTAAACAACCCCCAACTCTCTCTCTCTCTCTCTCTCTCTCTATGTATGTGTATATATATATATATATATATATATATATATATATATATATATATATATATATATCTCACACACAGACACACACACACACACAAACATGTACGCACAAATAAAACCTTTGTTAAGTTATTCATAAAATAGATAAATAAATAACACGTTTGTTCATGTGTAAATCAAGTTTTAATGTATTTATTTAATGGATTAGTAACTTAACAAACATGTTATTGACTTATTCATGAACAAAGAGGTTATTTATTTATATCTTTTATTAACAACTTAACAAAGGTTTTATTCATGTTACAATGCTCATAGGCCAGGTCCAGAAAGAAACGTCAGATGTGCTGATGGAACAATGAATTTATTTTGTGAATAACTTGAGAAACATGCTATATCTATATTCATTTGATGTATTAGTAACTTAACAAACATGTTATTGATTTACTTATGAATGAACATGTTAGTAATTTAACAAACACGCTGTTTATGCACTTAAAAAAAGAAAAAAAGAATTAGTAACTTAACAAACATGTTATTGATTTATTTAAGAACAAACATGTCAATAATTTAACAAACAGGCTATTTATGTATTCATTTAATATATTAGTAACTTAACAATCATGTTATTGATTTGTTTATGACCAGTCATGTCAGTAATTTAACAGACTTGCTACTTATGTATATATATATATATTAGTAACTTAACAAACATGCTATTGATTTATTTGTGAACACGCATATTGTGTGTTTATTTGTTTATTTTATGAATAACTAAACTAACATTTTATTTATGTTCCAACACTAACAGGCCAGGTCCAGAATTTAACAAACATGCTATTTATGTATTTATCTAATGAATTAGTAACTTAACAAACGTGCTGTTGATTTATGTAAGAAAAAACATGTTATTTATTCACTTATTTTCTGAATAACTTCATGTACGTTCTACTCCTTTCCCAACAAAAGGAGAAGGTGGCTGAATGGTTAAGACGCTCAGCTGCCAATACAGAGAGTCAGTGAGGGTGTGGGTTCTTCTTCTTCTTCTGTGTTCACGCGTATGCACACGAGTGGGCTTTTACATGTATGACCGTTTTTACCCCACCATATAGGCAGCCATACTCCGTTTTCGGGGGTGTGCATGCTGGGCATGTTCTTGTTTCCATAACCCACTGAATGCTGACATGGATTACAGGATCTTTAACGTGCGTATTTAATCTTCTTGCATGTACACACGAAGGGGGTTCAGGCACAAGCAGGTCTGCACATATGTTGACCTGGGAGATCAGAAAAATCTCCACCCTTTACCCACCAGGCGATTCGAACCGTGATTCGAACCCGGGACCCTCAGATTGACAGTCCAATGCTTTAACCACTCGGCTATTGCGCCCGTCAGGTGTTGGTTCGAATCCCACTGTCTCCCTTTCTCCCAAGTTTGTCTGGAAAATCAAACTGAGCATCTAGTCTCTTGGATGAGACGATAAACCAAGGTCCCGTGTACAGCACGCACTTGGCGCACTGAAAAAGAACCCAAGGCAACGAGAGTGTTGTCCTCTGTCAAAATCATGTAAAAGGAAGTCCACTCTCATAGGTACAGAACTGTATAAGCATGCACTCAAGGCCTGACAAGCGTGTTGGGTTATGCTGCTGTCAGGCATCTGCGTGTTGTAGCAGATGTGGTGTGGTATATATGGATTTGTCCAAACGCAGTGACACCTCCTTGAGAAACTGAAACTGTTTCAACGCCTAACAGGTCAGGTCCAGAAAGAAGCGTCCGAAATGCTGACGGAACAAGGCCTGGGGGAGATCGCCACGGCAACGCCCAGCGAGCAGGTGGCCTACCTCCTGGTGGAACGAGCGCGGCTTCTGGACCAGCTAGATGGCGCCACGGCTTCTGCTTCTGCCTCCGCCTCCGCCTCTCTTGTCGGCCAATCAGCGGCTGACGGTGAGAGATCACATGACCGTCAGGACGTCACGGGAGGCAGGGAGTCGCAGGAGCTGAAGGAGATTCTGGAACAGGTGAGGGGGTGGGGGAGAGGTGGGTGGATGATGTTGCGAATGACTGTGACGACTGGAGCGCAAGGGGTTTGAATGACTGTGACGACTGGATCGTAAGGAAGGAGTTTTAATAACAGGAGCGTAATGAAGGGGTTTGAATGACTGTGACGACAGGAGTGCAAGGATTTTTAATGACATGAGCGTAAGGAGTTTGAATGACTATGACGACTGGAACGTAAGGAAGGAGTTTTAATAACAGGAGCGTAATGAAGGGGTTTGATTGACTCTCACGACAGGAGCGCAAGGATTTTTAATGACAGGAGCATTCAGAGTTTTGTTTGAATGACTGTGACAACAGGAGCGTAAGGAGTTCTAATGACAGGAGCATACAGAGTTTTGTTTGAATGACTGTGACAACAGGAGCGTAAGGAGTTTTAATGACAGTAATGTAAGGCTTTTGAATGACAGGAGCATAAGGATGAATGACTAACGATAGGAGTGTAAGGAGTTTGAATGACTGTGCCGATAGGAGTGTAAGGAGTTTGATGGAGTGTAAGGAGTTTGAATGAGTGTGCCAATAGGAGTGTAAGGAGTTTGAATGACTGTGCCGATAGGAGTGTAAGGAGTTTGAATGACTGTGACGATAGGAGTGTAAGGAGTTTGATGGAGTGTAAAGAGTTTGAATGAGTGTGCCAATAGGAGTGTAAGGAGTTTGATGGAGTGTAAGGAGTTTGAATGACTGTGCCGATAGGATTGTAAGGAGTTTGAATGACTGTGATGATAGGAGCGTAAGGAGTTTGAAAGAATATGATGACATGAGCGTAAAGAGTTTTGTTTGAATGACTTTGACGATAGGAGCGTAAGGAGTTTTAATGACAGTGGCAACAGGAGCGTAAGGAGTTTGAATGACTGTGATGACAGGAGTGTTAATGACAGGAGCATATGGAGTTTTGTTTGAATGACTGTCAGGAGCGTAAGGAGTTTTAATGACAGGAGTGTAAGGAGTTTTAATGACATTGGCAACAGGAGTGTAAGGAGTTTGAATTACTGTGATGACTGGAGTGTAAGGTTGTAGTTTTGATAACAGGAGCATAATAAATGAGTTTGAATGACTGATGAATGGAGCGCAAGGAAGGAGTTTTAATGACAGGAGCGTAATGAAGGAGTTTGAATGACTGTGATGACAGGAGCGTAATGAAGGAGTTTGAATGACTGTGGCAACAGGAGCATAAGGAGTTTTGATGGCAGGAGTGTAAGGAGTTTTAACGACTGTGATAACAGTAGCGTAAGGAGTTTTAATGACAGGAACATAATGGAGTTTGAATGACTGTGATGACAGGAGTGCAAAGAGTGTTAATGACAGGAGCATACATAGTTTTGTTTGAATGACTGTGACAACAGGAGTGTAAGGAGTTGGAATGACTGTGGTGATGGGAGTGTAAGGAAGGAGTTTAAGTAACAGGAGAGTAATGAAGGAGTTTGAATGACTGTGATGACAGGAGTGTAAGGAATTTTAATGACAGGAGTGTAAGGAGTTTTAATGACAGGAGCATACAGTGTCTTGTTTGAATGACTGTGACAACAGGAGTGTAAGGAGATTTAATGGCAGTGGCGACAGGAGCGTAAAGAGTTTGAATGACTGTGATGACTGGAGCGTAAGGAAGGAGTTTTAATAACATGAGCGCGATGAAAGAATTTGAATGACTGTGAATATTGGAACGTAAGGAAGGAGTTTTAATAACAGGAGTGTAATGAAGGAGTTTGAATGACTGTGATGACAGGAGCGCAAGGAGTTTGAAGAAGCGCTGAACGAGGAGCGGGAGCGTTCCAGCAGCCAGAGGGAGGTGGTGAGGAAGGAGCACGAGGAGGAGGTGTCGGCCCTCATGGAGGAAAACGCCAAGCTGGAGGAGGACCTGCAACAGGCACACAGAAAGGTGTGGGGCTGTGTGTGTGTGTGTGTGTGTGGGGGGGGGGCTGTGTGTGTGTGGATGTGTGTGTGTGTGTGTGTGTGTGTGTGTTAGGAGGATGTTAGGGGGAGGGGTGCGGGATGGAGGTGTTGGGAGGAGGAGGGAGGTGTTAGCCCTTATGGAGCAGAACACAAAACTGGAGGAGGAGCTTCAGAGGTGCAGTGCACAGAAAAGTTGGGGTATATTATGTAATTTTGGAGGGGCATGAGAATTTCAGTAATCTGCATATTTGTATATATAGCTATTTCCATTTGGTGCCATTCAAATTATCTTTTTATTTTTCATTTGTTTTAGTTGTTTGCTGTTTTCTTTTTGTGTTGGACACAAAAAGAAAATCTCTGTTCCAAAGTATAGACAATAAAGTTTGTGTATTTGTGTTTTCATTTTCGATGATGACTATGACCATCACAACAGCAGTGGATGCAGCTGCTATCCTAACTATCTGGGTAGAATTTGATTATTGTGGAGTGTGTCTTGCCCAATTCAAATCCTCCCTCTCTCAGCCAAAAGGGCTTTTGGACAGTGGACATTGGGATGGTCCCCAACAGCCAACTTCAATAGCCTTCAAAAGCTAGGAAGAGCAATTGTAATCTTGCCTGCTAGTTTGGGAGTCATTGTCCAGCGCAAAACGCTAAGCTGTATATGAATTCCCATTGCAACGGAGAAACCATTGATCATACAGCTCTCACTTTGCTGTAGGCCCAGCAGTGAGCTTTTGTCAATCTGTGATATAAGCTGAGTGTTCAGCGGCAAAGACGGATACCAAACTATAATAAAAAAAACAAAAACAAAAACCCCAACAAGAAAAAGAACAAACTACTTCTTCTTTTTCTTTGTTCATGGGCTTCAACTCCCACGTTCACTCGAATATACATGAGTGGGCTTTTACATGTATGACCGTTTTTACCCCGCCATGTAGGCAGCCATACTTCATTTTCAAGGATAAAAGAACAGACCTTTCTGTCCACAGAGCATACAGCTGGAGAAACAGATTGAACGCCTGAAGCAGGAGCAGAACGAAGAGCAGGACATCCTGGAAGAGGAGCGGGAGGAGATGGAGAAAGAGCGGGACGTAGCCCTCAAGGAGAAGAAGGCGCTGGCGGAAAGAGTGGCCCTCCTGGAGAGAGAGAAGGAGGAGATGGAGGCGGAGAGGGACTCCTGGAAGGACTCCTCCCGTGAAAGTAGGTGTCATGGATGTTGTGAAACATTTGCTGTAATTTTTGTACCTACAAGGCACAGACATGCCAGCTGTTAAGATTTCACTGTGTTTTGTTACACTCCATCGCAGTTTGTTCCGACGTTACGCCAACGTCAAAGTTGTTCCAACGAGTTAATTTTTGACTACATAGCATGGTCACATGCTTTCCTGTCGTAACATTACCCAGACGCTCCAGACTTATCTTGCAGAGATACCAACTGTTACAATTTTACCGTATTTTGTTACGCTCAATCGCAGTTTGTTCCTATGTTACACCAACGTCAAAATTGTTCCAACAAGTTCATTTTCGACCACAGCATGGTCACTTGCTTTCCTGTTGTAATATTACTGGGACGCTGGAGACCTGTTGATCACGAGGCCAGGGCAGTCACTACTAACCTTGGTCTCACATGAAGATGCTGAGCTAATCGCATGCATGTTTACATTGAAACAGCATTGAGTGGACCAATCAGCTTAACCTTTAGCCCGAACAAGAGGGAAGGTGGCTATATCAAGTTGCGTCTCGATCAGACCGCGTCTGTGCCTTGTGGATTGCTGATGTGGCTTGGAGACTGAGTGTTTCCACCAAATTCAGTGTTCCTACCAAATTCAGTGTTCCTACCAAATTCAGTGTTCCTACCAAATTCAGAGTGTTTCCACCAAATTCAGAGTGTTCCTACCAAATTCAGTGTTCCTACCAAATTCAGAGTGTTCCTACCAAATTCAGAGTGTTCCTACCAAATTCAGTGTTTCTACCAAATTCAGAGTGTTCCTACCAAATTCAGTGTTTCTACCAAATTCAGAGTGTTCCTACCAAATTCAGTGTTTCTACCAAATTCAGAGTGTTTCTACTAAGTTCCTACCAAATTCAGAGTGTTCCTACCAAATTCAGAATGTTCCTACCAAATTCAGAATGTTCCCACCAAGTTCAGAGTGTTTCTACCAAATTCAGAGTGTTCCTACCAAATTCAGAGTGTTCCTACCAAATTCAGTGTTTCTACCAAATTCAGAGTGTTCCTACCAAATTCAGTGTTTCTACCAAATTCAGAGTGTTTCTACCAAGTTCCTACCAAATTCAGAATGTTCCTACCAAATTCAGAGTGTTCCTACCAAATTCAGAATGTTCCTACCAAATTCAGAGTATTCCTACCAAATTCAGAGTGTTCCTACCAAATTCAGAGTATTCCTACCAAATTCAGAATGTTCCTACCAAATTCAGAGTGTTCCTACCAAATCCAGAATGTTCCTACCAAATTCAGAGTGTTTTTACCAAATTCAGAATGTTCCTACCAAATTCAGAGTGTTCCTACCAAATTCAGAATGTTTCTACCAAAATCAGAGTATTCCTACCAAATTCAGAGTGTTCCTACCAAATTCAGAGTGTTTCTACCAAATTCAGAATGTTTCTACCAAAATCAGAGTGTTCCTACCAAATTCAGAATGTTCCTACCAAATTCAGAGTGCTCCTACCAAATTCAGAATGTTTCTACCAAATTCAGAGTGCTCCTACCAAATTTCCTGATTGTTCCTACAAACACTTGACATGGGTTGGCATCTCTGCAGTTGCTGTAATTTTCGGCCTCACATTCACTCACAACACATACTCACCCTGAAAAAAACATGCCTCACCACTCATATTGGCACTCATATCAGCCCCATCCATATGTTATGTGCGGCTTATGTTCAAACGTGTGTGAGTGTGTGTGTGTGCATTGTGTGTGTGTGTGTGTGTGTGTGTGCGTGTGTGTGTTTGTGTGTGTGTGTGTATTTTAATCACGACAGATTTCTCTGTATGAAATTCGGGCTGCTCTCACGAGGGAGAGTGTGTCAGTATACTACAACACCACCAATTTTTTTTGTATTTTTTCCTGCGTGCAGTTTTATTTGTTTTTCCTATCAAAGTGGATTTTTCGACAGAATTTTGCCAGGAGCAGCCCATTTGTTGCCGTGGATTCTTTTACGTGCGCTAAGTGCATGCTGCACACAGGACCTCGGTTTATCGTCTCATCTGAATGACTAGCGTCCAGACCACCACTCAAGGTCTAGTGGAGGGGGAGAAAATATTGGCGGCTGAGCCGTGATTCGAACCAGCGCAATCAGATTCTCTCGCTTCCTAGGCGGACGCGTTACCTCCAGGCCATCATTGGGGTGTTTGTGCATGCACAAGTTCTTATATTGATATGCACATGTATGTGTCCATAATTCTACTGTATCTGTGTTTGTGATTGATTTTTCAATTTATGTTTGTACCTTTTTATGTGCTATCCCCCCCCCCCTCCCTCTCCCAATAGTCCTTGTGACCTCAGTACACTTGATAATAAAGACATATTCTATTCTTTTCTGTTCTATTCTCTTCCTTTTCTTCGTTCGTGGGCTGCAACTCCCTCATTCACTCTTATGTACACAAGTGGGCTTTTACATGTATGACTGACAAGCGCAATAGCCGAATGGTTAAAGCATTGGACTTTCAATCTGAGGGTCCCGGGTTCAAATCACAGTTACGGCGCCTGGTGGGTAAAGGGTGGAGATTTTTCCAATCTCCCAGGTCAACATATGTGCAGACCTGCTAGTGCCTGAACCCCCTTCGTGTGTATACGCAAGCAGAAGATCAAACACGCACGTTAAAGATCCTGTAATCCATGTAAGCGTTTGGTGGATTATAGAAACAAGAACATACCCAGCATGCACCCCCCCGAAAGCGGAGTATGGCTGCCTACATGGCGGGTTAAAAACGGTCATACACATAAAAGACCACTCGCGTATATACGAGTGAACATGGGAGTTGCAGCCCTCGAATGCAGAAGAAGAAGAAGACATGTATGACCGTTTTTTCACCCTGCCATGTAGGTGGCTATACTCTGTTTTCGGGGGGTGGGGGGGGGGTATTGGCAATAATTACGGCATCATCAGGTTGCAGCACTCTGGTGCCTGCCCGCCCGTCCAGCCCGCTTCGCTCCCCTAACACACACACACACACACACCCAAATACATTCCTCACCACTCATAACGGCAGCAGTTATGGCATCATCAGGTTGCAGCACTCCGGTGCACGCCCGCCCGTCCAGCCCGCTTCGCTCCCCTAACACACACACACACACACACACACACACACACACACACACACACACACACACACACCCAAATACATTCCTCACCACTCATAACGGCAGCAGTTATGGCATCATCAGGTTGCAGCACTCCGGTGCACGCCCGCCCGTCCAGCCCGCTTCGCTCCCCTCACGACGTGGCGCTGCGCAAGGTGATTGAGGACAAGACCAAGTTGGAAGGGGAGATGATCCAGCTTCGCTCGCAGATCCGCGCCCTCCGCGACCAGAAAGAGGCGATGGAGGAGCAGGTTAGGCTGTGCTTGGGTGTGGATGAGTGTGTGAGTGTGGGGAGGGAGGGGTGAGTTGGGGGGTGTTTGTGTGGGTGTGCGTGTGTATGAGGGGGGTGTTTGTGGGAGTTGGTGTGGGGGGGTAGGTGTGGGTATGTGTGACTGTGTGTGTGTGTTTGTGTGTGTGTGTGAGTAGGGGGGTATGTTTGAGTGTGTGTGTGTGTGTGTGTGTGTGTGTGTGTGTGTGTGTGAGGTGTAAGGGTGGATACGTGTGTGTGAGTGTGTGTATATTTGTGTGGGTGTGTGTGTTTGTGTGTGAGGGGGATAGGTGTAAGGGTGGATAGGTGTGTGTGTGTTTGTGTGTATGTGTGTGTGTGTGCATGCATGCGTGTATGTGTGTGTGCACTGATGTGAGTATGCATTAAGAAAAGCTAGAAATTTGATGGAATATATATATGCAAGTGTCTGGTGTGCTTGTATGTGTATGTGGGGGTGTGTACATCATTATCATCATTATTTGTAGTAGTTGCAGCAGCAGTAGCAGTAGTAGTAGCAGTACTGGTAGCGGTGATAGCAGTATTTTTTTTTTTTAACATTTTTTTTTTTTTTAATATCAAGAAACAAGGTGCAATACAGCGTTCAATTAAGAAGACTTGAGCAACAACAAGCCTGAGCTTATATCGTGCTCATGGCGAAAATACACACATTAGCAGTATTGTTGTTGTTAACATCATCCTCATCATCCTCATCACTCTGGTCATCATAATTATCACGCAGGTGAAGAAGGCGAACGAGGGCAGTGAGAAGCTGCAGGTCACGATACAACAGCTGCAGATGAAGAACAAAAACCTCAGGCAGGAAGTGGAGGAGCTGGAAACACAGCTGGACGAAGCTGAGGTTGGGAAAGGGGGGTTTGGGGGGCGAAGGGGGGCGGGGGGTGTTGGGGGAGGGTGGGGGGGGGGAGGTTTGGGGTGGCAGGGGAGTTGTTTGGGGGGGAGGGGTAGTGATGTGCGTGCGAGTGTGTGTGTGTGTGTGTGTGTGTGGAGGCAGGTGGGAGGGGAGAAATGGAGGGGTTGGGGAGGATAGTGTTGTGTGTGTGTGTGTGTGTGTGTGTGTGTGTGTGTGTGTGTGTGTTTGGGGTTTGAGTAGAGAGGAGAAGTGTGGGGATTGGGGGTAGTGGTGGTGGTGGTGGTGGTGGTGGTGGTGTGTGTGTGTGTGTGTGTGTGTTTGGGGTTTGAGCAGGGAGGAGAAGTGTGGGGGTTGGGGGTAGTGGTGGTGGTGATGATGTGGGGGTTGGGGGTAGTGGTGGTGGTGGTGGTGGTGCGCGCGCGCGCGCGTGTGTGTGTGTGTGTGTGTGTGTGTGTGTTTGGGGTGTGAGGAGAAGTGTGGGGGTTGGGGGTAGTGGTGGTGGTGATGAGTGTGTGGAGGTAGGGGGGGTAAGAACGGTGGATGGTTGGGTATAGGGAACGGTTTAGTGTGGGGTGGGGGAGGGCTGTGGTGTCTGTGTGTGTGTGTGTGTGTGTGTGTAGATGCAAGAGGGTTGGAAACCTGTGTGTGAGTAGGTGAAGGGAATGGTGCAATGTAAAGGAAGTTTTTTGGGGGATGGTGGGGTGGTGGCGCAGAGAGGGGGAATTCATCTGTGTGTTTGTGTATGTGTGTATGTGTGCGTGTTTGTGTCTGTCATGTCTGTGTGATTATTGTCATCATCACCATCATCACTGCAGTGTTTTCATTGCAGTTCTTAAGACCTGAATATTGTTCTTCTGGTTATGGCCAGTTGTGTTATATGAAGTTTATTCTTTATGTTTTTACCTTTTTTTTTTTTTTTTTAATTCTTTATGTTTATACTTCTTTTTCTTTTTCTTTCTTCCAAATTCATGAATCTTCTTCTTAAAAAAAAAGAAAAAAAAAGAAATCTTGGCACAGCCAAAATGGTTCAAGCATTTAGAAACTTTTGACACTGCAGACAGCAGCAGAGGAGTCCAAGAAGCAGGAGGAGCAGACAACTCTGAGGTACCGGGCCCAGGAAGGGGAGACCAGCCTGCTGAGGGAGGAGGTGAAGCGCATTGCAGCCCTACAGGACCTGGTGGACGTGCTGAGCGGTGAAAAGTCAGAGCTGACCTCAACGTTGGACGGAGTCCGTAGGGAGATGCACAAAGTAAGGATGATGATGATGATGGTAATAATGATAATATGGTGTGGAGTGATGGCCTAGAGGTAACGCGTCCGCCTAGGAAGCAAGAAATCTGAGCGCGCTGGTTCGAATCACGGCTCCGCCGCCGATATTTTCTTCCCCTCCACTAGACCTTGAGTGGTGGTCTGGACGCTAGTCATTCGGATGAGACGATAAACCGATGTCCCGTGTGCAGCATGCACTTAGCATACGTAAAAGAACCCACAGCAACAAAAGGGTTGTTCCTGGCAAAATTCTGTAGAAAAATCCACTTTGATAGAAAAAACAAATAAAACTGCACGCAGGAAAAAATACAAAAAATTGGGTGGCGCTGGGGAGAGCAGTCCAAATTTCACACAGAGAAATCTGTTGTGATAAAAAGAAATACAAATACAAATATTGCTGCTGCTGCTGCTGCTGCTGATGATTATGATTATGATGATAATGATTACAATGATGATGATGACGTGCTGAGCAGGAAAAGTCAGAGCTGACTGCCACCCTGGATGCAGTCCGCAGAGAGATGCAGAAAGTAAGGATGGTTGTGATGGTTATGATGATGATAAGATTGAAAATAGTCATTGTGATGATGGGCGCAATAGCCGAGTGGTTAAAGCGTTGGACTTTCAATCTGAGAGTCCCGGGTTCGAATCACGGTGATGGCGCTTGGTGGGTGAAGGGTGGAGATTTTTACGATCTCCCAGGTCAACATATGTGCAGACCTGCTAGAGCCTGAACCCCCTTCGTGTCTATATGCAAGCAGAAGATCAAATACGCACATTAAAGATCCTGTAATCCATGTCAGCGTTCAGTGGGTTATGGAAACAAGAACATACCCAGCATGCACACCCCCGAAAACGGAGTATGGCTGCCTACATGGCGGGGTAAAAACGGTCATACACGTAAAAGCCCACTCCTGTGCATACGAGTGAATGTGGGAGTTGCAGCCCACGAACGCAGAAGAAGAAGAAGAAGTCATAGTGATGGTGATAACGTCCTCAGCAAGGAAAAGTCAGAGCTGACCGCCACCCTGGATGCGGTCAGCAGGGAGATGCAGAAAGTAAAGGATGGTTATGATGATGATGATGATGATGATGATGATGAGGTGCTGAGCGGGGTAAAGTCAGAGCTGACCGCCACCATGGACGTCCAGTCAGCTTAATTATTATAGCAGTTGCACTGTGTTGCAGGTAGGCCCAAGTGTTTGTATGCCTTGTAGAAAAAATGTACGTTTGCTGATGTGGCTCTGAGTTGGAGTGTTCCTACCAAAAAATTCAAAATGTTCCTACCAAATTTCCTGACTGTTCCTACAAACACTTGACAGGAGTTAGCATTTCTGGGTCTCACTTTCAGATTATTGTGGAGAGGGAAGAGCTCTCTCCACCAATGCCTTACTTTCTTTTTCAGATTTCTTTCAGAGAAGGAGGACCTCTCCCACCTAATGCCTTACTTTCACTTTCAGATTCTTTCGGAGAAGGAAGACCTCTCTCTCCAAATGCCTTACTTTCACTTTCAGATTATTGTGTAGACGGAAGACCTCTCTCCCCAAATGCCCTACTTTCACATTCAGATTCTGGCAGAGAAGGAAGACCTCTCCCTCAAATACCTTACTTTCATTGTCAGATTCTCACAGAGAAGGAAGACCTCTCTCCCCAAATGCCTTACTTTCACTTTC
>NC_134903.1:12006850-12021850 GCF_041734735.1 Babylonia areolata | reverse complement strand
CATTGATTTATGTGTTGTCTTGTACAGGTGAGTTGTTTTGCACAGGTGAGTTCAGTGATGTGTGCGTTGTCTTGTGCAGGTGAGTTGTTTTGCGCAGGTGAGTTCAGTGATGTGTGCGTTGTCTTGTGCAGGTGAGTTGTTTTGCACAGGTGAGTTCAGTGATGTGTGCGTTGTCTTGTGCAGGTGAGTTGTTTTGCACAGGTGAGTTCAGTGATCTGTGTTGTGTCTTGTGGCAGGTGAGTTGTTTTGCACAGGTGAGTTCAGTGATCTGTGCATTGCCTTGTGCAGGTGAGTTGTATTGCACAGGTGAGTTCAGTGATCCATGCGTTGTGTCTTGTGGCAGGTGAGTTCAGTGATCTGTGCATTGCCTTGTGCAGGTGAGTTGTTTTGTACAGGTGAGTTCAGTGATCCGTGCGTTGTGTCTTGTGGCAGGTGAGTTGTTTTGCACAGGTGAGTTTAGAGATGTGTGTTGTCTTGTGCAGGCGAGTTGTTTTGCACAGGTGAGTTCAGTGATCTGTGCGTCGTGTCTTGTGCAGGTGAGTTGTTTTGCACAGGTGAGTTCAGTGATCTGTGCGTTGTGTCTTGTGGCAGGTGAGTTGTATTGCACAGGTGAGTTCATTGATCTGTGCATTGTCTTGTGCAGGTGAGTTGTTTTGCACAGGTGAGTTCAGTGATCTGTGTTGTGTCTTGTGGCAGGTGAGTTGTTTTGCACAGGTGAGTTCAGTGATCTGTGTTGTGTCTTGTGGCAGGTGAGTTGTTTTGCACAGGTGAGTTCAGTGATCTGTGTTGTGTCTTGTGCAGGTGAGTTGTTTTGCACAGGTGAGTTCAGTGATCTGTGCATTGTCTTGTGCAGGTGAGTTGTATTGCACAGGTGAGTTGAGTGATGTGCGTTGTGTCTTGTGGCAGGTGAGTTGTTTTGCACAGGTGAGTTCAGTGATCCGTGCGTTGTCTTGTGGCAGGTGAGTTGTTTTGCACAGGTGAATTCAGTGATCTGTGTTGTGTCTTGTGGCAGGTGAGTTGTTTTGTACAGGTGAGTTCAGTGATCTGTACATTGTCTTGTGCAGGTAAGTTGTTTTGCACAGGTGAGTTCAGTGATCTGTACATTGCCTTGTGCAGGTGAGTTGATTTGCACAGGTTAGTTCAGTGATTTATGTGTTGTCTTGTGCAGGTAAGTTGTTTTGCACAGGTGAGTTCAGTGATCCGTGCATTGTGTCTTGTGGCAGGTGAGTTGTTTTGTACAGGTGACTTCAGTGATGTGTGTTGTGTCTTGTGGCAGGTGAGTGCAGTGATCTGTGTGTTGTCTTGTGCTGGTGAGTTGTTTTGCACAGGTGAGTTCAGTGATCTGTGCGTTTTCTTGTGGCAGGTGAGTTGTTTTGCACAGGTGAGTTCAGTGATCTGTGTTGTGTCTTGTGCAGGTGAGTTGTTTTGCACAGGTGAGTTCAGTGATCTGTGTTGTGTCTTGTGCAGGTGAGTTGTTTTGCACAGGTGAGTTCAGTGATGTGTGTTGTGTCTTGTGGCAGGTGAGTTGTTTTGCACAGGTGTGTTCAGTGATGTGTGTTGTGTCTTGTGGCAGGTGAGTTCAGTGATCTGTGCGTTGTCTTGTGCAGGTGAGTTGTTTTGCACAGGTGAGTTCAGTGATGTGCGTTGTGTCTTGTGGCAGGTGAGTTCACTGGAGGACAGGTGCCAGCAGCTGCAGGATGACCTGTTCGCCGCCCAGGACGAGCTGATGGCACTGCAGGAGAAACATGAACAGGTGAGTCAGTACACAGCAGTCTTTTTGTGTTATATTGTGCAGTGCTGTGTTTGAATCGTGCAACGTTGTATTCTGTTGTAACTATACATGTTCTGTTGTATTGTACTGTGTTTCTGTTGTACTCTGTTGTGTTGTGCTGTGTTTGAATTGTGCAGTGTTGTAATCTATTGTACTTTACATGTTCTGCTGTATTGTACTGTGTTCTTGTTGTACTGTGTAGTGTTGTGCTTGTTGAATTGTGTGACGTTGTATTCTGTTGTAACTATACATGTTCGGTTGTATTGTACTGTGTTTTTGTTGTACTGTGTTTGTGTGCGACATTGTATTCTATTGTACTATACATGTTCTGTTGTACTGTGTTGTGTTATGTTGTACTTCTGTGTTCGTGGGTTGCAACTCCCACGTTCACTCATATGTACACGAGTGGTCTTTTTACATATATGACCTTTTTCACCCTGCCATATAGGCAGCCATACTCCATTTTCAGGGGTGTGCATGCTGGTTATGTTGTTGTGTTTCCATAACCCACTGAACGCTAACACGGATTACAGGATCTTTAATGTGCATATTTGATCTTCTGCTTGCATATACACATGAATGGGGTTCAGGCTCTAGCTGGTCTGCACATGTATTGACCTGGGAGATCAGAAAAATCTCCACCCTTTACCCACCAGGCGCCGTCACCGAGAATCAAACCCGGGACCCTCAGATTGAAAGTCCAATGCTTTAACCGCTCGGCTATTGGGCCTGTCGTTGTGTTGTACTGTGTTGTGTTGTATTGTACTGTGTTGTGTTGCATTGTACTGTGATGTGTTGTATAATACTGTGTTGTATTGTGCTGTGTTGTGTTGTACTATTTTGTATTGTACTGTGTTGTATTGTTCTATGTTGCGTTGTATTGTACTGTGTTGTATTGTACTATGTTGTGTTGTACTGTATTGTACGGTATAATACTATATTGCACTATATTGCATTGTACTGTGTGCTGTGTTGTATTACACTGTTCTGTAATGTATTTATTGTGCTCAACGATGTTGTCATACGTTGAGTTTGTTGTGTCAGGTGGCCCCACGTGATGGTCAGAATTTAGTTTTCAGACACAGATAGGGAGCATACAGCCTATAAGACACAGGGGTTAGATTTGAATTTTTTTTATTTTTAAAGTAGCGCTTTACAGGCCGAAAATTACGGTATGCATGCACTCAAGGCCTAGGGCTCTGCCGGTCAGGGCTTGACCCCGGGGGCCGCTTCGGTAGCCAGAAAGGCCTGGTCCTGATGCCTGAAACAGATGATGGCTTCCCCCCCTGACACCCCCCCCCCTCCCCCGGGCCCGCCATCTTTCTACCCCCTCCACCCCATCACCCCCTTTTTAGGCCCTAGGAAGGTGGGGTTTTTTTTGGGTTTTTTTCTCCACGCTGCTGCGCTCCTCTCCATTATGGTGTCAGAATGGTCAGTGTGATGACCGTGGACACCGACGGGCGCAATAGCCGAGTGGTTAAAGCGTTGGACTGTCAATCTGAGGGTTCCTGGGTTCGAATCACGGTGACGGCGCCTGGTGGGTAAAGGGTGGAGATTTTTCCGATCTCCCAGGTCAACATATGTGCAGACCTGCTAGTGCCTGAACCCCCTTCGTGTGTATATGCAAGCAGAAGATCAAATAGGCACGTTAAAGATCCTGTAATCCATGTCAGCGTTCGGTGGGTTATGGAAACAAGAACATACCCAGCATGCACACCCCCGAAAACGGAGTATGGCTGCCTACATGGCGGGGTAAAAACGGTCATACACGTAAAAGCCCACTCGTGTGCATACGAGTGAACGCAGAAGAAGAAGAAAAAGAAGACCGTGAACACCTACCAGGAAGAAGAAGGCCTAAGTGCCGTGGGTCATGCAGCTGACAGGCATCTGCCTAGCAGATGTTGTGAGAAAAGTGAAACTGAAAATGAACACACATTGCACACAGGCTGTCCTGGAAGCTGAGGACGCTCGCTGTGAGATGCTGAAGCAACAGGCCCAGGCCATGGAACAGGCGTCACAGGTTGCCATCGGTGCTGCCTGATGTGGAGGTAGCGTATCTTTGTCTCTCTGTGTGTGTCAGTCTGTCTGTCTGATCGTCTGTCTGTCTGTCTGTCGAACAAGCGTCCCTTCTAGGGGGAAAAAACAACAACAACAAATGATTATTCATTAATGTTTTTCATGGTGATCGCTTTGAATTGTTTGAATGTGTGTTACTTCACACACACACACACATTCGTATTTGCACCCCTCAAATGCACACACATACATGCACACATTTGTATATGCACCCCTCACACACACACACACACACACACACACACACACACACACACACACACACACACACACACACACACACACAATCACACACACACACACACACTCCGCTCAGTACAGTTTTTCATCTCATCCGAATGTTTAGCATCCAGACCACCACTCAAGGTCTAGTGGAAGGGGAGAAAATACTAGCGACTATAGGATTCGAGCCAGCACACCCTGATTCTCTCATTTCCTAGGCGGACATGTTACCTCTAGGCCAACACTCCACATAACTAACTCAGTATTGCTCCCCGGACTTTCCCCACAGATGACCCATTTATATGGGTAAGAGATAAAATCACCAAAAAAACAATGTAGGAATTTATGAACTGAAAACTTCCAAACTGATCAGTAACATAACGAGTTAGCTGGGGACAAAATATAAATCCTCCTCCCTTCTTTTGCAGTCGTATAGTGTGATGATGACAGTATCCATATTTTTTGTTTGAAATTTGCACACCCTGCTGACTTGTAAATGAATCCAGGAAAGCAGAAAGAGTTTGAAACAGATTAAATTCAGAACGTTATACAGCCCAGATAGGGCCCCTTCCTTCAATTCTGTTGTCTGCCTTGTGGCTGAGACGAAACTGGGTCAGACGCCATTGTTGACAGGCACTGTTCAGGTGACCCAGTCACCACGAAAATAACTCTCCTGCTCGTGAGCACAGCAACACACACACACTGCATTGATTGGTCGCAGTGGAGAGTGGAAAGGTCAGTTAAGATATTCTAGTGTCCTTATGCAAATTAGGTGCCAATCCAAAAATTCAAAACTATCTAAGGCCCAGATCTGGGCACTTCGTCTGAAATGGTTGTAAACAGTGGGGCCCCAACTGAGGCCTTTCTTCCGGAGTGAGTTAAGATATTCTAACATCATTATGCAAATTAGGTGCCACTCCAAAAAACTGAAAACTATCTAAGGCCCCGATTGGGGTCCTTCTCCTGTACACACATGCATATTCACCCCCCCCCACACCCCCCACATTCCCCTTTCCACCATTCAGCCTTTCTTACCTGCACACACACACACACACACACACACACACACACACACACACAAATATAACAAAAAGTGCAGCAGCAAGTGTGGAGTGATGGCCTAGAGGTAACGTGTCCGCCTAGGAAGCGAGAGAATCTGAGCATGCTGGTTCGAATCACGGCTCAGCCGCCGATATTTTCTCCCCCTCCACTAGACCTTGAGTGGTGGTCTGGACGCTAGTCATTTGGATGAGACAATAAACCGAGGTCCCGTGTGCAGCATGCACTTAGCGCACGTAAAAGAACCCATGGCAACAAAAGGGTTGTTCCTGGCAAAATTCTGTAGAAAAATCCACTTTGATAGGAAAAACAAATAAAACTGTATGCAGGAAAAAATACCAAAAAAATGGGTGGCGCTTTAGTGTAGCGACTCGCTCTCCCTGGCGAGAGCAGCCCGAATTTCACACAGAGAAATCTGTTGTGGCAAAAAGAAAAACAAAATACAAATACAAAATAGTTGTAAACAGTAGGGCCTTTCGTCCGGAGTGAGTTTCACAAAATTCCCTCCTCCTGGCAGGATCTGGAATCCTCACTGGCGGCAGCCAACAAACAGCTGCAGGACTCCCTCAACGAACTCAACCTGGCCAACACCAGGATCGTCCAGATGGAGGAACAGTGCGCGCAGCACACGACCCACCTCAACAAACACAGGGACGAGATCAAGTCCCTCACCACCCAAAAAAACACCGACCTCGCCAGAATCGCGGAGCTGGAAAACCAGCACGCCACCACCTCTGCTCGCTTGTCAGAGTCCCAGGCGGAGGTGAAGAACCTCGCCTCGCAGAGGGACACGGATGGATCCAGGATCGGAGACCTGGAGAAGCAGTGTGTGTCCGTCTCCAAGCAACTGCAGCAGCTCCAGGCGGAGAACAAGGCGCTGGCTTTCGAGAAGGACTTGGACTCTGCCCGCATCGTGGAGCTGCAGAGCTCGGAGAAGGCCATGAAGCGCGACCTTCAGGAGAGTGTTGCCGCGCTGACGGAGGCGAGGTCACAGCTGAGCGACAAGACACACATGCTGGACGGGGTTTCCATGGAGATGGAGGCGCTGAACCGCGAGCTGCAGTACCTGCGGGAGTCATCCAGCAAAGAGGTCGCGTCCAGGTCGCGGGTCGACGAGAGTGTGAAGGTCATGGAGGTCGAGGTCAGGCAGCTGGAACAGGACAAGCGGGAGTTGTCAAGAAAGGTGAGAGAATTCATCCGTGTTGGTGGTGGGTATAGTTTTGTGTGTTAACGACATGGCGAAAGAATTTTTGATGAGAGGGTTGGGTGGGGTGGGGGAATGGTATCGTATAATTTTTAAAATTTAATATGGTGAATTTTTTTTTTTTTTAATCTTCATTGATTGACACTCAGTTATGTTCAGCCAAGTTGTGATGTGTCCTTATACTATGAACATTTTATGATAGTTCTGCTAAGCGAGCGGCTGAAGCGTGATTTTCAACCACGTTCCACTTGCTTGTGTTGAGATAGGACGTCAGAATGTGCACATCGTGCACATGCCACTATGCATGCACGTTATACAGGCATGTTGCAGACAGATTTACAGTATGGCACCTGTACACACATGCATGTTCACCTCCCCGCCACCCCCCCAATTCAGTATGTCATGGAGATGACTTTTCAGTCAGTCTTTCTTTCTTTTCATTCTCACCTTCTCTCTTTTGTGTGTGTGTGTGTGTGTGTGTGTGTGTGTGTGTGTTACTCGCTTCCGTTTTGTACAGATGTGAGTGATGTTGTGTCTCTCAGTTTGATGATGTGTTATACTTGTACATTATACATGTATTGAGTATAACAACATTTATATGCGTATAGTTTTGTGTGTCTCTTAGAACAACGGCAGATGTGTAAGTCAGCCAAAGTGTGAATATCTTCACCGTTGGAAAATAATGATTCATTCATTCATTTTTTTTTTGCAGATTAGAGATTGTACTTATTTAATCTGGCATTCTGTATTAATTTTACAAAGCTCTGAAACAGTTGCATATGGTTTCAGCGCAAATTTGATTACAAACTGAAAGTGATATGAACGCTTAAAAAGAAAAGAAAAGAAAAAAAAAGTCTATAATTATTCTCCTATCATACGATACACTTGTGTGATTGGTGTATAATTGTCACCTTCATTCCCGGGGCCTTGGATATAACATTTCGCATTTCTCTCTTGCAGTTGACAGATGCTGTGGATGCCCATGAGCGGATGTCGCAGATGCTGGAAAAAGAGAAAGCAAGGCATTCAGGTAGGTTGTCGGCATAGTTGTCGTTGTCTTTTTGTTATCACACAGATAATACAGGTAAAATGTTGTCATTCTTGTTTGTTTTTGTTTTGCTGTTGTTGTTTTTTTGCCATTGCATAGATAGTACAGATTAGTTTTTGTTGTTTTGTTCTTGCCATTTTGTAGAGATAAAATGTTGTTGTTGTTTTTGCCATTACATAGATAATACAGATGAATTTGTTGTTGTTGTTGTTTTTGCCATTTTATAGATAATAGAGATGAAATGTTTTGATGAATTATTGTCATTCTTGCTTTGTTGGTGTTGTTGTTTTTGCCATTACATAGATGATACATATTTATTGTTGTCGTTGTTTTGTTGTCGTTGTATTTTGCCATTACATAGATGATACATATTTATTGTTGTCGTTGTTTTGTTGTTGTTGTATTTTGCCATTACATAGATGATACATATTTATTGTTGTTGTTGTTTTGTTGTTATATTTTGCCATTACATAGATGATACATATTTATTGTTATCGTTTTGTTGTTGTTGTATTTTGCCATTCCATAGATGATACATATTTATTGTTGTCGTTGTTTTGTCGTCGTTGTATTTTGCCATTACATAGATGATACAGATAAACTGAGACCAAGCTCTAAGCACTTTGCAAACATGGAGTCATTTGTACAACAGGCTGCATACCTAGGTAGAGCCGACTGACAGCTGCCACTGGGTGCTCATCATTCATGTATCATTCAATCAGGTTTCAGTCATACACACACACATATACAGACATGTAACATTTTATGTGTATGACCATTTTATTTATTTACCCCCGCCATGTAGGCAGCCATACTCCTGTTTTCAGGAGTGTGTACACTGGGTACGTACTTTTTTCCATAACCCACCAAATACTGACATGGATTACAGGATCTTCAATGTGTGTGTTCAATTCTCTGTGTGCGTTGACACATGAAGGGGGTTCAGGCACTAAGGAGGTCAACACTTATGTTGACCTGGGAGATCAGAAAAAATAACCACCCTTTTACCCACCAGGCGCTGTCACTGAGATTCGAACCTGGGACCCAGCACTTCAAGTCTTTCATCGCCATAGGCGACTTTAGTTGGCTAGACAGTGCACCGCCATAGGCAACTTTTGTTGACATGGAAGGTCGTGTTGATAAGACCATTTTTGACTCACTTGTGTATACAAAGTTAGTCTATGTTTTAACCCGATGTTCGGTTGTCTGTGTGTGTGTGTGTGTGTGTGTGTGTGTGTGTCAGTGTGTCTGTGTGTCTGTGGTAAACTTTAACATTGACATTTATTTTCTCTGCAAATACTTTGTCAGTTGACACCAAATTAGGCATAAAAACAGGAAAAATTCAGTTCTTTCCAGTCATCTTGTTTAAACCAATATTGCACCTCTGGGATGGGCACAAAAAAAAAAAAAAAATGAAGCCTAATTATATGCAAACTGCATTTACTGTTATATTTATATTTTTTGTATTCTCTAAACTTGGCACTTTGATCTGATATTCTGACCCAACAACAAGAGCAGTCATTATTATCATTATTTGTTCAAACAGGAACTTCGTTTGCTAAGCATGGAAGTTTTATTTATTTTGCAAACGTTTTGGTGCAGATAGTAAAAAAGGGAAATTACTCTGTAATTAATGCTAGGGGACTTAATTTGCTTTAAACTGATCTTTATCATCTTAAACATTACATTTTGAAATTATACTCAATACATAAAAAGCTTGGATTTTTTTTTTAAGTGTATCACAAGCGAGTCTTGAAGGCCTTGCCTCTCTTGTTTCACATTGTAGCAAAGCTTGACAGCTGCAGCCAGTTTTCCCCCCAAAAGAACGATGACTCACCTTTGCCCACTGACCAGGTTTGAAGTGAACATTGTCTTGTTTTGATATGAACCGAAGCCTGCGACTGAGAGCATCATTTCTGAAATATTTGGCGCTGGGAGTGTTTTTCACACAGAAACTTGGCGGTGAAAAAGTTAACCGCTCAGCTATTGCAGCCCGTTAGTATTAGTATTATCCCTGAAAGGGCCCCCTTGCTTTGTGCAGGCCCCCATTAGTATCAGTACCCTCCCTGAAAGGGCCCCCTTGCTGTATGCAGGTCCCCGTTAGTGTGATCCCTGAAAGGGCCCTCTTGCTGCGTGCAGGCCCCCACCACCAGAGTGCGCGCTACGTGGAGCAGTTGGAGATTGACCTGAACGCGGCCAACAAACAGATCCGCTGTCTCCGTGACGACCTGCAGCACAACCAGACGTCCGTCTTCAAGCTGGAAGCCGACAGCTCCGCGCAGTCGGTTAGTCAGTCAGTGCACTGTGTTGTCGTTTTGCCGTGCTTTGTGTAGTGGTTTTGATTTCTCTGTTTCTTCGCTTCTTTTCCGGAGTGGTTTTGTAGTATTGTGCTGCACATTTGTATTTCTCTTTTTTGTCACAACACATTTCTCTGTGTGATATTTGGGTTGCTCTCCCACGTCGCTACACTGAGAGCCCCACACATTTTTTTGGTATTTTTTCCTGCGTGCAGTTTTATTTGTTTTGAGTGGTGGTCTGGACGTTAGTCATTCGGATGAGACGATAAACCGAGGTCCCGTGTGCAGCATGCACTTAGCGCACGTAAAAGAACCCCTGGCAACAAAAGGGTTGTTCCTGGCAAAATTCTGTAGAAGAATCCACTTTGATAGGAAAAACAAATAAAACTGCACGCAGGAAAAAATACCAAAAAATTGGTGGTGCTGTAGTGTTGCAACGCACTCTCCCTGGGGAGAACAGCCCGAATTTCACACAGAGAAATCTGTTGTGATAAAAAGAAATACAAATGCAAAATTAAACCAGTGTGCTTACATTTCCTCTGCTTCATAGTCGGGTACATTACCACTAAGCCAACACACCACTTGGAGTACGGTTTTTATGTGTGTGACCATTTTATACCTTGTCATTTAGGCAACCTTACTCAGATTTTGGGGGTGTGCATGCTAGATTTGGCTCATATTTCTATCGCCCAGCAAACTCTAACATGATTTATGATATCTTTAAGGTGTGAATTTGATCTGCATGTACACACACACACACACAAAGGAATGCTGCTTTTAATCTGAAGCACCTTGTTGGTTCAGTATTTAAAACACGGTGCATAGAAATGCAGAAGAAGACGGGCGCAATAGCTGAGTGGTTAAAGCGTTGGACTGTCAATCTGAGGGTCCCGGGTTCGAATCACGGTGACGGCGCCTGGTGGGTAAAGGGTGGAGATTTTTCCGATCTCCCAGGTCAACATATGTGCAGACCTGCTAGTGCCTGAACCCCCTTCGTGTGTATATGCAAGCAGAAGATCCTGTTAAAGATCCTGTAATCCATGTCAGCGTTCGGTGGGTTATGGAAACAAGAACATACCCAGCATGCACACCCCCGAAAACGGTGTATGGCTGCCTACATGGCGGGGTAAAAACGGTCATACACGTAAAAGCCCACTCGTGTGCATACGAGTGAATGCAGAAGAAGAAGAAGAAGAAGAAGAAATGCAGAAGAAGATTTCCATTCGAACCCTCCTTTCTATGTGCCAGGCCAAATACGAAACGATGGTGGTTCACTTGGAGGACGAGCTGAAGGACTTACGACAACAGCAGCGACGGGAGTCCGACAACATGGGGGACAAGGTTGCCAGCGCCACCTCTCAGTTTCGTCACGCACACGCCGAACTTGTGGAAAAGGAGAAGGTAACTCATGTCAGAGTGAGTCAGGATGATATGTATTAAAAAAACCCAAAAAAACCCACCAAAAAGCAAAATAAACCAATCCCCCCAAAAAACCCCTCAAAAACTGAAGGAAGGAAGTGTTCGTTGGTAAGAGAATGTTTGGATGGAGTTTGTGTGAGTATGTATGTATGTAGATAGATACTGATATAGATACAGATATATATGAGAGTGTGTGTGCATGTGCTTGAGTGTGTGCTCACGTCAAAATGTACGTGTGTGTCTACACATGACTGTGTGTGTGTGTGTGTGTGTGTGTGTGTGTGTGTGTGTGTGTGTGTGTGTGTGTGTGTGTGTGTGTGTGTGTGCAGACCATCACAGAGCTGCGGCGGGAACTGCTGCGGTCCCAGAGCGGTGTGGAGAAGCTGCAGGCACAGCTGGACTCTGAGCAACATGCCCGCAGTGACCTGGAGAGTCGCAACGTCACCCTGGAGCAGGAGATGAACAAGGTGGGTGATGGGGGTGTGTGTGTGTGTGGGGGAGGGAGTGGGGGGAGAGATTTCTTTTTTTTCTTCTTCGTTCATTGGCTACAACTCCCACGTTCACTCGTAAGTACACGATTTCTTTTCTTCTTCTTCATTTGTGGGCGACAACTCCCATGTACACTCATAGGACACGATTTCTTTTTTTCTTCATTCGTGGGCTACAGCTCCCACGTTCACTCGTATGTACACGATTTCTTTTTTTCTTCTTCATTCGTGGGCTAAAACCTCCATGTTCACTCGTATGTACACGATTTCTTTTCTTCTTCTTTGTTCGTGGGCTAAAACCTCCATGTTCACTCGTATGTACACGATTTCTTTTCTTCTTTTTTGTTTGTGGGCTAAATCTTCCATGTTCACTCGTATGTACACGATTTCTTTTCTTCTTTTTTGTTCGTGGGCTAAAACCTCCATGTTCACTCGTATGTACACGATTTCTTTTCTTCTTCTTTGTTCGTGGGCTACAACTCCCACGTTCACTTGTATGTACGCGATTTCTTTTCTTCTTCTTTGTTTGTCGGCTACAACTCCCACGTTCACTTGTATGTACAAGACTGGACTTTTACGTGTAAGACCGTTTTTACCCTGCCATGTATGCAGCCATACTCCGTTTTTGGGGGTGTGCATGCTGGGTATTCTTCTTGTTTCCATAACCCACTTAACGCTGATATGGATCACAGGATCTTTAACATGTGTATTTGATCTTCTGCTTACCATATACGCAGGACAGGGGTTCAGGCACTAGCAGGTCTGCACATTATGTTGATCTGGGAGATCGGGAAAAAAATCTCCACCCATTACCCACCAGGCACTGTTGCTGAGATTCGGACCCGGGACCCTCAGATTGAAAGTCCAACGCTTTCACCATTCGGCTATTGTGGGGGTGAGGGGGGGTTTGGGGTGGTGGGGGGGTGGGGGGGGGGCGGATAGACTTAGATGATGACGTGGAGAATTGCAGCATCACCCTAGGACAGGGTGGCTAATGAGGGAGGTGGTCGTGGGGGGGGGGGGGGGGGGGAGCTTAGATGATGACACAGAGAGCCACAATGTCACCCAAGAACAGGAGATGAAAAAGGTGAGTGATGGGGGGGAAAGGAGGGAGGGCAGGTGTGTGTGTGGGGAGCGGGGGGGGGGGGGGGGGGGGCATAGATGATGATGTGGAGAATTGCAACGTCACCCTAAGACAGGAGATGAACAAGGTGAGTGATGGGGGGGAAAGGAGGGAGGGCAGGTGTGTGTGTGTGTGGGTGGGGGGTGGGGGGTGGGGGTGGCATAGATGATGATGTGGAGAATTGCAACGTCACCCTAAGACAGGAGATGAACAAGGTGGGTGATGGGGGGTAGGGGGAGGGGAGTGGGAAATGTGGGGGGAGGGGGGGGGAGGAGACACTTTGATGATTTATTCATTTACACAAAACAGCAGCACACCATATCCCACCGTACCACACACCAGTACAGTACACCACATACCAACACACCACCACACACCACCCCACCCCACACGCCACATACCAACACACCACCACACACCACCCCACCCCACACACCACACACCAACACACCACCCCACACCACACACCACATACCAACACACCACACCACACCACACCACACCACACACCACACCACACATCACTCACACACCACATACCAACCACACCACCCCACATCACACATCGCACACCAACCACACACACACCACACCACACACACACACAACACCACACCACCACACCCACCCCACACCACACACCACACACAACACAACACACACCACCCACACCACACTCACACACCTACACAACCCACACCACCACTCACACACCACATACCACACACCACCACCACCACCACACCACACCACACCCTCCCACACAACCACACAACACACACCACACCAACACACCACACACACCACATACACAACCACACACCACCACCCACCCCAACCCACACCACACCAAACCACACACCAACACCACCACCACACCACCCACACCACACCACACTACCCAATTACAACCTACATAACCACACCACACCCACCCATCACCCACACCCCCAACACACCACACACCACACCACCCCAAACCACACACCACACCACATACCACACTACACCACACCACACACCACACCACACCACACCAGACCACACCACACCACACCACACCACACACCAATATGTATAGTAGGGGGAGGGAAAGGGGAGGGGAGACCTAGATGATTTGAATCATTTATACAACATACCACCACACCTCACCGCATCACACCATGGCACCCACCAACACACCACACCACACCACACCTCACACAAACACACAACACCACACCACACACCACATTACCCACCTACACAACACCACACCACCCCGCACATCACACCCCATCCCACACTACACCACACCAGCACCACCCTACATCACACCACACCTTCCACAAACACAACACTACACCTCACACCAACACACCACATTACACACCTACATTACACACCTACACACCACCACCCCACCCCACCCCACCCCACACCACACCACACCACACCAAACCACACCAACACCACCCCACCCCACACCACACCACACTACACCACATTACATACCTACACAACCCCACCCCACCCCACCCCACCTCACCCCCACACACACACCACCACACACACCCCCCACCCACACCACACCAACCCCAACAACTACACACCACACCCCCCCTCACCCAACCCACCACACACACACACCCACAAACACTCACACCCAAACACCACCACACACACCAACACACACACACACACCACACACCCAACACACCCACACTCACACCACACACACACCCACCACCACACCAACACACCCACACACACCACCACACACACACCACCACACACACACCACACCACACCACACCCACACACCCACACCACACAACACCACACCACACACACCACACCAACACACACCAACACCAACCACCACCCACCCCACCACACAACCCACCACACCACCCACTCACACCACACCCACCCAACTCCACCACACCACACACACCACACCACACCACACCACACCACACCATGCCACATCACACCCCACCCAACTCCACACACACCACACCACACCGCACCACACCACACCACAACCACACCACACCACACCACACCACACGTTACCTGTGTGTCAGCGGTGTGACAGTGTGTGTGTGGTGCGGACAGGTGTGGGGCCAGGTGAGGACACTCATGGAACGAAACAACCACCTGGAGACCGCCAAGAATGCCGCTGAAGAGGACCTGGATCAGGTGAGGGTGATGGTGGTGGTGGGGAGGGGTTGTGAGGGTGTGGGTGTGGGGTGTTTGTGTGTGTGTGTGTGTGTGTTTGTGTCTCTGTGTGTGTTTGGGAGGGTGTATG
>NC_134903.1:11929350-11999350 GCF_041734735.1 Babylonia areolata | reverse complement strand
AAAATCACTCAACTATGTGGATGTGCACTGGTGGATTTCATTTCACCATCTCTTTTTCTGTCCACTGTTCTTCATTCTGGTCATTCTTTAACGGGTTTTTTTTTCTTTCTTTTTTTTCCATTCTCTCTCTCTTTCCTTTCTTTTTTTTTTCTTTCTTTCTTTTCAGTTTGTGTTCGTTTACTTACTTTTTGCCTTTCCATTTCTTTCTTTTTTTTTTCTCTTTCTTTCTTTCTTTCTTTTCTTCCTTTCTGTTCATTTTTATTTACTTTCTTTTTTCCTATCTGTTGCTTTCTTTTTTCTTTCTTTCTTACCTTTCAGTTTGTGTTCGTTTACTTTCCTTTTCCGTTTCCATTTCTTTCTTTTTTCTCTTTCTTTCCTTTCTGTTTTTGTTCGTTTACTTTCTTTTTCCCTCCCTTTCCATTTCTTTCTTTTTTCTCTTTCTTTCTTTCCTTTCTGTTTGTGTCCATTTAATTTCTTGTTTGCTTTTTAGCCCTTGGTTTTGTGTGGAATAGAAAATCACTCAACTGTGTGGATGTGCACTGGTGGATTTCATGGAAGGGATTATCAAATCACCTTTTCTTCATCAGCAAAGCATCTTTTGTGGTTTGCTTGCTGGGGTTTGATTTAGTGTTGGTTTTTATTTTTTGTGATAGGTGTTCCTGCAGGATTGTTTGAAGCAAATTTGGATGTATTTGGTTCGGAATTTCTTTGTATCCTTTCTGCCTTTTCTTCTTTATTTCTTCCTTCATTTCTTTCTGAGCGACTCAGCCGTCATGTCTGTGACTTGTGTTCATTGACTTTCATTGATTCATTCATTTATTTTCCAATGAACACGTGATGATGGGAGCGATATGATTTAGTACACTCACTGAAATAACTTGTACAAATCTGACTGATGAAAAACAACAACAACAACAACAACAAAAAAGCTTGTGTCAAGGACAGAGTTTGGTATTTCTATTTTGTATTTGTATTTGAATTACTCTTTTTGTCACAACAGATTTCTCTGTCTGAAATTCGGGCTGCTCTCCTCAAGGAGAGAGCATCGCCACACTGTTACAGCGCCACCTGTTTTTTAAATGTTTTTTTTCTGCCTGCAATTTTATTTGTTTTCCTATCAAAGTGGATTTTTGTACAGAATTTTGCCAGGGACAAACCTTTTGTTGCTGTGGGTTCTTTCATGTGCAGCACACAGGACCTTGGTTTATCATCTCATCCGAATGACTAGCATCCAGACCACCACTCAAGGTCTAGTGGAGGGGGAGAAAATACTGGCGACTGCCGGTGGCAGTTTGTCTGTCTGTCTATCTGTCTGTCTATCAATCTGTCTGTCTGTCTATTTGCTTATTTGCTTATTTATCATCATTATTGTCTTTTTGTTTTATTTTTGTCTATTATTATTATTATTATTATTATTATTATTTTTATTATTATTATTATTATTATCATCATCATTGTTATTATTATTTTCATCATTTTCATTATTATTACTATCTTTTTCTTCTTTTTTCTCAAGGCCTGACTAAGCTTGTTGGGTTACGCTGCTGGTCAGGCATCTGCTTGGCAGATGTGGTGTGGCATGTATGGATTTGTCTGAAAGCAGTGCCGCCTCCTTGAGAAACTGATGCTGTCTATCTGTCTGTCTGTCTGGTTGCTCAGTTGCCAGAACATGATGGCTTTTTTATAGATTTTTTTTTTTTTTTTGGTACAGTTTTTATTAATTGGCTTCTTGATTGATGTATTGACTGCCTGTTTGATTGCTCTTTTCCTGTTCTTATTCTTGTTATTTTTCTTCTTCTTCTCATAATGATAACAACTGTAATAATAGTTGTCGTTGCTGTTCTTCTTCTTATTATTACCATCGTTATAATTGTCATATTATTGTTATTACTATTATCATTATCATAATCATTATTATCGTTAGTATTATTACTGTCATCATTATAATCATCATTATATCGTCATCATCATCATCATCATTATCATAACAACTATTACTGCCCTGTGCCCAGGTGAGCGACCTTCAGGCTGACCTTTCAGCGAGCGTCACCAAGGCGACGACCTTGGAGCAGCAGCTGAGGCAGGCAGAGGGGCAGCTGGTGGAGCTGCCAGAGAAATGTCAGCAGCTGGCCTCCGTTCGCAACCAGCTGGAGGGGGAGAAACTGCAGAGGTCTGTTTTGATGACACAGATAATGGTAAAATAATTATGATAATAACAATGATAACACGAATGTTGATTAAGTGCTCCTCTTTAGCTGGAGTGGGAGAAACTGTGGAGGTCTCTTATGACACAGGTAATGATAATGAGTATCAGTATCAGTAGCTCAAGGAGGCGTCACTGTGCTCAATGAACTAACACACATTATCACTGACTAGACTGCTAACCAAAAACAGTGTGCAATGAACTAATATTATCACTTATAAGAGTCATCACCAGCAAGACATTTTACCCAAACAGTTTGCAGTGAAATGACGTTTTAGCTGACAAAGACTTTTTACCCAAACAGTATAACTAATGTTATCACCGACAAGACTTTTTACCCAAACAATGCAACTTATAACTGACAAGACCATTTACACAAAGCAATTGGCAACAAACACTAATGTATTATCGCAGACAACAAGTCTTTGTTTTAACGAGAACGGTGCACAGCAAACACTTAAACGTTACCACCGACAATAAAAAAGACTTTTTACCCCAATCCTCCCACACACAGAACCCTGCTGGAGCAGACGGTGGGCGAACTGAAACACCAGGTGTCGCTGCTGCGTCAGCGAGAGGAGGAGGTAACTGGGGACAACAAGGAGCTGCAGTTCAACCTGCACGACCTTCAGTCGCGCCTGCGTCAGGTCAAGGTCAGCCAGGACCATCGCCACAACGACAGCATCACCGTTTCTTCTTCTGCTTCTCTGGTTTGTGGTGCTTGGGGAGTTTGTGTGAGACTGTTGTGTGTTCAGTATTATTGTATAGACCTAATGTGGTATTGCAGTATTGTTTTACTTTTTTTGTCACAGCAGGTTTCTTGGTGTGATGAAATTCGGGCTGCTTCTCTCCCATGGAGCATGTGTTGCTACATTGCAGTACCAATTTGTCATTTATTTGTCTATTCACTAAAGTGACTTTAGATTGAGGGGAAAAGAAGCGTGTGTGCTGTGCATGCGTGTATGTGAATGAGATCGTGCTGGAACTGTATACAGTGACATATGTTACACAAAAGAGAAATTCAGAATGGTGAAGGAAACTTGGGGGCATGGAAACAAAGTAAAGAATCGGATTGATTGACCATAAAATCTACTGACCGATAACAACAGATATAGTCAAATGTCAGGATACCTTAGAAGTAATGAACTGTCGGACGTTTGGATAAAGTAACCAAAAACGTGCAGGATAAGGAAGAAGAGTAATATGTTTGGTTGTAACAGTAACAGGGATACTACTTCTACTATTACTACTACTACTACTGATGATGATGATGATGATACTGGAAATGATAATAACACTAATGTTATTTTGAAAAATGCTGTTTCTCTCTAAGAACTCCGGGTGCTTTGATATGATAGTCAGTCGTGTCCGACTATGACCACCAGAACAGCAGAGGAGGCAACTGCTGTCCTGACTATTTGGGCTAGAATTTGATTAAGTGGAGAGTGTCTTGCCCAAGTTACATCCCCACTCTCTCAGCCAAGAGGGTTTTAGGACAGTCGGCGTTGGGATGGTTCCCAAAGGCCAGCTAGCCCCCAAGGCTGCAGTTTGAGAGTCATAGTCCTTCACAAAAGACTAAGCTGTAAAAGATTTCCCATTGCATTGGAGAAGCCACTGATAATACAGCTCTAACTTTGCTGTTGGCCCAACTGTTCACTTAGTCAATCTGTGATATAAGCCGAGTGTTGGGCGTTTTACATGAAAGAAAAAGTTAATAACTACGTGAACCAGGAAAGGCATGGGTTTGTGTTGTTGAAGTAGAAACCAAGAGTGCTGACAGATAGTTTTCAAAAAGATGAGTATGAAGTGAAGAGCAAAAGGCAGAGACAGAGTCAGATGAACGGATATGATGTGGAAGGTTGTTCCAGGTATGAGGAGCAGCAAAGAGGGAAGAGCTTTCACCATTTGTACTTGTACTGACACAAGGAATTTTCAGGAGGTAACAATCAGAGGAAGAGGGGAGAGTTCTTGAGGGAGTCTAAGCATGGATGAGGTCAGAAAGAAAGGTTTATTTTATTTAATTTTTTTTCTGCCCTATCATCTGCACCGTTTCAGTGGCATTACTCCCACGCCGCTCATTTAGAATCCTCCATACACGGCCACACCCAGGTTCGTCCGTGACAGTTCCAGCATCGGCAGTCCGCAGGGAACCACTGATGTTAGGTTGCCAGGAGGCCACACACCAGAGGAGACCCTGCACTGCTGCTGAGTCACTTCGGTGGTGTTCAGTGGTGCCTGTTCTGATTTAACATACTTAGGACACCACCTACTAAGCCCCCTACTAACGACAATAATGGCTTAGTTGCGGAGCCAGACTGAGTGAGCGTTCCCCACAGAGTGGAGACTGCCACCACGTCCCTCAAACAACAGCCCCCCATGAATCTGCCGACACTGAAGACATTGACAGTACTCACGCACTTCCGCTGGGATTCGAGCCCGTGTCCTCCCAGCCGTCAGTCTGCGACGCTAACCACTTCGCCTTGGCGGCTGATTCAGAAAGATAGGTTGGTCATGTGAAGTGGGAAACACAAAAAAAAGCAGAGACACGCAACTTTGTATTCAATTCTCGCCACTATTGGGAGCCAGTGCAGAGCAGAAAGATAGGTCGGTTATGTGGTGTGGAAAACAGAAAACAAGCAGAGACATGCAACTTTGTATTCTATTCTTGCCACAACAAGGAGCCAGTGCACAGTATGGAGGGGGCGCAGAAATGTGATCAGTACCTGGGACTGTGAGAGTCAGATAGTCAGACAAGCGTTGTTGAATATGTTGGCAGAACAAGGATATGCCAGTGTCAACCCGCTCTGTATTCAATTCTCGCCATAACATGGAGCCAGTGCAGAATATGAAAGTGAGGAGAAATGTGATTAATATGTGGGACTCTGAGATTCAGATGGGCATTGTTGAATATGTCATCAGAACAAGATGATGTCGGTGTCAACTAATAGTCAGATGGATGTTGTGGAATATGTCATCAGAACAAGATGTTGGTGTCAGCTGCGTCAGATGGATGTTGTTGAATATGTCATCAAAACAGAGATGTCGGTGTCAACTGCGTCAGACGGATGTTGTTGAATATGTCATCAAAACAGAGATGTTGGTGTCAACTGCATCAGATGGATGTTGTTGAATATGTCATCAGAACAAAGAGATGTTGGTGTCAACTGCATCAGATGGATGTTGTTGAATATGTCATCAGAACAAAGAGATGTCGGTGTCAACTGCGTCAGACGGATGTTGTTGAATATGTCATCAAAACAGAGATGTTGGTGTCAACTGCATCAGATGGATGTTGTTGAATATGTCATCAGAACAAAGAGATGTCGGTGTCAACTAATAGTCAGATGGATGTTGTTGAATATGCCATCAGAACAAAGAGATGTCGGTGTCAACTTATAGTCAGATGGATGTTGTTGAATATGTCATCAGAACAAAGAGATGTTGGTGTCAACTAATAGTCAGATGGATGTTGTTGAATATGTCAGCAGAACAAGATGTCAGTGTCAATTGACAGTCAGATGGGTGTTGTTGAATATGTCGGCAGAACAGATAGTCAGATGGGTGTTGTTGAATATGTCGGCAGAACAGATAGTCAGATGGGTGTTGTTGAATATGTCGGCAGAACAGATAGTCAGATGGGTGTTGTTGAATATGTCGGCAGAACAGATAGTCAAACAGGTGTTGTTGAATATGTCAGCAGAACAAAGAGATGTCGGTGTCAACCCACAAGAGTCTGCTGGACCAGATCTCCACACTGCAGCAGGAAGTGAAGTCACTGCAGTATGAACTCCTGACCAGTGGCCAGAGGCATGACCTTGACCTCCAGAAGTACGAGGAGAGGAAGCACCGCACCAAGAACAAGCTGATCAAAGCGCGGTGAGAATGGTTACGGCTTTTTGACTCACTTGTGTAAACAAAGTGAGTCTATGTTTTAACCCGGTGTTCAGTTGTGTGTGTGTGTGTGTGTGTGTCCATGGTAAACTTTAACATTGACATTTTCTCTGCAAATACTTTGTCAGTTGACACCAAATTAGGCATTAAAATAGTCATCTTGTTTAAAACAATATTGCACCTCTGGGATGGGCACAAAAAAAGAAAAAAAAGAAGCCTAATTATATGCAAACTGCATTTACTGTATATTTGTATTTTTTGTATTCTCTAAACTTGGCACTTTGATCTGATATTCTGACACAACAACAAGAGCAGTCATTATTATCATTTTTTGTTCAAACAGGAACTTCTTTTGCTAAGCATAGAAGTTTTATTTATTTTGCAAACGTTTTGGTGCAGATAGTAAAAAAAGGGAAATTACTCTGTAATTAATGCTAGGGGACTTAATTTGCTTTAAACTGATCTTTCTTATCTTAAACATTACGTTTTGAAATTATACTCAATGCATAAAAAGCTTGTGTGTTTTACTCTCAGTGCAGTTTGATTTGTTTTTCCTATCGAAGTGGATTTTTCTACAGAATTTTGCCAGGAACAACCCTTTCGTTGCCGTGGGTTTTTTTACGTGCACTAAGTGCATGCTGCACACGGAACCTTGGTTTATCGTCTCATTCAAATGACTAGCATCCAGACCACCACTCAAGGTTTAGAGGAGGGGGAGAAAATATCGGTGGCTGAGGCGTGAATCGAGCCAGCGTGTTCAGATTCTCTCACTTCCTAGGCAGACGCGTTACTTCTAGGACATCACTCCACATATTTCACACAAATGCCACAAACTCTGTGGTTTCTGATGCTCTGTACTGCTCTCATGGTGACCTCAGTTTTGATTAATCACTACTACTGCTACTTATTATTATTATTATTATTATTATTATTATTATCATCATGATCATCACCATCATTATTATGATTATTATTATGATTATTATTTATTCATTTTATTTATTTTTTTTTATTTTTTTTCCCCATAAGACTTAAGACCTGACTAAGCATTCTAGGTTGTGATGCCGCTGGTCAGGCATCTGCTTTGCAGGTGTCGTGCAGCCTATATGGATTTGTCTGAATGCAGTTACGCCTCCTTTGGTAGTTTCAGTTTCAGTTTCAGTTTCTCAAGGAGGCATCACTGCGTTCAGACAAAGCCATATACGCAACACCACATCTGCTAAATAGATGCCTGACCAGCAGCGTAATCCAACGTGCTTTGTCAGGCCTTGAGTGCCATATATCTGTGTACCTATCAGAGTGGATTTCTACAGAAGTTTGCCAGAGCACAAGACTTTCGTTGCCATGGGTGCTTTTTCAGTGCACCAACTGCCTGCTGCACACGGGGCATAGGTTTAACATCTCATCCATCAAGCGCCGTTACTGAGATTTGAATCCAGGACCCTCAGATAGAAAGTCCAGTGCTTTAACCACTCGGCTATCGTGCCCGTCTATTCTTTTTCTATTTTATTCCTTTCTACCCAACAGGGAGTTCTACTCGGAAAAGCGGAAGAGTTATGCAAAGCACATGGGAGAAGAGCAAAAAGAAAAAGAAAAAAAAGGAACATTTAGTAGTAAAGACATATTCTGTCGCTGTTTCATTCAGTTCTATTCTATTCTATTCTGTTCCATTCTACCCTAACAGGGAGTTCTATTTGGGGGAGCAGAAGAAGTACGCAAAGCACATGGGAGAGGAACAAACAAACAAACAAAAAAAACCCAACAAACAAACAAAAAAAAGGAACACTTTGTAATAAAGACTTATTCTGTCTCTGTTCCATTCTATTCTATTCCTTTCTACCCAACAGGGAGTTCTACTCGGAGGAGCGGAAGAGGTATGCAAAGCACATGGAAGAGGAGCAAAAAAAAAAAAGAAAAAAAAAGAAAAAGGAAAAAAGGAACACTTAGTAGTAAAGACATATTCTGTCGCTGTTTCATTCAGTTCTATTCCATTCTATTCTATTCCATTTTACCCTAACAGGAAGTTCTATTCGGGGGAGCGGAAGAGGTATGCAAAGCACATGGGAGAGAAGCAAAAAAAGAAAAGGAAAGGAACACTTGGCAATTAAGACATATTCTGTTCTGTGCCGTTCTGTTTGTTCTATTCTACTCTAGCAGGGAGTTCTACTCGAAGGAGTTGAAGAGGTACGCAGAGTAATAAAAACATTCTGTTCTGTTCCATTCTATTCTACTCTCACAGGGAGTTCTACTCGGAGGAGTGGAAGAGGTACGCAGAGTAATAAAGACATATTCTCTTCTGTTCCATTCTATTTTATTCTATTCCAACAGGGAGTTCTACTCGGAGGAGTTGAAGAGGTACGCAGAGCAATAAAGACATATTCTGTTCTGTTCCATTCTAATCTATTCTGTTCTATTCCAACAGGGAGTTCTACTCAGAGGAACGGAAGAGGTACGCAGAGTAATAAAGACATAGTCTCTTCTGTTCCATTCTATTCTATTCTATTCCAACAGGGAGTTCTACTCAGAGGAGCGGAAGAGGTACGCAGAGTAAAAGACATAGTCTCTTCTGTTCCATTCTATTCTATTCTATTCCAACAGGGAGTTCTACTCGGAGGAGTGGAAGAGGTACGCAGAGTAATAAAGACATAGTCTCTTCTGTTCCATTCTATTCTATTCCAACAGGGAGTTCTACTCGGAGGAGTGGAAGAGGTACACAGAGTAAAAGACATAGTCTCTTCTGTTCCATTCTGTTCTATTCTATTCCAACAGGGAGTTCTACTCGGAGGAGTAGAAGAGGTACGCAGAGTAATAAAGACATAGTCTCTTCTGTTCCATTCTATTCTATTCCAACAGGGAGTTCTACTCGGAGGAGTGGAAGAGGTACGCAGAGTAATGAAGACATATTCTCTTCTGTTCCATTCTGTTCTATTCTATTCCAACAGGGAGTTCTACTCGGAGGAGTGGAAGAGGTACGCAGAGTAATAAAGACATTCTGTTCTGTTCCATTCTATTCTATTCCAACAGGGAGTTCTACTCAGAGGAGCGGAAGAGGTACGCAGAGTAATAAAGATATTCTATTCTGACCCATTCTATTCTATTCTATTTCAACAGGGAGTGCAACTTGGAGGAGCGGAAGAGTTACGCAGCGTACTGAAGACATATTCTATTCTGTCTATTCTGTTCTATTCTATTCCCTCAGAGAGTTCTACTTGGAGGAGCGGAAGAGGTACGCGGAGCACATGCGAGAGGAGCAACAACAACAACAACAACTAAAGGAACACTTGGTAATAAAGACATATTCTGTTCTGTTCCATTCTATTCTATTCTATTCTATTCTATTCTGTTCCACTCTTACAGGGAGTTCTACTCGGAGGAGCGGAAGAGGTACGCAGAGCACATGCGAGAGCTGGAGGACGACCTGAGGCTGACACGAGCGGCGCTGAACAAGGAGCTGGAGTGGAAGGATAAGATGGACGTCAACTACCAGCACCTGCTGCAGGAGAAACGAGGCCTCGTGTCCCAGTAAGTCCTGTCTGATCTGTCTGTCTGATCTGGCTGGCTGGTCTGGCTGGCTGGCTGGCTGTCTGTCTGGCTGGCTGGCTGAATGGCTGGCTGTTTGGTAGGTGGGTGTGGTCGTTGTTGAGGTTTGGGCTGCGGGAGAAATGAGGTCTCGTGTCCCAGTAAGTCCTGTCTGATCTGTGTGTCTGGTCTGTCTGATCTGGCTGGCTGGTCTGGCTGGCTGTCTGTCTGACTGGTTGGCTGGCTGTCTGGCTGGTTGGCTGTTTGGTAGGTGGGTGTGGTCGTTGTTGAGGTTTGGGCTGCGGGAGAAATGAGGTCTCGTGTCCCAGTAAATCTGTTTGTCTGGTCTGTCTGTCTGGCTGGCTGTCTCGCTGGCTGGTGGGTATGGTGGTTGTGGTTGTTGACGTTTGTGGGGGTAAACATGGCTCTGAAATGGCCCCTTTGTGGGTTGGCTGGGCTTTTAGCCTGTACATGATTTGATTTTTGATGTTTGAGGGTAGAGTAAACGGATTGCGAAAGGAAGTAGTTTGATTGAGTGAATTGGTGAGGTGTAGGGACACAAAAGAGATACAGGGGAGAGTATGAAAGGAAATAGTTTGATCTGGTAAATTATTTTATATTTGTATATATATATATATTTTTTTTTTGTATTTTTTTCTTTTTTGTCACAACAGATTTCTCTGTGTGAAATTCAGGCTGCTCTCCCCAGGGAGAGCGCGTCAGTACTCTGAGAGCGCAACCCTTTTTTTAAAATATTTTTTCCTGTGTGCAGTTTTATTCGTTTTTCCTATCAAAATGGATTTTTCTGCAGAATTTTGCCAGGAACAACCCTTTCGTTGCCGGGGGTTCTTTTATGTGTGCTAAGTGCATGCTGCATATGGGACCTCAGTTTATTGTCTCATCCGAGTGACTAGTGTCCAGACCACCACTCAAGGTCTAGTGGAGGGGGAGAAAATATCGGCGGCTGAGCCGTGATTGGAATCAGCGCGCTCGGATTCTCTCGCTTCCTAGGCGGACGCGTTACCTCTAGGCCATCACTACACTTCACTCCTTAGTGAGATTAAGTGGAAAGAACAGATTGGAGGTTTTGTTTTGTTTTTGTTTTTGTTATTTTTAGTGCTTCACATGCCTTCTTAATTGGCCAAACCCCCTCCCCAAAAACATTCTTTTCTTTTTTTCTTTTCTTTTTTTTTTCTCTCTTTTTTATAACTTTTTTTTCTTTCAGTTTTTTTTTCCACATCATTTTTTTTCATGAATCACTCATTTTCAGTAGTTTCAGTAGCACTTAAGTAAGTATCGTTATGAGACATAATCATTACAAGAAGTATGAACTGAATTCATTGGAGAAAAAAGAAAAGAAAAAAAAGAATCAAATCAGATAATCAACTGAAACGATCAACGCAGAAATGTGGCAGACTGGAGAGAATCTGCCACTGAATGTGATGGTCCCTCTGCAGGGTGCACTTTCCCCTCAGCTTGTCACTGCCCACATGAAAATGATTATAAAATATGATCACAAGCTGTTCTCATTACCAAGGCTGGAGAAGGTTATAAACGGTGGAAGGAGAGAGAGGACTGGGCCCAGCCTTCCAATGCCAAGGCCTAGGCACAGTGGATGTGAAATATTCACTGACCCCAATGTCCATAAAAAACCATAGGACTTTTATTCTTTAACTCTTTCACCGCCATTGGCAACTTTAGTCGACATCAAGGGTTATGTTAACAAGACAATTTTGGATTGATTGATTGATATGGATACTTTATAGTGTCTATCCTCGGTCGGAGACGAAGCTCTAAGCGCTTTACAAAGTCATTTACACAACAGACTGCCTACCTGGGTAGAGCCGACTGACAGCTGCCAATGGGCGTTCATCATTCGTTTCCTCTGTCATTCAGTCAGGTTTCAGGCACGCACACATACACACTCAGACAAACACGTAACATTTAACATTTTGTGTGTTTGACCGTTTGGTTTTTTTAATTTACCCTGCCACGTAGGCAGCCATACTCCTTTTTGGGGGATGTGCATGCTGGGTATGTTCTTGTTTCCATAACCCAATGAATGCTGACATGGATTACAGAATCTTTAATTAACGTGTGTATTTGACCTTCTGCTTACCATATACACATGAAGGGGGTTCAGGCACTGGCAGGTCTGCACATATGTTGACCTGGGAGATCGGAACAATCTCCACCCTTTACCCACCAGGCACCGTTATCGAGATTGAAACCCAGGACCCTCAGATTGAAAGTCCACCACTTTAACCATTCAGTTATTGTTTTCACACTGTAACAAAGCTTGACAGCTGCAGCCAGTTGCCCCACCAATAGAACAATGACTGACCTTTACCCCCTGACCCATTTTGAGGTGAATAAGTCGATTGGGCTGTTTTGACATGAACCAGAACGTGTGTACTGAGAGCGTCATATCTAAAATATTTGGCAGTAGGGAGCTTTTTTCACTCAGAGACTTGGCAGTGAAAGAGTTAATGTTGAAAAAAAGAAAAATCCTTTTTGACTTTGTACAGGGATGCGGTTACGGTATGTGGTATTATTTGCGTTTGTTTTTCTTGCATCTGCTGGAAAGGTTCACGTGCATGATTGTATGAGGCATGATAATGGGACATTGGTATGATGCACCCTTGGCATGATATCAAAGCTGGTATTGTATTGTATTATATTGTATTGTATTGTGTTGTTTTACTCTTTTTGTCACAACAGATTTCTCTGTGTGAAATTCGGGCTGCTCTCCCTAGGGAGAGCGCAACCTATTTTTTTGTATTTATTCCTGCTTGCAGTTTTATTTGTTTTTCCTATCAAAGTGGATTTTTCTACAGAATTTTGCCAGGAACAACCCTTTTGTTTCAGGACCTTGTTTTATCATCTCATCCAAATGACTAGCATCCAGACCACCACTCAAGGTCTAGTGAAGGGGGAGGAAATACTGGTGACTCTGCCAGGATTTAAACCAGTGTGCTCAGATTCTCTCGCTTCCTAGGCAGACGTGTACCTCTAGGCCATCACTCCACATGATATATGATGTGATGCACCATTGGCATGATATTATGGCTGGTAATATATGACGCATCCTTGGCGTGATAATGTGGCTGGTAATAAACACCCTTGGCATGTCGTGGAACTGGTATTATACACTTCATTTGCACATTGTATTGCATTGTATTATATACTCTGTTGTGTTACATTTTTCGTCACAACACATTTCTCTGTGTGAAATTTGGACTGCTGTCCCCAGGTAGAGTGTGTCTTCCACTGTGCAGCACAACCTTTAAGTTTTTTGTTTTGTTTTTTTCTTCCTGTCTGCAAGTGAATTTGTTCTTCATTAAAAGTTGATGTTTCTACACTGTTTTGCCAAGGACAGTCCTTTTCTTGCTGTGTGTACTGCGCATGGGACCTCGGTTTATCATCTTATCTGAATGACTAGCGTCCAGATCACCGATATACATGGAACTCGAACCTATGGACAGTTGCTTGTTAGTCAGGCACATTACTGTTAGGCCACTGCCTACTAGGGACCTTGGCTTATCGTCTTACCTGATTGATTAGCGTCCAGAGCACCGATATATATGGTACTTGAACCCATGGACAGTTGCTTGTTAGTCGGCCACATTACTGCTAGGCCACTGCCTACTAACACTGCATGGGGTGGTGTGCACAGTGGACACAAAATCAGTGTGAAAGAGACATAGTGAATACCATATTTGTAAAAAGTGTGACATGAATACTGTTGGTGATGAATTTCATTTTATTATGGAGTGTCCAATTTTTCCTTCTTCTGATATTCATAAAAGGTTGTTACCTGATGAATATGTATGCCCAAAGTGTGTATTTTCATTATGTAAATTATTTTCTGCAAGTAAACAGGTTCTCCTGAGACTTAGCAAATTTATTCAGACTCGCAATGTTGCATAGGGCACTTTCACGCAGAATGTTATGTGATAATCCTACTTGTGTTCTTGATCATACAGTTTTCTTAAATCCTTCATGCCCCAATAGGGGTAAAAGGGTATTCAAATCTTGATACTTGAGTGTGTCACTTCATTAGTGAATTTCTCGTTTGTTTTTTAACCCACATGAACAAGATTGTTGTGTTGTTGTTTTTTTGTTTCTTTCCCCAATTTATTTATTAGTTGTTTGTTTATTTATGTGTTTTGATTATTGTTTCTTTGGTTTTTTTTTGCTTTTTTCTGGCTTTACTATTTCATCCGTGAAGATCTCATAGGGATTTCAATTTTTGTAAGGGTAGAGTGCTGATCTTTCAATCTGAAAGGATCAATCCGGGTTTCAGCACTCTGGCGTTTTTCTGTGTTTGTTGTTGTTGTATTGTTTTTTTTTTAAGGATGGGAATGATATATTTTCTGATCACCCTGGTGTATGTCTGCAGATATATATGCTTTGATACCCTTCGTGTGTATGGGGCTGTTACATGGGGCATAATAGCCGAGTGGTTAAAGCGTTGGAATTTCAATCTGAGGGTCCCGGGTTCGAATCTTGGTAACGACATCTGATGGGTAAAGGGTGGAGATTTTTTCTGATCTCCCAGGCCATCATATATGCAGACCTGCTAGTGCCTGAATCCCCGTCGTGGGTATACACACACAGATGATAAAATATGCATGTTAAAGATCCTGTTATCCATGTCAGCTTTTGGTGGGTTATGAAAACAAGAACATACCCAGCATGCACACCCTTGAAAACGTAGTATGGCTGCCTACATGGTGGGGTAAAAAAAACAGTCATACACGTAAAAGTCCACTCGTGTACATACAAGTGAACGTGGGAGTTGCAGCCCACGAATGAAGAAGAAGAAGGCTGTTACATGTTGGACCATTTTTACCCTGTGTTCCTGCTTTCATATCTCCACTGAAAGCAGAAATGGATTGCAGGATCTTTAACGTGCTTATTAAATTCTTCTGCGTGCATGTACACACAAAGGGGTTCAGGCGCTAGCAGGTCTGCACGTCTGTTGGCCTGGGAGACGAACCTTTAACCCAACTCATGCTTCACTGAGATTGGAACCCAGGACCCTCAGATTGAAAGTCCAACATTTGAACCACTGGATGTTGCACCTATGTTATATAGGTGTGAAAAAAAAAGAAAAAGAAAAAAGAAAAAAAAAACGTACATTAGAGGAAGGGAGAATAAAGAGAAAATGGATGTTTGTATGAATTACTGTCATCTTGTTTGTGTATTGATCCTTGGTCTTCATGTATTTAAAAAAAAATCATTTTCATAATCTTTTCCTCAGTTATATATATATTTCTTTTCTTTTCTTTTACTTCCACTCTTTTTTCTGCTCCCTATTGTCTCATCTTCTTCCTTCTGTTGTTGTCTTTTGCATTGTTGAATATGATAATTGATATCCATAAATGGATTGCCCCCAGTAATTATACTCTTGGAATGAAGATTCTCCTTTTCAACAGTCATTACAAAAATGGTTTCTTTTATTGGCAACCCTTACAATGTCTGTCTGTCTGTCTGTACATACATACATACATACTTACATGCATACATATAATACAGATGAGTTTATCTGAACTTTTGCTCCATTGCTGTGACTTCCCCTCCGTAATTCTCCCCCTCCCCTCCCCTACCTTCCCATGTTTATTTTCTGTCATCACTAACTGTTTTGTTTTGGTTTTTTTATCGTTTTTTTTTTTTTTATCCGCCGATGACATGAACACGTCTGAGAGTCCAGGTGATGTTAACAGGTGGGTACTACAGCACTCACGTAGAGCATGAAATGCTGTCTGCTGCTTTTTTTTTTTTTTTTTGGTGCTACACTTTTCACTTAACACTTTCACTGACTTTGCTTTAAACAATTTTTCATTTAAGTAAACGACATGGCATAAGTATAGTTTAAGTAAACGACATGGCATAAGCATAGTTTAAGTAAACGACATGGCATAAGCATAGTTTAAGTAAACAATATGGCATTAGCGTAGAAAAACAAAACAAAACAAAACAAAAAAAAAACATGGGAAAGACATTGATCATGCCTCTTAGTTAATTCAGCCCTACCCATTACAAAATAAATTTGCATGATGGTTGGGGGTGATGGGGGCTGGGGGGGTAGTAAATAATAATAGTAATGGTATTTATATAGCGCTGAATCTTGTGCAGAGACAAATCAAAGTGCTTTTGCACCAGTCATTCACATGCATGCATAACTCTAAAACTGGAGAAACTGAAGACAAGGAAGAGGCAGGGAAGGGAGGCTATTTTGGGAAGAGGAGGGTTTTAAGGCCAGACTTGAAAGAGCTGAGTGTGGAGGGGAGGGGGGTGATGGTATAGTTTCAAGAGAAAGGAGTGCATATGAAGGATGGTGACTCGACAACCCTGATCTGAAATCTCAGCCAGGTGACAGTCCTTCTCTGATGAGCACACTCTTCTGAGCAGCAGCAAAAGGGTTAAGCATGTTGCTCATGATTGCTGTCTGGTCTAACTAAGAGAAAAATGGATGTGATGCAAATCGCTCATTTCTTCCATAAAATCACAGAGGATCTCTGAAAATTTGATTTCAGCATGTTCAGAGACACTGTTTGTAAAATGTTGTGTTTTTTATGTGTGGAAATTTTAGACAATGTTTTTTTTATTATTAAAAAAAAGAAAAGAACAAAAAGATTGTGAAAGGAAAGAAAGATATTGATGATTAGGACAGTGCAAACTGTAAAATCTACAGCAGTACTTGTGTAGGTTCATGGTATTGGAAGTGGTATTTTCAGTGTTTTTTTAATTTTCTTTTTTTCTTTTTCTTTTTATATATTAAACCATAGCTGTTGTGAAACAGGGCAAAGTAGTGTTTTCTGAAGGATTTGAGCAATCTTTATTTGCCAGAAAATGTAATAGTAGTGTTTTCTGAAGACTTTTGGTTTAGTTTTGCTTTTTAAAATGTTTTGCCTTATTCATGTACATTTCTTCTTCTTCTGCTACTACAACAACAACTACTACTACTACTTTTTCTTCATTGTCTTTGTCTTCTTCTGCTTCTTCTTTGTCTTCTGCTTCTTCTTTGTCGTCGTCTTCTTCTATTTTGCTTATTTAGCGCTGGCTTTGTAGTTTATAGCCTTGTGTTTTTCTTTCCATTTCTCTTCCAAATGCTTTCATCGTTATCCATAGTTCATGTTTATGTTGCAATTGCTGGAATTCTCAAAGTTGTTTTTTCTTATTTCTGTTATATTTCAAATGAGTTGAAATACTTTGTGTGGTTACTAGACGTCCTAGCACCTGTTTATGTATTCATTAGTCAGTGAGTTTATTTGTTTACTTGTTTATTTTGTTGATTCATGTATTTATTTATTTATTCGTTTATGCATTTATCTATTATTTTGTCTGTTTCTTTTCAATGTCTGGTTCATTCCGAATGGAGGGGGGGTCATGTTTTTTTCTTTTGTTTTTAGGGCTTAGCTTGCACTGTGTTCTGATAATTTGTTTGAAAAAAATGGGAAAACATAAACAGCAAACACTTTAGACTAGAATGTTTTGCACAGTCTCTCTCTTTGTGCAGAATCTAACTCCAACAGCAACTTTTTCGACAGAAAGTTTCGCACAGTCTCTCTCTTTGTGCAGAATCTAACTCCAACAGCAACTTTTTCCACAGAAAGTTTCGCACAGTCTCTCTCTTTGTGAAGAATCTAACTCCAACAGCAACTTTTTAGACAGAAAGTTTTGCACAGTCTCTCTCTCTCTTTGTGCAGAATCTAACTCCAACAGCAACATTGTAGACAGAAAGTTTCACACAGTCTCTCTCTCTCTTTGTGCAGAATCAAACTCCAACAGCAACTTTTTAGACAGAAAGTTTTGCACAGTCTCTCTCTCTTTGTGCAGAATCTAACTCCAACAGCAACATTGTAGACAGAAAGTTTCACACAGTCTCTCTCTCTCTTTGTGCAGAATCTAACTCCAACAGCAACATTGTAGACAGAAAGTTTTGCACAGTGTCTCTCTTTGTGCAGAATCTAACTCCAACAGCAACTTTTTCCACAGAAAGTTTTGCACAGTGTCTCTCTTTGTGAAGAATCTAACTCCAACAGCAACTTTTTCGACAAAGTTTTGCACAGTCTCTCTCTCTTTGTGCAGAATCTAACTCCAGCAGCAACTTTTTAGACAGAAAGTTTCGCACAGTCTCTCTCTCTTTGTGCAGAATCTAACTCCAACAGCAACATTGTAGACAGAAAGTTTCGCACAGTCTCTCTCTCTTTGTGCAGAATCTAACTCCAACAGCAACATTGTAGACAGAAAGTTTCGCACAGTCTCTCTCTTTGTGCAGAATCTAACTCCAACAGCAACTTTTTTGACAGAAAGTTTCGCACAGTCTCTCTCTTTGTGCAGAATCTAACTCCAACAGCAACTTTTTTGACAGAAAGTTTCGCACAGTCTTTATCTTTGTGCAGAATCTAACTCCAACAGCAACTTTTTTCGACAAAGTTTTGCACAGTCTCTCTCTCTCTTTGTGCAGAATCTAACTCCAACAGCAACATTGTAGACAGAAAGTTTTGCACAGTGTCTCTCTTTGTGCAGAATCTAACTCCAACAGCAACATTGTAGACAGAAAGTTTCGCACAGTCTCTCTCTCTTTGTGCAGAATCTAACTCCAACAGCAACATTGTAGACAGAAAGTTTCGCACAGTCTCTCTCTCTTTGTGCAGAATCTAACTCCAACAGCAAGTTTTTTGACAGAAAGTTTCGCACAGTCTCTCTCTCTCTTTGTGCAGAATCTAACTCCAACAGCAACATTGTAGACAGAAAGTTTCGCACAGTCTCTCTTTGTGCAGAATCTAACTCCAACAGCAACATTGTAGACAGAAAGTTTCGCACAGTCTCTCTCTTTGTGCAGAATCTAACTCCAACAGCAACATTGTAGACAGAAAGTTTCGCACAGTCTCTCTCTTTGTGCAGAATCTAACTCCAACAGCAACTTTTTCGACAAAGTTTTGCACAGTCTCTCTCTCTTTGTGCAGAATCTAACTCCAACAGCAACTTTTTTGACAGAAAGTTTCGCACAGTCTCTCTCTTTGTGCAGAATCTAACTCCAACAGCAACTTTTTCGACAGAAAGTTTTGCACAGTCTCTCTCTTTGTGCAGAATCTAACTCCAACAGCAACTTTTTCCACAGAAAGTTTCGCACAGTCTCTCTCTCTTTGTGCAGAATCTAACTCCAACAGCAACATTGTAGACAGAAAGTTTCGCACAGTCTCTCTCTCTTTGTGCAGAATCTAACTCCAACAGCAACATTGTAGACAGAAAGTTTCGCACAGTCTCTCTCTTTGTGCAGAATCTAACTCCAACAGCAACTTTTTCCACAGAAAGTTTTGCACAGTCTCTCTCTCTTTGTGCAGAATCTAACTCCAACAGCAACATTGTAGACAGAAAGTTTCGCACAGTCTCTCTCTCTTTGTGCAGAATCTAACTCCAACAGCAACATTGTAGACAGAAAGTTTCGCACAGTCTCTCTCTCTCTTTGTGCAGAATCTAACTCCAACAGCAACTTTTTCGACAGAAAGTTTCGCACAGTCTCTCTCTCTTTGTGCAGAATCTAACTCCAACAGCAGCATTGTAGACAGAAAGTTTCGCACAGTCTCTCTCTTTGTGCAGAATCTAACTCCAACAGCAACATTGTAGACAGAAAGTTTCGCACAGTCTCTCTCTTTGTGCAGAATCTAACTCCAACAGCAACATTGTAGACAGAAAGTTTCGCACAGTCTCTCTCTTTGTGCAGAATCTAACTCCAACAGCAACTTTTTCCACAGAAAGTTTTGCACAGTCTCTCTCTCTTTGTGAAGAATCTAACTCCAACAGCAACTTTTTCGACAAAGTTTTGCACAGTCTCTCTCTCTTTGTGAAGAATCTAACTCCAACAGCAACTTTTTCGACAAAGTTTCGCACAGTCTCTCTCTTTGTGCAGAATCTAACTCCAACAGCAACATTTTCCACAGAAAGTTTTGCACAGTGTCTCTCTTTGTGAAGAATCTAACTCCAACAGCAACATTGTAGACAGAAAGTTTCGCACAGTCTCTCGCTCTTTGTGCAGAATCTAACTCCAACAGCAACATTGTAGACAGAAAGTTTCGCACAGTTTCTCTCTTTGTGCAGAATCTAACTCCAACAGCAACTTTTTTGACAGAAAGTTTCGCACAGTCTCTCTCTTTGTGCAGAATCTAACTCCAACAGCAACTTTTTTGACAGAAAGTTTCGCACAGTCTCTCTCTTTGTGCAGAATCTAACTCCAACAGCAACATTGTAGACAGAAAGTTTCGCACAGTCTCTCTCTCTTTGTGCAGAATCTAACTCCAACAGCAACATTGTAGACAGAAAGTTTCACACAGTTTCTCTCTTTGTGCAGAATCTAACTCCAACAGCAACATTGTAGACAGAAAGTTTCGCACAGTCTCTCTCTCTCTTTGTGCAGAATCTAACTCCAACAGCAACTTTTTTGACAGAAAGTTTCGCACAGTCTCTCTCTCTTTGTGCAGAATCTAACTCCAACAGCAACATTGTAGACAGAAAGTTTCGCACAGTCTCTCTCTTTGTGCAGAATCTAACTCCAACAGGAACATTGTAGACAGAAAGTTTCGCACAGTCTCTCTCTCTTTGTGCAGAATCTAACTCCAACAGCAACTTTTTCCGCAGAAAGTTTTGCACAGTCTCTCTCTCTTTGTGCAGAATCTAACTCCAACAGCAACTTTTTCGACAAAGTTTTGCACAGTCTCTCTCTCTCTTTGTGCAGAATCTAACTCCAACAGCAACTTTTTCGACAAAGTTTTGCACAGTCTCTCTCTCTTTGTGCAGAATCTAACTCCAACAGCAACTTTTTCGACAGAAAGTTTCGCACAGTCTCTCTCTTTGTGCAGAATCTAACTCCAACAGCAACTTTTTCGACAGAAAGTTTCGCACAGTCTCTCTCTTTGTGCAGAATCTAACTCCAACAGCAACTTTGTAGACAGAAAGTTTCGCACAGTCTCTCTCTTTGTGCAGAATCTAACTCCAACAGCAACTTTTTCGACAGAAAGTTTCGCACAGTCTCTCTCTTTGTGCAGAATCTAACTCCAACAGCAACATTGTAGACAGAAAGTTTCGCACAGTCTCTCTCTTTGTGCAGAATCTAACTCCAACAGCAACTTTTTCGACAAAGTTTTGCACAGTCTCTCTCTCTTTGTGCAGAATCTAACTCCAACAGCAACTTTTTCGACAGAAAGTTTCGCACAGTCTCTCTCTCTTTGTGCAGAATCAAACTCCAACAGCAACATTGTAGACAGAAAGTTTCGCACAGTCTCTCTCTCTTTGTGCAGAATCTAACTCCAACAGCAACTTTTTAGACAGAAAGTTTCGCACAGTCTCTCTCTCTCTTTGTGAAGAATCTAACTCCAACAGCAACTTTTTCGACAGAAAGTTTCGCACAGTCTCTCTCTTTGTGCAGAATCTAACTCCAACAGCAACTTTTTTGACAGAAAGTTTCGCACAGTCTCTCTCTCTTTGTGCAGAATCTAACTCCAACAGCAACTTTTTCGACAAAGGTTTGCACAGTCTCTCTTTGTGAAGAATCTAACTCCAACAGCAACTTTTTCGACAAAGTTTTGCACAGTCTCTCTCTCTCTCTTTGTGCAGAATCTAACTCCAACAGCAACTTTTTCGACAGAAAGTTTCGCACAGTCTCTCTCTCTTTGTGCAGAATCTAACTCCAACAGCAACTTTTTCGACAGAAAGTTTCGCACAGTCTCTCTCTTTGTGCAGAATCTAACTCCAACAGCAACTTTTTCCACAGAAAGTTTTGCACAGTCTCTCTCTTTGTGCAGAATCTAACTCCAACAGCAACATTGTAGACAGAAAGTTTCGCACAGTCTCTCTCTTTGTGCAGAATCTAACTCCAACAGCAACTTTTTCGACAAAGTTTTGCACAGTCTCTCTCTCTTTGTGCAGAATCTAACTCCAACAGCAACTTTTTCGACAGAAAGTTTCGCACAGTCTCTCTCTCTCTCTTTGTGCAGAATCTAACTCCAACAGCAACTTTTTCCACAGAAAGTTTTGCACAGTCTCTCTCTTTGTGCAGAATCTAACTCCAACAGCAACTTTTTCCACAGAAAGTTTTGCACAGTGTCTCTCTTTGTGAAGAATCTAACTCCAACAGCAACTTTTTTGACAAAGTTTTGCACAGTCTCTCTCTCTTTGTGCAGAATCTAACTCCAACAGCAACATTGTAGACAGAAAGTTTCGCACAGTCTCTCTCTTTGTGCAGAATCTAACTCCAACAGCAACTTTTTCGACAAAGTTTTGCACAGTCTCTCTCTCTTTGTGCAGAATCTAACTCCAACAGCAACTTTTTAGACAGAAAGTTTCGCACAGTGTCTCTCTTTGTGCAGAATCTAACTCCAACAGCAACATTGTAGACAGAAAGTTTCGCACAGTCTCTCTCTCTCTTTGTGCAGAATCTAACTCCAACAGCAACATTGTAGACAGAAAGTTTCGCACAGTCTCTCTCTCTCTTTGTGCAGAATCTAACTCCAACAGCAACATTGTAGACAGAAAGTTTCGCACAGTGTCTCTCTCTTTGTGCAGAATCTAACTCCAACAGCAACTTTTTCGACAAAGTTTCGCACAGTCTCTCTCTCTTTGTGCAGAATCTAACTCCAACAGCAACTTTTTCGACAAAGTTTTGCACAGTCTCTCTCTCTCTTTGTGCAGAATCTAACTCCAACAGCAACATTGTAGACAGAAAGTTTCGCACAGTCTCTCTCTCTTTGTGCAGAATCTAACTCCAACAGCAACATTGTAGACAGAAAGTTTCACACAGTCTCTCTCTTTGTGCAGAATCTAACTCCAGCAGCAACTTTTGTGACAAAGTTTCGCACAGTTTCTCTCTTTGTGCAGAATCTAACTCCAACAGCAACTTTTTAGACAGAAAGTTTCGCACAGTCTCTCTCTTTGTGCAGAATCTAACTCCAACAGCAACTTTTTCGACAAAGTTTTGCACAGTCTCTCTCTCTCTTTGTGCAGAATCTAACTCCAGCAGCAACATTGTAGACAGAAAGTTTCGCACAGTCTCTCTCTCTTTGTGCAGAATCTAACTCCAACAGCAACTTTTTAGACAGAAAGTTTCGCACAGTCTTTATCTTTGTTCAGAATCTAACTCCAACAGCAACATTGTAGACAGAAAGTTTCGCACAGTCTCTCTCTCTTTGTGCAGAATCTAACTCCAACAGCAACATTGTAGACACAAAGTTTTGCACAGTCTCTCTCTTTGTGCAGAATCTAACTCCAACAGCAACATTGTAGACAGAAAGTTTTGCACAGTCTCTCTCTCTCTTTGTGCAGAATCTAACTCCAACAGCAACTTTTTCGACAGAAAGTTTCGCACAGTCTCTCTCTTTGTGCAGAATCAAACTCCAACAGCAACATTGTAGACAGAAAGTTTCGCACAGTCTCTCTCTTTGTGCAGAATCTAACTCCAACAGCAACTTTTTCGACAAAGTATTGCACAGTGTCTCTCTTTGTGAAGAATCTAACTCCAACAGCAACTTTTTCGACAAAGTTTTGCACAGTCTCTCTCTCTTTGTGCAGAATCTAACTCCAACAGCAGCATTGTAGACAGAAAGTTTCGCACAGTCTCTCTCTTTGTGCAGAATCTAACTCCAACAGCAGCATTGTAGACAGAAAGTTTCGCACAGTCTCTCTCTCTTTGTGCAGAATCTAACTCCAACAGCAACATTGTAGACAGAAAGTTTCGCACAGTCTCTCTCTTTGTGCAGAATCTAACTCCAACAGCAACTTTTTAGACAGAAAGTTTTGCACAGTTTCTCTCTTTGTGAAGAATCTAACTCCAACAGCAGCATTGTAGACAGAAAGTTTCACACAGTCTCTCTCTCTCTTTGTGCAGAATCTAACTCCAACAGCAACATTGTAGACAGAAAGTTTTGCACAGTCTCTCTCTTTGTGCAGAATCTAACTCCAACAGCAACATTGTAGACAGAAAGTTTCGCACAGTCTCTCTCTCTTTGTGCAGAATCTAACTCCAACAGCAACATTGTAGACAGAAAGTTTTGCACAGTCTCTCTCTCTCTTTGTGCAGAATCTAACTCCAACAGCAACATTGTAGACAGAAAGTTTCGCACAGTCTCTCTCTCTTTGTGCAGAATCTAACTCCAACAGCAACATTGTAGACAGAAAGTTTCGCACAGTCTCTCTCTTTGTGCAGAATCTAACTCCAACAGCAACATTGTAGACAGAAAGTTTCGCACAGTCTCTCTCTCTTTGTGCAGAATCTAACTCCAACAGCAACTTTTTCGACAAAGTTTTGCACAGTCTCTCTCTCTTTGTGCAGAATCTAACTCCAACAGCAACATTGTAGACAGAAAGTTTCGCACAGTCTCTCTCTTTGTGCAGAATCTAACTCCAACAGCAACTTTTTAGACAGAAAGTTTCGCACAGTCTCTCTCTTTGTGCAGAATCTAACTCCAACAGCAACTTTTTAGACAGAAAGTTTCGCACAGTCTCTCTCTCTTTGTGCAGAATCTAACTCCAACAGCAACTTTTTAGACAGAAAGTTTTGCACAGTGTCTCTCTTTGTGAAGAAGCTAACTGTGCTAACAGACTCTGTGTAGAGCCAGTAACTCTGCAGTGAACGTGATTGTGTCTTCTTTGTCTTCTTCACCTTTCTTTATCCTCGTCTTTGTCTTTGTAGTCTGTATCTTTTTGCTGTCTTTCTGTCTGTCTTTTCCCATGTTTTTTTCCCTTTCACTCTTTCCTTCAGTTGCTCATTTTCTCTCTCCAACCCCCACCCCACCCCCCCACCCCCCACCGCCTGCCTTCCCCCCTCTCTGGCTGTCTGTCCATCTGTCTTTTCCAGTGTTTTTCCTTCTCTCTTGGTCTTTTCCTTGTTTTTCCCTCTCTGTCTTTCCTTCAGTTGCTCCTTTTCTGTCTCCTCCACCGCCACACACCCTTCGGCCTGCCCCCCACCCTCTTCTCACTCTCTCTGTCCGTCTGTCTTTTCCACTGTTTTTCCCTCTCTCTTGGTCTTTTCCATTGTTTTTCTCTCTCTGTCTTTCCTTCAGTTGCTCCTTTTCTCTCCCCCCCCCCCCACCTGCCCTGCCCCCCACCCCCTTCCCACTCCCTCTGTCCGTCTGTCTTTTCCACTGTTTTTCCCTCTCTCTTGGTCTTTTCCATTGTTTTTCTCTCTCTGTCTTTCCTTCAGTTGCTCCTTTTCTCTCTCTCTCCCCCCACCCCCCTTCCCCCTCTCTCTGGCTGGCTGTCCGTCTGTCTTTTCCAGTGTTTTTCCTTCTCTCTTGGTCTTTCCCCTTATTTTTCCCTTTCTGTCTTTCCTTCAGTTGCTCATTTTCTGTCTGCCCCCTCCCCCCCCCCTGCCCTGCCGACCCCTCTCCCCCCCCCCCCTCCCCCCTTCTTCCCACTCTCTCTGTCCGCCTGTTTTTTCCACTGTTTTTCCCTCCCTTTTGTCTTTTCCCTGTTTTTCCCTCTCTGTCTTTCCTTCAGTTGCTCCTTTTCTGTCTCCCCCACCCACCCCCCCCCCCACACACCCTCCGCCCTGCCCCCCACCATCTTCCCACTCTCTCTGTCCGTCTGTCTTTTCTAGTGTTTTTCCCTCTCTCTTGGTCTTTTCCATTGTTTTTCTCTCTCTGTCTTTCCTTCAGTTGCTCCTTTTCTCTCTCTCCCCCCACCCCCACCCCCCCCACCCCCACCCCCCTTCCCCCTCTCTCTGGCTGGCTGTCTGTCTGTCTTTTCCAGTGTTTTTCCCTCTCTCTTGGTCTTTCCCTTATTTTTCCCTTTCTGTCTTTCCTTCAGTTGCTCCTTTTCTGTCTGCCCCCTCCCCTGCCCTGCCGACCCCTCTCCCCCCCCACCCCCCTCCTTCCCACTCTCTCTGTCCGCCTGTTTTTTTCCACTGTTTTTCCCTCCCTTTTGTCTTTTCCATGTTTTTCCCTCTTGTTCCTTTTGCCTTTCCCCTTCATTCCTCTTTCTTGTTTTTCATTCTCCATCTTTCCCGTCATGTTTTTTTTAACCTCCTCCTCCTCCCCTCCCCACCGTCCTCTCTTGTCTTGTCTCTTGCACTGTTTGCATAGCACGCATTGCCCGCGTCTTCTGTTGTCACTGACACATTTTTTTGTGGGTTTTTTTTTGGGTGGGTGGGTGGGGTGGGGGGGTCTTTTTTGTTGTTGTTGTTGTTAACACCCAACAATGTGGATTGAGTTAACAAAGTGTCCATTCTAGTTCTTTTATTTTTATTTTCTTTTGTGTGTGTGTGTGTGTGTGTGTGTGTGTGTGTGTGTGTGTATTCTTTGAAGGTTCTCTTCACAGTCATTTTGGATCTGTCTGTCTGTCTGTGTCTGTCTGTCTGTCTCTCTACTGTGTGTGTGTGTGTGTGTGTGTGTGTGTGTGTGTGTGTGTGTGTGTGTGTGTGTGTGTGTGTGTGTGTGTGTGTGTGCATGTGTGTGTGTGTGTGTGTGTGTGTGTGTGCACCTTTTTTGTTGTTGTCTTGTTCTCTTGCTTTTTCTTTTCTTCTGTCAATTTAAAAGAAAAAAAATCTCCCTCTGTGTCACATATATATGGGGACTGTGAATAGAAGACAGCATGAAATGGACAAATGAAGTGTATTGACATATGCAGGGAAAAGTTTGTTTGTTTAGATTTTGTTTATTTTCTGTTCCAGTTGGGGTATTAGTGTGTGTGTGTGTGTGTGTGTGTGTGTGTGTGTGTGTGTGTGAATATAGTCATTTAATATTTTGTATTTTTTAAAATCGTTTAATGTTTCCTTTTTTTTAAAGACCTCAGCATCACTGTTCCTTTCCCCAGTCTGTCTATCCATCTGCCTTCCCTCCTCCCTCTTCCTTTCCTAATCCCTCCACTCCCATACTCCCACTGCCTCTTGCTGCCACCACCCCCACCCACCACCACCCAACATCAACACCAGCCATCACCACCACCACCAACAACAAATCACCATCACCACCAACTAACATCAATGACAACCACCATCACCACAATCATCACCACCTAAACCAACTAAAAACCACCAACCACCACCACCGCCAACAACAACAACAACCACCACCACCACCAACCACCACCTCCCCCTCTCCCCATCGAACCCTTCCTTGCTTCCTGTCCATCCAATCCTATTCCATCCATCCCTACAGTCCATCCAATCCATCCCTTCAGCCAGTCCATACATCCCTACAGTCCATCCAAATCCAATCATCCATCATTTCCCTACAATCCATTCATCTAATCCATCCCTACAATCCATCCATCCATCCCTACAATCCATCCATCCATCCCTACAATCCACCCATCCATCCCTACAATCCATCCATCCATCCCTACAATCCACCCACACTTCCATTCCTACAATCCACCCACCCTTCTATCCCTACAATCCATCCATCCATCCCTACAATCCATCCATCAATCCCTACAATCCACCCACCCTTCCATCCCTACAATCCACCCACACTTCCATTCTTACAATCCATCCACCCTTCCATTCCTACAATCCATCCATCCATCCCTACAATCCATCCACACTTCCATCCCTACAATCCACCCACCCTTCCATCCCTACAATCCATCCATCCATCCCTACAATCCACCCACACTTCCATCCCTACAATCCACCCACCCTTCCATCCCTTCCATCCCTACAATCCACCCACCCTTCCATCCCTTCCATCCCTACAGTCCACCCACACTTCCATCCCTACAATCCACCCACCCTTCCATCCCTTCCATCCCTTCCATCCCTACAGTCCACCCACACTTCCATCCCTACAATCCACCCACCCTTCCATCCCTTCCATCCCTACAGTCCACCCACCCTTCCATCCCTACAATCCATCCATCCATCCCTACAACCCATCCACCCTTCCATCCCTACAATCCATCCACCCTTCCATTCCTACAATCTACCCACACTTCCATTCCTACAATCCATCCATCCATCCCTACAATCCACCCACACTTTCATTCCTACAATCCATCCACCCTTCCATCCCTACAATCCATTCATCTATCCCTACAATCCATCCTTCCATCCACCCATCCTTCCATTCCTACAATCCACCCACACTTCCATTCCTACAATCCATCCATCCATCCCTACAATCCACCCACACTTTCATTTCTACAGTTCATCCACCCTTCCATCCCTACAATCCACCCTTCCATCCCTACAATTCATCCATCCATCCCTACAATCCACCCACACTTCCATCCTACAGTCCATCCATTCCTACAATCCATCCACCCTTCCATCCTTCCATGCACCCATCCTTCCATCCCTACAATCCATGCATCCATCTCTACAATACATCCACCCGTCCTTCCCTACAATCCACCCACACTTTCATTCCTACAGTCCATCCACCCTTCCATCCCTACAATCCATCCATCCATCCCTACAATCCACCCACACTTCCATTCCTACAATCCACCCACCCTTCTATCCCTACAATCCATCCATCCATCCCTACAATCCACCCACCCTTCCATCCCTACAATCCACCCACCCTTCCATTCCTACAATCCATCCATCCATCCCTACAATCCACCCACCCTTCCATCCCTACAATCCATCCATCCATCCCTACAATCCACCCACACTTCCATTCCTACAATCCACCCACCCTTCCATCCCTACAATCCACCCAACCTTCCATCCCTACAATCCATCCATCCATCCCTACAATCCATCCACCCTTCCATCCCTACAATCCACCCACCCTTCCATTCCTACAGTCCATCCACCCTTCCATCCATATAATCCATCCATCCATTCCTACAATCCATCCACCCTTCCACCCCTCCAATCCAGTCCATCCGCAACAAACACCAACAAGGAAACAATGACAAGGATTGACACCCCCACAGCTGGGGCGGCAGTTTGTTTCAGGCTGAGCAGGCAGGGGAAGGCAATCAACCAACCACCACCACCACCACCTTCACCTGCCCCACCAACACCTCACACTCCTCCCAACCCATCCTTTCTTTCCATCATCCCATCCATCTATCAATCCATTCCACGCAATCCAATCCATCCTCCCACCCAGTCCAATCCATGCATCCTTATAATCCACCCATCCATGCACCCATCAGTTCCCTACAATCTGTCCATCCATCCATCCATCCATCCATCCATATAATCCATCCATACAATCCATCCATTCATTCCTACAATACATCCATCCACACAATCCAGTCCAGTCAATCAATCCATTCCCTACAATCCATCATTCCACCCATTCCATGTATCCATCAATTCCCTGCAAGCCATCCATCCATCCATCCATACATGCCATGCATCCCTCCCTCCCTACAATCCATTGATTCATCCCCACAATCCATCCAATCCAATCTAATCCAATCCATTCCAATCCAACCCACCCAACCAACGACGACGACGACGAGAAATGACACCCCCACAGCGGCGGCGGCGGCTTGCTGTTTCAGGCTGAGCGAGCAGGGGGAGTCACTGCGGGACAAGTCGCGGGCCCTGTCCATGCTGGAGGTGAGGGCCAGCTACCTGGAGGACGAGAACCGACACCTGCAAAGACGCCTGGACGCGCTGACCGCCCAGAAACAGACGCTGGATAGGCTGGTGAAGGACTTCCAGCACAACCGTGACAGAGAGGTGAGAGGGGGAGAGAGGAGGGGGGTGGGGGAGAGTGGGTGGGGGTCTGGGGGGAGAGGGGGAGATTGAAGGGGTTCGGGGGGGTGGAGAGTGAAAGTTGGGTGTAGGTTGTGTTCTGAATAGTGTATTGGTTTTTTTTTTGTTGGTTGTTTTTGTTTTTTTTGTTCTGTGTGTGTGTGTGTGTGTGTGTGTGTGTGTGTGTATGTGTCGCTGGATAAACTGGTCATTGACTTCCAGCACAACTGCGACAGAGAGGGGGAGGAGGGAGAGAGGGGTTTGGGGGGTGGGGGTGGGGGGTTGGAATGGAAGCTGGGTGTACGATGTGTTAGAAATAGTGTATTGAGGTTGGTTGGGTTTTTTTTGTTTTTTTTTTGGGTTTTTTTTGTGTGTGTGTGTGTGTGCGTGCGTGTGTGTCGCTGGATAAGCTGGTCAAGGACTTCCAACAAAACCACAGTAAAGAGGTGGGAGAGTGGGGGAGGGGGTGTGGGAGGTGGAGGGGCGATTGGGAGGAGGGACAGGGGGGGGAAAAACTTGCATGCATATGATGTGATGATTAGAATAGTGTATAGGTGTTATGTTGTTCTTTTTTTTTCCTTTTGCTTTTTTGCTCTCTCTCTCTTTTGTGTGTGTGTGTGTGTGTGTGTGTGTGTGTGTGTGTGTGTGTGTGTGTGTGTGTGTGTGTTGATATGTCTATGGATAAGGTGGTCAGGGACCAGTTGAGAGAGGTGAGGGGGGTGAGGAGGGTGCAGGAGGAAGGGGAAGAAATAAAAGCTGGGTGTTGGATGCGTTTTGAAATAGTGTATTGAGGGTGGTGTTTTGTGTGTGTGTTTTGTGTGTGTGTGTGTGTGTGTGTTATCTGTCTCTGGATAAACCGGACACAGACATACTGTACAACCAAGACAGAGAGGTTGGGGGGGGGGGGGGGAGAGTTGGGGAGGGTTAACTTGTGTGGTTGTGTATGGTGTGTGTGTTTGTGTCTGTTGGTTGGTTGGTTGGTTGTTTTTTTATTTTTTTTATTTTTATTTTTTAGTGTATTGGTTCTAATGTCATCAGTGGGTTTTTTTTAAAAATATATATATATAATTTTTTTGGGAGTGTGGGGTGTGTGTTTTTTTTGTTTTTTTTATACCCTGTCTGGTTACAAATGATGCTATTGATAAATAGTGTGTTAGTGTTCAAGCTGTTTTTTGTTGTTGTTTGTTTTTAATTTTTCAAAACTTCTGGTGTTGTTGGTTACTTTCAGCTTTCATGGTTAACTCTTTGAGTGCCAAGGCTATTTCATGCTCAGTGACAACTATTTGGCAAGGGCTGTCATGGAGGATGGTTTTCAAAAACAAATTCTAGCACGCAAACTACATATAGAAAAAATATATAGAAAATATATATTTTAAAATGAACATGCTATCCAATTATGACAATTTTGCATGAATTTAATGACTTTTTGATAGGAAAATTCCTACAGTGATGCAGATAGAAGTTTCCGGGTTATTTTTGCACACTGGGAGGGGGTGGCACTGAAGGGGTTAAAGAGGGGGTTGGGTGTGGGTGGGGAGGGGGGGTGGAGGGGAGAAAAAGAAGAACGCAGAAGAAGAAGAAGTTTTGTTTTTTAGGTGGTGGTGATGCTTTTGTTTTTCTTGTCCAGATTGCACATTTCTTTTCGTTGACTTGACGGATTTGGGTCCCATGCACAGGATGCATTTAGCGCACACAAAAGAACTCACAGCAGCAGAATGATTGTCCCTGGCAAAATTCCATCGAGAAGCTCACTTTGATAGTAAAATAAATATACTTGTTGACAGGAAAAAGACACCAAAAAAATGTAGTTAATGTTAGAATCCAATTGAGGAAAAAAAGAAGAATGAAAAATTGCTGCTTTTGAACCAGATTTAAAAAAACAACAACACCATCACCAAAAAACCAAACGAACAACCCTTTTCATTAAGTGTCTCACTTTTCTGTGAACATGTTTTGTACACGTTTCATAATCCACACATCAGCCACAAACATTCCAAACAACCAGTGGTAAACAAGTTACGAGAAATGAGAAATCCATGATTGTCTTGCAGTGCAGATTCTGAAAACAGTGCAGTTATTTCAACCATGAAACATTTCAGCGCAATAGATGAGTGGTTAAAGCGTTGGACTTTCATCTGTAGGTCCCGGGTTCGAATCTTGGCAACGGCGCCTGGTGGGTAAAGGGTGGAGATTTTTCTGATCTCCCAGGTCAACATATGTGCAGACCTGCTAGTGCCTGTACACCCTTCATGTGTATACACACACAGAAGATCAAATAGGCACATGAAAGATCCTGTAATCCGTGTCAACATTCAGTAGGTTATGGAAACAGGAACATATCCAGCATGCACACTCCGGAAAACAGACTATGGCTGCCTACATGGCGGGGGTAAATAAACAAAACGATCATCCACGTAAAATGTTCCAAATGTGTACTAGTATATATGTGCATGACTGAAACCTGATTGAATGACACAGGAAACAAATGATGAGCGCCCAATGGCAGCTGTCAGTCAGCTCTACCCAGGTAGGCAGCCTGTTGTGCAAATGACTCCGTGTTTGTAAAGCACTTAGAGCTTGGTCTCCTACCGAGGATAGGCGCTGTAGAAGTATCCACATCATCATAAAAAAATGACAAACAAACAAAAGAAAAACAAAAACAAAAACGAAGGAAACAAAGATTTTCCCTGATGCACACAGCTGCATGACTTTTGGGGAGTGCTACGTACGCAGGGGGAGCAACTCCTGGAGGGAGTGAGTAAATCGCCCATTGACGAGAGGTAACAATTTACGTTCTCCATCCCCCTGCCCCCTACCGCCCCCTCTCCCCCCCCCCACCTCCCACCCACTCCTTCCCTGCTTTTCCCTTCCTACACGGTGTGGGTCTGATTCACCTATTCCCATTTCACCTACTCTTTGGTCATGCCGCCACCCTGAGTGGACTCTTTGTCCCATTTTGCCTACCTGCCAGTCCTGTTTTGCCTACTCAGCCTTTCCCTTTCCCCAGCTCCCCCCCCCTCTCTCTCTAGCACACACACACACACACACACACATGCACACATATATACATACACACTTGCATATAGACACACACACACACACACACACACACACACACTGTGCACAGATGCCACTGTCAACTTCTGTGTTTTCCTGTAATTCTCTAGTCTTGAGACTGTACAAAACATTATGAATACTTTCACAGAAGTGGCTTCAGAGTGAATATAATAAAACTCAGTGTAGGATTAAAGCTTTGTCAGTGTCCAAAGTGAAGAGAGGCGTGCAAATTTTGCTGTATCAAAATCAACAAAATAGAGATGAGACCGTCAACCCAAGTGACCAGGCCATCAATGAAGAAAGTGAGCTTTTGGGTTTTTTGTTTGTTTGTTTTTTTGTTTTTTTTTAAACATACAGACACATGCACATGTGCTCACACACAGAGCAACTGTGTACATGAGTGAACTGGAAATAAGTAAATTGGGATCACCAATTTAGAGACAGGTGATTCATGAATGGGTGAATCATGAATAGTTGAATCAGCAATTGGTGAAATGGGAATGCACAAAATTGGAATAAGCAGGTTAGGGTTGGTCAAAACTGGAATGAGCTAATCATGAATGGGCAAAACGGGAATAAACGAAATGGGAATAGGAAAATGTGGAATGGGTGAATGAGGAATAGGCAAAATGGGAATATGCAAATCAGGAATGGGTGAATCAGGGACAGGTGAAATGGAAATATGCAAATCATGAATGGGTGAATCAGGAATAAGCGAATCAGGAACACAAATCATGAATGGGTGAATTAGGGATAAGCGTATCGGGGGGATAGGTGAAATGGGAGTGGGTTCATCAGGGATGGGCGGATCGGGAATAGTTGAATCAGGACAACACCTTCCCACACTGAACCCAGCCAATCCCTGGGAAGTGGGATAAACAAACAAAACCCAAAACATAAGATGAACACACACACAAAAAAAACATCAAAGAAAACCCTCTTGGCCGAGAGAGTGGGGAATGTAACTTGGGCAAGACACTCTCCACTATAATAGAACTCCAGCCCAGTTAGTCAGGACAGCAGTTGCCTCCTCTGCTGTTCTGATGGTCATAGTCAAACACGTCTGACTATCGTACATACCACCACATTCTTCAGGTAACATACCTGTAATCACACCTGTTACCTCCATCATATTCTTCAGGTAACACATCCCTGCCCCCCCCGTGATTCCTTTTTCCTTCCAGGCCATCGTCTTTGCTTCCACCCGCCTGTGGAACGTGTGTGTTATCTTTCAGGTGTACTCTGCGCCTCCAAAGAACATGCCAGTGTTGATCGTAGGGGCCAACGGATGGGAAATGTTGGTAGGACGATACTGCTGCTGGGGTCGTGTGTGTGTGCGTGTGTGTGTGTGTGTGTGTGTGTGTTTGCTTGCGCACGCGTGTGTGTTGTGGGTGTGTGTGTGTGTGTGGTGCGATGCATGCACTGCTTTTGGCTTTTTTGGGTTTTTTTTGGTTCTTTTTTTTTTCAGCACTTTTTTTGTTGTTGTTGTTGTTTTTGTCATTATGTTGGGTTATTTTTTCTGTTGGTGGGAATTTGAGTGACCCCTTCTTAAATACCAGTAAGTTAAATTCAAACACTCAACAGAAGGAAAAATATATATTGATTGATAGATAGATAGATGGACAGACAGACAGACAGATAGATAGACAGACAGGCAGACAGACAGATAGATAGACAGATTGACAGATAGATAGATACACAGATAGGTAGACAGACAGACGGACAGGCAGACAGATACATAGATGAAGTCGACTAGATTATTTGAATCAAAACAAATACCAGAGGATAGATAGACAGACAGATAGACAGACAGACAGATACATAGACAAACAGACAGATAGACAGACAGACAGATAGATAGATAGACAGACAGACAGATAGATACATAGATAGATATATAGACAGACAGATAGACAGATGGATAGATACATAGAAAGATAGATAGACAGACAGACAGACAGACATATAGATAGATAGATGGATAGATAGATGAAGTATATATATATATATATATATATATATATATATATATATATATATATAGAACTGAGATATTGTATGTTCGCATCTCTTTGCGCACAATGTCACACAATGGCCACAGCTTCACAGGTTTTGCCGTTCAAAGTGCTGTTGTTTGAAGTGAACCTAACCACCCCCCACCAAACTGCAAGCAACAGAACACCCCCACCCCACCCCCTTCCCTTCTCAAAGCTTTTGTTTGTTTGCTTGTTGTTGTTTTGAATAAACTGTGTTGAAATAAATGACTGCACCATGGATTCTGAAAAGATGGATCAACCTTTGACAGACTGGAAACATACTTCTCTTCTAAGGACTGCAAGGCAGTTTGTTTATACAGCACTAGCATTTGTCCCCAGTTTCGCATGGTCGGTTGAACATGTCAAGGCTTCAGGCCTGACTGCATGAGAAAATGACGTCAGAATATAGACCTCCAAGCAGGTTTTATTGCATGGATCCATAGTGACACATTGGGTTATCGGTTGATTGATTGATTAACCCTTTCACCACCAGTCACTTTAGAGTGCATCACTCCCTGGCAGGGGAAGCGCGGGAAAAACAAAGGTGTCTAAAAACAGCTGGGGATTCCCTGAGGAGTGCACAAGATATGGCCTATGTTACTTCTGAAAATTAAGAGAAGTAGGTTTGCAGGTAACAGACCAATGTTAAAGACACATTTCAGCGACATTGGTGCTCTCTAATACCTGGCTGGCGCTGAAATGTGACATTGGCGGTGAAAAGGTTGAGGCATATTACTCTTCTTTCACCATGGCGGTGAAAAGGTGGAGGCATATTACTCTTCTTTCACCATGGCGGTGAAAAGGTGGAGGCATATTACTCTTCTTTCACCATGGCGGTGAAAAGGTTGAGGCATATTACTCTTCTTTCACCATGGCGGTGAAAAGGTGGAGGCATATTACTCTTCTTTCACCATGGCGGTGAAAAAGTTGAGGCATATTACTCTTATTTCATTATGGCGGTGAAAAGGTTGAGGCATATTACTCTTCTTTCACCATGGTGGTGAAAAGGTTGAGGCATATTAGTCTTCTTTCACCATGGCGGTGAAAAGGTTGAGGCATATTACTCTGACTTGGAGAGTCTTCATGCCTGGAAACTTTGACTAGAGTCTTGCTTTGGTATCAAAGACCATGCAAGTTTGATGGGAGACCAGTCTGTATGGCGCTTGTGGCAAGGATTAACCTACTGAACACATCTTTATTTTGCAAGGATTAGTTGGTCGCTGGTAGCTGTTCGAGGCTCTTGGGAATTCCAGTTTTTGGCACTGAAATCAACGCTCAATCGGCCCATTGCTTGCCTCATATCACATTCTGACACTGGCTTACAGTTAGGCCAATTGCAAAGTGAGGGCTGTATGATCAGTAGTTTTTACACTGCAGTGGGGAAGTCATTTACAGCTTTGTCTTCTCTGAAGGACTGTGACTCTCAAACTAGGAGGCAGGATTGCACTGGCTCTTCCTGCTGCAGCCTTTGGGGCGACTTGGCCTTTGGGAACCATCCAGTCGCTGACTGTTCTAAAACCCTCTTGGCTGAGAGAGCAGGGATGTGACTTGTGTAAGACGCTCTCCATTGTAATCAAATTCTAGTCCAGATCGTCAGGACAGCAGTTGCATCTTCTGCTGGTCTGACAGTCTTTGCTGGACACAATTTTCATACATCACTCCTAAAGAATATATTTGCATGAATGCATTCCATTTTCAAGACAATCAACAACATGTGACTCCTTGATAAACAATGAATATACATCTCTAGGGAGAGCTGGACAATACATGGTCTTCAGAGAAGAAGCCCCCCTCAGTCAAGTGTTTTGCCCATTAACTCCTTACACTGTAAGGGGGCCGGGCCACACCCAGGTCATGACTCCTGGATGCCCTTGTATTGCCGCCTTTTCTTTTCATGTCAAATGTTGCTGACATTTTAAATGTGGATCCACTGCTATTTGAAAAGCACGTTATGATTTGATTTCAAATGACTGCTTGTGAATGTCTAATGACTTATGCTGTGGTTAACTGATTTTAAGTTGCAAAGTTCCTTGGAACCTAAACTAAGGAAATTAAGCCAAAGTTTGAATATGAAATGTCTTTTTTTATTTAAAAAAAATCAGATCATGTGTATGGGCTTTTATTGTTAGTTAATTAGTTAACTGATTTTTACATTGGCTAAAAAAAAAAAAAAGAAAAGAAAAAAAAGAGGCAAATGTGATTCTTGATATTAAGGAAATGATCAAATCAGTTACTTAATAACACCCATAACATTGTGATATACATCATTTATGTTTACCTCATGTATTCTTTATGCATCCAGATGTGATCACCAAATTAATTAGAGTTCTTGCTTTGTGTTTACCAGTGTAAATTAGATTAAAAGGTAAATTTCTTCAGTTATCAGTGAAAAATAATCACCAGTACTTGCATTTACATGATTTCTCTCTCTCTCTCTCTCTCTCTCTCTCATACCATTCATGTATCCATGACTATAATATGCATGCTGGACTGATATAATGATTCCCCCTTTGTTTATGTTACTATTTCCCCTTCGAGGGCTGCATGAAAAAAAAGCATTATTTTGCTTACTGTATTACCCTTAGAAAATAAAATTTATTCAGTTTATTTTATTATCTCTCTCTCTCTCTCTGTCTCTCTCTCTCACAAACACACAAGCACATGCACACAGACAAACACACATACACACATTTTGTGCATGCACATACACACTTATTTACACACACACACACACACACACACACACACACACACATGCACACAAATTAAAGGGAACATGTTCACTGCATTCACTGACGTAAAGGCATCCCAACAGAACACTGGTTGGACTTTTTAAACTCTATATTCTGTTCAACTATTCAGCTATAGTAGGTCTTTACACACAGAGTCCTGGTGGATGTGCAAAGAACGGGTCCTTGCATGCAAGGAAAGGGGCAGAGAGGCAGAGTGGTGCTTATCTCCCCTGGGAAAGGATGGTTGTTTTCATTCCTTGGTCTGTGGTGGTGTCAAAAGTTGTTTTCAGGGTTGCTGCAAACATGCTGGCTGTGTGTGTGTGTTGGAGGGTGTGTGTGTGTGTGTGTGTGGGGGGGGTCTCGGTGTGTGTGTGGAGGGAAGGGGAGGGGGGTGTTTTCAGTGTATGTCTCGGTGTGTGTGTGTGTGTGGTATATGTGTGCTTTTCAAATAGACAAGAATGGATTTTTCTGCTCTCTCTCTCTCTCTCTCTCGCTCTCAACCCTTTTATGCAAGGTTTGATTTTGTTTCAATCTTAACATGTCACAACATTATGTTGATTAAACATTAACATTTCAGTTGTATAAACCGAACATCACACAGATTGACTGAATCATAGTGATACAAGGAGTTTTTACATATAACTCAAAGGAAAAGAAAGAACAAACCAAGTTGGTGTTTTGTGTCATGCATGTAGCAAAACAAAACAGAACAAAAAAACACATGAACAAATGACCCATATGAATTTGTCACGCCACAGGTTACAGGCCAAACATCGGGACAGGACGGCGCTCCAACAACCTTGACCTTGACAGGAGGCAGCAGCGTCGCTACTGTGGCAACCAGCGGTTTGGGCAACTCCACGACGATGACGACGACAGACGTGACGTGGGAGCAGGATCAGGCGGAGGACGGAAGACTGGTGTTCCACCCAGGCACCACCTTTCACCATGTTGGCGCTGCGAGCAGTGGCAGCGTACCCCTGTCGACATCATCGTCATCATCATTGCCCCACCGCCATCATCACCACAGTGGTCAGGACCACCATCGCTGCTACCCAGATCATTTTTATCCCGGTGTCCAACCCCTGACGGGGCCTCACGACCTTGGCTTTTACCCCTTGGACAGAGAGGGTGGGGCGGTGGAGCTGTACCACCATCACCATGACAACAAGCTGAGAGAGAGTGAAGGAGAAGGCGAGGGAAGCGGGGATGAGTTTGAGGCGTAGGTCAGTAAAGGGAAAGGGAATGACTGAATCTTACACAGTCCCCAGAGAGCCGGTGGAGGACAGAGACAGGTTGTGAGGGGGGTCGGGTGGCGGTGGTGGGGGGTTGGGGTAGTGGGCGGCGGAGGGGGAGTGTCGACCATTGTTTTCGCTGGTGCCTCAACAGATGTAAGCAGAAGTCACGGGGATAGGTAACAGGGAAGAGATGGGAGTGGAGGGGCGGGGCATAGAAAGGGAGGTGTGTGGGAGTGTGTGGAGTGTATCCATGGATTTGAAGAAACTCGTGAGGATATCTGGAGTCACTGACTTATTCTTCGGTTTGGATTTCCATGAAGAGGGTATTAGAGATTTTGTGATATTGTGTGGTCAGTGTTGAAGTTCGTCAAATGTTTTTTTTGGGGGTGTTTAAAAAAAAAAATTAATTATTATTTTTTTAGCAAGTCTTGCCGGAACATTGCTGTTGCTGTATACGGGCAGTATCACCATTAATGACATCAAGTTATTGTAGCTGTTTGATATAACTTTTTATTTTATTTATGTATTTATTTTTTACATTGAATGGTTTCTTCCTTGTTACAGCTTTTGGTCTCAGCATTGGTCAGTGGATTTGGTCTGCAGGGAAGAGGTGAATGTCTCTCTCATGTTATACAGATCTCAAAGAGGACGCTTGTTGGATGGACTGATGAAAGTTGGGAGTATGAACAGAAAGAGAGAGGGGGGAGAGAGCGTGTGTGTGTGTGTGTGTGTGTGTGTGTGTGTGTGTGTGTGTGCTCATTCCTGAATTTTGTTATTGCTTTTGCAGTTTAATCAAGTTTTGGTGGTTGTTTGTTTGTGTGTGTGTTGGTTTATATGAAGTGATCTTCACAGGTGGTGGCCATTGCATTGTGATTATTTTTGTGATGCTTTATTATTATTGGTGAATATTTGCCAAGTGTGGAGGAGGGGTGGGGTGTTTTGTCTACTGTACCGTCACACATATTGGTAATTGAAGGTGTCTTTGATAAACGATGAGGAGTATTTACAAAGGTTAATGTTGTGTGTGTGTGTGTGTGTGTGTGTGTGTGTGTGTGTGTGTGTGTGCATTATGGACGCGTTGAGAACATGAGGTGAGCATTTAAACACGCTGCTGTGTCGCTGCTGTGTCTTTTCTCTCCGCATTTGTGCAGTACACATTTTGCCAAGTTCAGCGGCCGTTTATTCTCATTGCCAAAGATACGAACTTTTGATTTTTGTTGTCGTTGGTGGTAGTGGCAGTGGTGGTGGCTTTACCAATGAACTGACATGATGTTTGTGTTTCCTTGACCATATACATCCCTGTCAATTTGACACTAGCCATATTTGTAGAACTGTAAATACAGTGTGTGAGTCATGGTCATAATTTTGATGCTGCATTGTTAGTTGCAAAATCATGTGTACATTTCTACGTTTGAATAGATGTATGTGATGTGGGTAGGATTTTATGTTATGTTTGTTTCAAAATGATATACATATATTTCGAATGTGTTTTGAATAGTTACATGAAATGGTGCGTATGCTGTTACTCTCATAAACCATGAACCAAAAATTTAGTCTGAGAAAAAAATGTCCTTAGTTTTACTTTGTTAAAGAATGTTTGAATTGAGCTGAATATTTATGTTTGCCAAAGATTGCCCCTTTGCGTTACTTTAATAAAAACAAAATTTAATTTTTTAGTCTTACCAGTGATTTCATGGTTTCAGACAAAACACTTGTGTGCCTTTAGTTTGAAATATACTTTTTGAATGTGTATGGTAAAATGTGTTTGAGGTTTGACATGTTTGTGAATTTTTAGGTTGATGGTTTGTCATTGGTGTTTGTAGTCCTAGAAATGTTTCATTATAGATTCACCTGGTTGTGGGTACATGAAAGTTCTTTCTTTGTACATTCTTTGTACATTCTGTGACTGTGATAGATGTGATTGGGCCATATGTCTCTTTGCCTTTGGAATAGTTATGCAAAAAATATGTATATCACCTTTCATATGTAGGATTTAAAATCTTCCATTGGTAACTAGATGGTGAGAACAGTAGTGGTGCTTGTTGTGTTTTTTTTTGTTTTTTTTTTTGTTTGTTTGTTCGTTATTCTGTTTTGGTGGCTGATTTGGGATTTTGTTGTGAGTGAGTTTGGTTGTTTGGTGTAAAAAGATGAGGGGAATGTTTGGAATATATTTCGTTGTCATTGGGTGATTTGTATGTTTGTGTGGGTGGGTGCCTGCATGCTTGCCTTGTCTGTCTGGCTGGTTTTGTTACTTTTGCATTTTGATAGATATTTAGATCATCTCTCGGTCCCAGTAATAACTTGAAGTCACTCAACAGCATATTTTTTTTTGTGTGTGTAAAAATGAGAACATGCTTTGATTAAAACTAAAATGTAATCAAACAGATTGTGATATTAGACAGATATGATAGATATGGGTGGGTATTTTTTTTCGTAACATTGTTGTTATAATTGGTTTTACTAATTCATTTGCACACAAGCTGATAGACAATGTGAAGTTTTGTTATCTTGGAGTTGCATACCTTAGTTTGGATAGGAATGAACACACTTGTTCGTTTCTTGATAAACCTTGCTACAAATTAAGCCATTGGCGTGGTCACATTTCTGATATTCTGTCCAGTTTTTGTGAAAGTTATTCAAACATCAAACAGGGATAGCTGTGCATGTGACTTGCCAATCATTTACAACAACAACAGCATTGAAGGCAACACCCACCCTTTGAAAATGGACTCTCCCTGTTTTGATTCATTTTTTGGGGGGAGAGTTTAAATGAGAGGGGTGATCCATGATGTGAGCAGTGTGAATGCTCACTTTCCAAACAAAGCATGACAACATCTGCATTCTTATTTTCTTTTCTTAAAATTTTTTAATTTTTTTATTGATCTAGTTTTGTTTGCTGCCCCGTCACCTACACAGATTCAGTGGCATTACTTCCACGCTGCTCATTCCGGTTCCACCCTCACATGATTACACTCGGATTAGGCCACACACCGGAGGAGACCCTGCACTGCTGCTGAGTCACTTCGGTGGTGTTCAGTGGTCCCTGTTCTGATTTAACATGCTTGGAACACCACCTACTAAGCTCCCTACCAACGACAATATTGGCTTCGTCGTGGAGCCAGACTGAGTAGCGTACCCCCCAGAGCCAGAGCAGGGCTCAATCAGTTAAGTCCCAAAACGGATGAATGAGTACCTCAGTAATGCAGTTATTCTTTAATTTCCAACTGTATGATAATGATTTTTCTTTTCTTTTTTTTAAAATTTCCTCCAACAGTATGATAATACTGATTTCTTCTTTTTTAGTTACCTTAATGCATTTAACCTACATTGTTCAGAGATTTTTTGAGTAATAGAAATTGAGTGATTAAATTGACATTAAAGCTTTCATCAGCAAAAAATATATGAGACATAGGTGTCTGTATTTTGTTTTTGACATTTAAGTTTTCATCAGCAAAAAAAATATGAGACATTGATAAGTTCATTATGTTATCCAGAAAGCTGCTGTTGAATCCTGCCTGCATTTTGTGATACACATGAATGATCCATCATGAATAAGTTCTGGTGAAGCATTTGTGATCATGTATTTGGGGTTCTTGTTAATTCTTATTGTTGTCACTATACCTTCTTTAAAACTGTTTTTGCAAGCACAGTTTGTTTTCTTTTTCTTTTTTTTTTTTAAGGAAAGAGAGTTTGTGTGTGTATGTCTGTGTTGTCTGGATATGTATGGCTTATTACATTATTTGACAATGAATTTTAATTTGTTTATGTTCGTTTGAATGGTGTTTGGGAAAGACATGGTATTGTGTTTCAACAGGAAAATACTTAATTGTTCAACATTAGAACATGTAAGTGGTTCTGCTTTCTTGTGTGTGTGTGTGTGTGTGTGTGTGTGTGCATACGCATACTTGTCTGCATGGATATGTATATAAAATGATAGATTATGACACATTGGGTGCGTGTATTTATGGTCCTTTTTAAAAACTTTTTTTTTTTTTTTTTATTTTTTATTTTTTTACAAAATTTTTAGTCCTTTATTTGTGCCTGTGACATAATAAAGTTGTAGCCGTCCAAACATTTTGCAGCTTTATGTTATGAAATTAGCACAAGTCTGGCCTTATGTCTCTACTTTTTCTTTGAAATGACTGAATTTGATCCACTTTTTTTTTTTTTTTTGCTGGACGTGATAAAAGTTTTATTATTGGACATTGTTCCGTTATTTTATTTGGTGGTTCTTTTTGTGACATGGCGTCAGCGTTCCTATAGTCCTATGCATTTGCTGAGATGAAATAGATTTGAGGCTGTTTTGTCTTTGATGGTTCAACAGTGAGAAACTGAGTTATCTATTCCATGATTACGGAACCACTGCAGTTTTCTTTTCCTTTTTTTTTTCTTCTTGTGCTCATTGTAGAAGCATGTTTAGTGATCAGTTGAGAAGCAGTGTCTGCTGGTTATTGACAGCAATATTAAAAAAAAAAAGAATTCTTTGAAAGAAAACAAAAAGGTCTGAAATGGTTTCCTTGAAACACTCTGTACCTTACTGTGTCCAGTGAATTTTGCTGGAACGTATCAGCGTGGGTGGGTCGTCTTTCATGGGTACGGTCAGTCTAGTGTAATTTAGTGTATTTAGTTACAAATGTGTAATTAGTTGATTACTAGTTGGTCATTTTAAATGGACATTCACTATGTGCCTGTGCCTTGCTGGTCCATTGACCTTTTTTTTTCTTTTTTTTTCTAGAAAGCCTTTTATACATTACATATTTGATGGGCGCAATAGCCGAGTGGTTAAGGCATGGGACTTTCAATCTGAAGTTTCCGGGTTCGAATCTCGGTTACGGCGCCTGGTGGGTAAAGGGTGGAGATTTTTCCGATCTCCCAGGTCAACGTATGTGCAGACCTGCTAGTGCCTGAACCCCCTTCGTGTGTATACGCAAGCAGATGATCAAATACGCACGTTAAAGATCTTGTAATCCATGTCAGAGTTCGGTGGGTTATGGAAACAAGAACATACCCAGCATGCACACCCCCGAAAACGGAGTATGGCTGCATACATGGGCACTCTTACTACAGGTTTTACTCTCTTTTTGTGTCAAGGATAATTATGATGCCATTGGCAATATTAGGTTTTGTATGCTTGTTATCATAAACAGTTTTATTCATTGTGCATAACTATGTTCGTTTTTAGAATTGCTTTTTGTTTTTTTAATCTTGTGGCGAAAAATTGACAAGATGGTCAACGTCATCAGAGGCATGTCCTAGATTATGTGTACGAATGCGGCTGTATTTGTGCCTAACTTTTTTTTTCAGGTAATTTTTTTTCGGTTTTTTTTTTCTTTCTTTTTGTTCAGTCTCTGTGGAACTGATGTTTTAGTCTTTCAGTCCCGCTATGGCCCTGAGCGGTCGGCTGGACTAAGGGCAACAACAGATGACGGAGGTAACTGGACAAGACCAGCTGTTCCTTAAACCGATAACGATGGGAGCTGTTATTTTGTTGCATTCCTTTTAGTTATACAAGTCTTTTGAAAGGATAACAATTTTGCGTCACTAAAAGCGTCTGTAAGTGGGTCATGATATCACCATTGTATTCCTGCAAGCAAGTATACAAGAGAGAGCATTGACCGGTCGGACACACAGTCAGTCGTCCAGTCAGATTCGAGAATTCTGTTTCCCAGAACGGTGATTGGACAGTCAGTCGTCCAATCAGTATCGAGAATTCTCTTTCCCAGAACGGTGATTGGACAGTCAGGCAAGCGGAAGATGCTGTAAGGTGGTGGTGGGTGGTTAGTTATCCATTGTAACACCTTGCCGTTAATTACCCATTGTAACACCTGGCCGTCAAGTGCCCATTATAACACCTTGCCGTAAGTTACCAATTGTATCAAATGGCCTTAGTTACGCTACCCATTGTAACAAATGGCCTTAGTTACCCATTACGACATCTTGCCGTTAGTAACCCATTGTAACGCCTAGCCATTTGTTACCCATTGTAACGTATTGTCGTAAATTACCCATTGTAACATCTTGCCGTCCATCAGCTTTAACCAATGATGTCTGTATGATCGCTTGTTTTTGACTCACTTGTGTGAACAATGTGAGTCCATGTCTGGTTGAAATACAGTCTGTACAGATTTTTCCTGCTTGCGTTTTTATTGTGTGACAGTCCTTTGTTTTTAATTATCACGCTCTCTTCCTGTGTGGTTTGCTAGCTGTGTCTCATAGACATACAAACACACACACTCTCATCCACACACTTAACCACGCCACACACACACATGCACACACTCGCATGCACACACTCACCCACAAACTCACATTCACCCATACCACACACACACTTTTATATTTGTCCTTTCTACCCACAAGGTCACTTTATTTTCCAACTTGTTATTACAGTCAGCTGCGTTTTCTTTCCGAAAACATGTTTCATTCACAGGTGCTGTGGTGTCACGTGGGTCTCGCGTGAAGCTGACTGTAACACAGGTATTACATCAGATTAATAATTATATCATTTCTTATAAATCCTGAACCGATTTGCATCGGATAAGTTGCAAAAGAAAGAGCTCAACGCCTACTTTATAATGAGTGTAAAATGAAGGGTTGATTATTTAAGATGAATTTATAATCTTAATTTAAGTCACCTGAACAGGGTCAGTTTTAACGAGCTCGTCGCTGAAAATTACAAACTGCGTTAAATAAGTTTCATGTAGGCAAACATAAATGGAATAGATATTCTCAGTTTAGAGCAGCACATTAATGTGACTGGCATAATATACACTCGGAGCACCCTCTGCAGATGTTCGTTTTGTGTGCCTTTCCCATTTTATCCCAGAGCAGTGGTTCCAGTGTCTCAGCAGATTGTATCTTGTATGGAATTGCCCACACACAGTGATACACCACTCGGGCTTCCACCCACCCCGGGAGACAGACAGACAGACAGACAGACAGAAAATGGACAACATGCAGTGCAGCAGAGATGGTGAAACAGACAGACAGACAGACAGAAAGGTACCAAGAAAGGGGGACTGAGAACCAGAAGAATAATAGAAAGAAGAAAGAAAGAAGAATCATTTGAACATTAAAACCCTCTTTGTCAACAAGAAGAACTGAGAAGAATGATAAGTATAGCAAAAGCCCGAAACAATAGCTCAAATCATTCAAACATACTTAGTAAACTTGAGGTTCCTTGACCTCGGCAGTAACAAATTGCAGTATGTGAACCTGACTTCTCTTCTTGGGTTACACAATCTCCAAGCACTCTCCCTCTCCAACAATCCCCTCACCTCACTCCACATTGGTCTCCCACCTGTTAAACAGCACAGCACACTCACAGTATTAGATCTGTCCTTCACCATGCTCACAGTGTTTGACTCAAAAGCACTGTCACTGTTTTATCGTACACAGAAACTGAATTTAACGTTCACTTCTATTCACACAATCAGCCCAGCTGGGTTTCAGTTCACACCACAGTTAACAGATCTATACATGGATGGCAGTTCTGCTAAAACATTCCCACCCGACTTATTTAAAACTGTCACTAAATTACGTTTCATATCCACACAAAACTATAAACTTTGCTGCGATGAAATACTCCCATACACGTTTGAGGAGGGTGGTTCTGCTTGCATTGTCCCACAAAATGAACTTTCTTCGTGTGAAGATCTGTTACAGTCGTGGGTGTACCGTGGATTTCTGTGGCTGGTTGCCTGTCTGTCTCTGACTGGTAACGTCTTCTGCTGCTGTGATCGTATCTTTGCGAAGAGTATGACGTCTTCAAGTGGTTTTGATGTGTTTGTTATTAGCTTAACCCTAGCTGATTTTCTGATGAGTGTGTATATCGCTATCATTGGTGTGGCTGATGTCAGATTTCGTGGACAATATCTTCACAATGATGACTCATGGAAAAGCAGTGTGACATGCAAAACTGCTGGCTTTCCTCCCCCTGTTGTCCAGTAAGGTATCAGCTTTCAGTATCTGGCTAATTACGTTCGATCGTTTTATTGTCCTTCGCTTTCCTTTCAGCACCAAGAGGTTTGACAGAACATCAGCAGCAGTTGCTTGTCTGTGTACATGGATGGTTGGTTGGTTCATGGCCTTGGTACCATTACTTCCGATGGCATCACACTGGGAATTTTATAGCCAAACAGGTATTTGTATTCCCTTACCTGTAACAAGAAGACATTTCAAAGGAAAAACATATTCTCTGAGTATTTTAATCTACGTTAATTTCATTTTGTTTTTGTTTATCTGCGCTGGTCAGGCATTCATTTACAGGTCAATACAGGACAATGCCCTGAAAGTTAATTCTACCAAAGTGTCACAGGACATGACCATAGCTCGGCGGCTGATCACGATTGCAGTGACAGATTTCATGTGCTGGTTTCCCATTGGTTTGTGTGGGATGCTGGCTATGGCAGGAATTGCCATTCCTGAAGAAGTGAACGTGGCCCTGGCTGTATTTGTTTTACCATTGAACTCTGCTGTCAATCCTTTCATGTCACGCTCAACACTTTGGCTGAAAAGAGAAGGAAGGCTGATGAAACAGACCTTCGGAAGTGGCTGGAATCCCATTCTGAACAAATCGGTAATTAAAACATTGACTGACGTGAATGTCTCCTGTATCATGATGCATCTGTTCATATTTTTCATGAAATACACACTTTCTGTCTGTCTGTCTGTCTGTCTGTCTGTCTCTCGTGTGTCTGTCTGTCTGTCTCTCGTCTGTCTGTCTGTCTGTCTGTCTCTCGTGTGTCTGTCTGTCTCTCGTGTGTCTGTCTGTCTGTCTCTCGTGTGTCTGTCTGTCGTGTGTCTGTCTCTCGTGTGTCTGTCTGTCTGTCTCTCGTGTGTCTGTCTGTCTGTCTGTCTGTCTCTCGTGTGTCTGTCTGTCTCTCGTGTGTCTGTCTGTCTGTCTCTCGTGTGTCTGTCTGTCTCTCGTGTGTCTGTCTGTCTGTCTCTCGTCTATCTGTCTGTCTGTCTCTCGTCTGTCTCTCGTGTGTCTGTCTCTCGTGTGTCTGTCTGTCTGTCTCTCGTCTGTCTCTCGTGTGTCTGTCTCTCGTGTGTCTGTCTGTCTGTCTCTCGCGTGTCTGTCTGTCTGTCCGTCTGTCTCTCGTGTGTCTGTCTGTCTCTCGTGTGTCTGTCTGTCTCTCGCGTGTCTGTCTGTCTGTCCGTCTGTCTCTCGTGTGTCTGTCTGTCTCTCGTGTGTCTGTCTGTCTCTCGTGTGTCTGTCTGTCTGTCTCTCGTCTGTCTGTCTGTCTGTCTCTCGTCTGTCTCTCGTGTGTCTGTCTCTCGTGTGTCTGTCTCTCGTGTGTCTGTCTGTCAGTCTCTCGCGTGTCTGTCTGTCTGTCTGTCTCTCGTGTGTCTGTCTGTCCGTCTGTCTCTCGTGTGTCTGTCTGTCTGTCTGTCTCTCGTCTGTCTCTCGTGTGTCTGTCTCTCGTGTGTCTGTCTCTCGTGTGTCTGTCTGTCTGTCTCTCGTGTGTCTGTCTGTCCGTCTGTCTCTCGTCTGTCTCTCGTGTGTCTGTCTCTCGTGTGTCTGTCTCTCGTGTGTCTGTCTGTCCGTCTGTCTCTCGTCTGTCTGTCCGTCTGTCTCTCGTGTGTCTGTCTGTCTCTCGTGTGTCTGTCTGTCTGTCTGTCTGTCTGTCTCTCGTCTGTCTGTCTGTCTCTCGTGTGTCTGTCTGTCTGTCTGTCTCTCGTCTGTCTGTCTGTCTCTCGTGTGTCTGTCTGTCTGTCTGTCTGTCTCTCGTGTGTCTGTCTGTCTGTCTGTCTGTCTGTCTGTCTCTCGTGTGTCTGTCTGTCAGTCTGTCTCTCGTCTGTCTGTCTGTCTGTCTCTCGTCTGTCTGTCTGTCTGTCTGTCGTGTGTCTGTCTGTCTGTCTCTCGTGTGTCTGTCTGTCTGTCTCTCGTGTGTCTGTCTGTCTGTCTGTCTCTCGTCTCTCAGTCTCTCGTCTGTCTGTCTGTCCGTCTGTCTCTCGTGTGTTTGTCTGTCTCTCGTGTGTCTGTCTGTCTGTCTGTCTCTCGTCTCTCAGTCTCTCGTCTGTCTGTCTGTCTGTCTGTCTGTCTCTCGTGTGTCTGTCTGTCTGTTTCTCGTGTGTTTGTTTCTAGTGTGTCTGTCTCTTGTCTGTCTGTCTGTCTGTCTCTCGTGTGTTTGTTTCTAGTGTGTCTGTCTCTTGTGTGTCTGTCTGTCTGTCTGTCTCTTGTCTGTCTGTCTGTCTGTCTCTTGTCTGTCTGTCTGTCTCTTGTGTGTCTGTCTGTCTGTCTCTCGTGTGTTTGTTTCTAGTGTGTCTGTCTCTTGTCTGTCTGTCTGTCTCTCGTGTGTTTGTTTCTAGTGTGTCTGTCTCTTGTGTGTCTGTCTGTCTGTCTGTCTCTTGTCTGTCTGTCTGTCTGTCTCTTGTCTGTCTGTCTGTCTCTTGTGTGTCTGTCTGTCTGTCTCTCGTGTGTTTGTTTCTAGTGTGTCTGTCTCTTGTCTGTCTGTCTGTCTCTCGTGTGTTTGTTTCTAGTGTGTCTGTCTCTTGTCTGTCCGTCTGTCTCTTGTCTGTCTGTCTGTCTCTTGTCTGTCTGTCTGTCTGTTGTGTGTCTGTCTGTCTCTTGTGTGTCTGTCTGTCTGTCTCTCGTGTGTTTGTTTCTAGTGTGTCTGTCTCTTGTCTGTCTGTCTGTCTGTCTGTCTCTTGTCTGTCTGTCTGTCTGTCTCTTGTCTGTCTGTCTGTCTCTTGTCTGTCTGTCTGTCTGTCTGTCTCTTGTCTGTCTGTCTGTCTCTTGTCTGTCTGTCTGTCTGTCTGTCTCTTGTCTGTCTGTCTGTCTCTTGTCTGTCTGTCTGTCTGTCTGTTGTCTGTCTGTCTGTCTGTCTGTCTGTCTCTTGTCTGTCTGTCTGTCTCTTGTCTGTCTGTCTGTCTGTCTGTCTGTCTGTCTGTCTGTCTGTCTCTTGTCTGTCTGTCTGTCTGTCTGTCTGTCTGTCTGTCTGTCTCTTGTCTGTCTGTCTGTCTCTTGTCTGTCTGTCTGTCTGTCTGTTGTCTGTCTGTCTGTCTGTCTCTTGTCTGTCTGTCTGTCTCTTGTCTGTCTGTCTGTCTGTCTCTTGTCTGTCTGTCTGTCTGTCTGTCTCTTGTCTGTCTGTCTGTCTGTCTCTTGTGTGTCTGTCTGTCTCTCGTGTGTTTGTTTGTTTCTATGTCTGACTTTCTGTGCCCCCCCCACCAACCTCCTCAAACCCCTCTCACCCGACCCTCCCCACTCTATCTCGTGTATCCACCCCATGAAGTGATACATAAATCAAACACATTCACAGGCATGTCGTGTTTTATGAGAAAACTAAAGCGAGTGTCTGAGCACGTTGTAAAAAACATCAGTGACGACAACACAACTTGTCACAGTCACACAGACTGGTGATTTGTGTTTCCTTGTCAATTCTGATTCTCAACTTGGTCATCCCCCCCCCCCTCCCTCTCCTCTGATAATTTGACAGATCGGGTGAATGACTGGCAGCCATTCACGTGTACAAAATGATATATCTCACAGTCTTTCGATGATTAAAACCAACAGAAACCTCTGTCTTCTATGTCTTAAAAAAAAAAAAAAAAAAAAATTTATTTATTTATTTATGTACGCTGAATGTTGACTTCATCAAGTTTTTGCGCCTTATACATATTATTATTATTATTATTATTAGTTCTTTTTTATGTATTTATCTATCCCTTTTATTTTTCTTTCTTTTTTTTTCTCAAGGTCTGACTAAGTGCGTTGGGTTACGCTGCTGGTCAGGCATCTGCTTGGCAGATGTGGTGTAGCGTATATGGATTTGTCCGAACGCAGTGACGCCTCCTTGAGCTACTGAAAGTGAAACTGAAACTGTCTCTCTATGCATGCTCTTCCTCGGCTCAATTTAACCCACTCTTGAAAAGTGCGCATTGTATTGTGTATTTCAATCAGTCAATCAATCGAGTCAATCAAATAAACATATTCAACTTTCTTTAGCATGTCTGTGAATGTCATTCAGCCTTTTATATGGCTAAATTCAATTGATAAATTGATTTAGGAGGAAGGTGGCAGAATGGTTAAGACGCTCAGCTGCCAATACAGAGAGTCCGTGAGGGTGTGGGTTCGAATCCCGCTCTCGCCCTTTCTCCTAAGTTTGACTGGAAAATCAAACTGAGCGTCTAGTCTTTCGGATGAGACGATAAACCGAGGTCCCGTGTGCAGCACGCACTTGGCGCACTGAAAAAGAACCCATGGCAACGAGAGTGTTGTCCTCTGGCGAAATTACGTAAAATGAAATCCCCTTCATAGGTACACAAATATGTAAGCATGCACTCAAGGCCTGACTAAGCGCGTTGGGTTATGCTGCTGGTCAGGCATCTGCTCAACAGATGTGGTGTAGCGTGTATGGATTTGTCCGAACGCAGTGACGCCTCCTTGAGAAAGTGAAACTGAAACTGAAACTCATTGAGTATTAAAAAAAAAAAAAAAAAATTGAATGGAATATTTGTGTTACTGTTCACTCGTTTTCATACCATTTTTGCGCTGTGCATTTGTGTGTGAAAGCTTATCAAATGGAATATTGGATTTACAGCTCACTTGATTTCATACCTGCATCTGTGTGTGTGTGGTGTGAGTGCGTGTTTGTGAGTGTGTATATGTATGTCGGGGGTGTGTGGAGTGACAGCGTGTTTGTGAGTGTATGTGTGAGAGTGTATATATATATATATATATATATATATATATATATATATATATATATATATGAGAGAGAGAGAGAGAGGTTGTATGTGAATTCTCACACATCCTACATATTCCCTATTTGAAATAGGGTCTACTTTGAAACCAAGTTTAATTCTAAAAGTAGATCTCTCCCTCTTTTTCAAACCAAGTTTTAAAGTTAATGCAGATCTCTTTTCTCTCTCTCTCTCTCTCTCTCTCTCTCTCTCTCTCTCAAAGTACTATCATTTGTATATGTCAAATGTTCGTGCTATTTTGTGATTTGGTGTGATAACTTTGATTTGCTGTGATTGTGTTTATGCGACGATCTTTATATACCCTTTATCCACCTCCCCCACATTGCTTGGTTTGTCACTTTGGTTGGAATGCGATGTTTTCTGATGATCACTGCTAAGGTTTAAAAAAAAAATATTTATTTTTTATTGTTCTTTGTTTTTTTCTAGAAATAGGTTGTCAGCCCCCCAGGCACTTTTCTGTATCACTGTGTTTCACACATAAAAGGGGATTTGACTGATTGATTGAGGAGCTAATAATAGTCACTGGTCAACTTCAAATGAAATAATATTTCTTGCATCTCAACAAAGGGGGTCATTTCTCATGGCTGAAGACCAGTCAAAGGAAACCCATGACGATTTTGATGTCTATCATAGACGGAGTTTATATATGTATATCTCTCTTGGTGTGATTTGGTTTTGAGTGCATGTTTTGTTGTGGAGAGACTGTTTGCCGTGTGTGTGTGTGTGTGTGTGTGGCGGGTGATGGTGAGCGTCCGTGCGTTTTGTGTGTGTGTGTGTGTGTGTGTGCGTGCTGCGTTTTCTGCAAGGCGCCATGGATGGGTGGGTGGTTTCCGATGTTCAGTTGCGTTAGTGTTTTCTGGCACGTGCTTCCGAGTGTGGTGGGTGGGGGAGGTGCAGGTGGAGAGGAGCATTGATGAGGGATGGGGGGCAGGTGGGTGGAGTGAGGACCGAACTGTAAAGCGCTTTGAGCAGTATTTCTAGAGAAACGCGCTGTATAAATGTCCATTATTATTTCTTTTTTTATATTGTATACATCGTCTGTGAATATATAAGAAATATATAGGTAAATGTCCATATTCTGTTTGTCTAACAATTAACAATTAGTAAAGAGTGGTAACTCTCTCCACACACAAGGTACATAACTTCAAGCCAGTGCTGCTTGCGCTACGAGTTCAGCTAGCAGACATGTAAATAAAAGGTACATTGGAACAAACCCAGACACTTACCCCAAAAAGGAAGCGACCGGCTTGCTTTTATACCGATCGATCATTTGCCATGTGCACACAGCAGCAATGACAGAAGAAATGTGCAAACACAAATATATATATATATATATGTATGTATGTAAGTATGTATATATACCTTCGGAAAATGAAAATAGTAACTGGGTCTTCATGGAGCTGGCTGTAGTATTGTCAAACCTTAGTTTCAGAGAGACAGAAACAGAAACCGAGACAGACAGACAGACAGACAGACCACGACCAAACACACTCACGCACACAGACACACACACACACACAGAGAGAAGAAAAGAGAATGTAAGACATACAGAAAATAATGGATCCAGAGATTGACAAATCGGTCTTTGATTCCCAAAAGCCTAGAGTCCTACAATCTGTCCTTCTTACTCATACACTTGCAACCATTCAGACAGGAGTGTGTGTGTGTGTGTGTGAGAGGGAGAGAGAGAGAGAGAGAGAGATAGATAGTTAGATAGATAGGTAGGTAGACAGAGAAGAAGTGTAGTTAGACAGACATGAAAGAGACAGAGAAAGAGACAGATAGACAGACCGACCCCCCCGCCACCTCCCCCCGCCCCCCCACACCCCCCCCACACACACACACAGACAGATAGGTAGACAGAGAAGAAGTGTAGTTACACAGACATGAAAGAGAGACAGAGAAAGACAGAGAGAAACACACACACACACACACACACAAACAGAGAGAGAGAGAGTGGTAGACACACAGACAGACACAGAGAGAAAAAAAAAACGAAAAAAAACCAACCTAGAGAATGCAAGACCAGAAGAAAGAAATGGACCCAGAGATTGACCAATTGGTCCCTGATAGCCACAGAGCCTTGAGTTCCGCAATCTGTCCTCTTTTCCCAGCAACGTGCAACCATTCCTGACAACATTTACCTGACAGCAGAGAGACAAGAACGCACCGAGAATAACACAGGAGAGGGAGGAGAGAAGAGAGAGAGAGTGTGTGAGTGAGTGAAAGACAGAAGAAGAGGGTACGTTATACAGAGGTTAGACAGTTAGACAAGAGAGAGAGAGGCAGGAGAGAGAGAGAAGAGAGAGAGTGTGTGAGTGAGTGAAAGACAGAAGAAGAGGGTACGTTATACAGAGGTTAGACAAGAGAGAGAGAGGCAGGAGAGGGAGGAGAGAAGAGAGAGAGTGTGTGAGTGAGTGAAAGACAGAAGAAGAGGGTACGTTATACAGAGGTTAGACAGTTAGACAAGAGAGAGAGAGGCAGGAGAGGGAGGAGAGAAGAGAGAGAGTGTGTGAGTGAGTGAAAGACAGAAGAAGAGGGTACGTTATACAGAGGTTAGACAGTTAGACAAGAGAGAGAGAGGCAGGAGAGAGAGAGAAGAGAGAGAGAGAGTGTGTGAGTGAGTGAAAGACAGAAGAAGAGGGTACGTTATGCAGAGGTTAGACAGTTAGACAAGAGAGAGAGAGGCAGGAGAGGGAGGAGAGAAGAGAGAGAGTGTGTGAGTGAGTGAAAGACAGAAGAAGAGGGTACGTTATGCAGAGGTTAGACAGTTAGACAAGAGAGAGAGAGGCAGGATGGAGAAGGGAGGGAGAGACAGAGAGAGAGAGAGAGAGAGAGTTAGTAAGAGAGAGAGGGGGTGAGAGAAAACAGAAACAAAGATAGACATTGGAGAGACAAAGAGAGAGAGAGAGAGAGAGAGAGAGAGAGAGTTAGTAAGAGAGAGAGGGGGTGAGAGAAAACAGAAACAAAGATAGACATTGGAGAGACAAAGAGAGAGAGAGAAAGAAAGAGAAGAAGTGTTAGACAGACAGACAGACACAGAGAGAGAGAGAGAGAACGAAGGAAAGAGAGAGAGTTTGTAAGAGAGAGAGGGAGAGGGAAAGCAGAGACAAAGATAGACATAGAAGAGACAAAGAGAGAGAGAGAGAGAGAGAGAGAGAGAGAGAGAAAAGAAAGAGAAGAAGTTTTTGACAGGCATGAGTGTGTGTGTGTGTGTGTGTGTGTGTGTGTGTGTGTGTGTGTGTGTGTGTGTGTGTGTGAGAGAGAGAGAGAGAGAGAGAGAGAGATGGAGAAGGAGAGAGAGTTAGTAAGAGAGAGAGGGGGAGAGAGAAAACAGAAACAAAGTTAGACATAGGAGAGACAAAGAGAGAGAGAAAAAGAAAGAAAGAGAAGAAGTGTTAGACAGACATGAGTGAGAGAGCGAGAGAGAGAGAAGAAAGAACGAAGGAGAGAGAGTAAGAGAGATGGGGGGGGGGAGAGAAAACAGAGACAAAGATAGACATAGAAGAGACAAAGAAAGAGAGAGAGAGAAAGAAAGAAAGAAGAAGTCTTAGACAGACAGTGAGTGAGAGAGAGAGGCAGAGAGAGACACAGACGGACAGACAGACAGACAGACAGACAGAGGGGAAAGGGAGAAAATAGAGTGTGATCTACATACAGAAGAAGTGTAGTCAGACAGAAATGAAAGAGAGAGAGAGAGAGGCAGAGACAGAGAGAGACACAGACAGAGACAGAGACAGAGAGGCCGAGACAGAGACAGACAGACAAAGACAGACAGACAGACAGACACACACACACACACACACACACACACACACACACACACACAGAAGGATGTGTCAGACAGACAGATGAAAAGAAGAAGAAAAGACAACATCAAAAACAACAACCCCCCCCCAAAAAAAAAAAAAAAAATAAAATAAAATAAATAAAAAGATTCACAATGCGAAAAGGAATGACAGGACAGATGCACAAAACACAAGATTCAAACACAGGCCCATGGGAACAATGGGTTAGGTGGCACAAAGGAAGGCAATTTCCTGTCAAAAGAAGTTCGGTTAAAAAAAAAGAAAAAAAAAAAAGAAAAAGAAAAAAAAAGTAGAAGAAAAAAATATATAAAAAAGAAAAAGAAAAAGAAGAGACAGAAAAGAAAAGCAACGCCACTGGACAGATGTCTTTATTCCAGTCCACAAGATTGACACATGCATCTCTTCCCACAGCGTCAGGAGAGTGATATGTCTTTATTCCAGTCCACAAGATTGACACATGCATCTCTTCCCACAGCGTCAGGAGAATGATATGTCTTTATTCCAGTCCACAAGATTGACACAAGCATCTCTTCCCACAACATCAGGAGAGTGATATGTCTTTATTCCAGTCCACAAGATTGACATATGCATCTCTTCCCACAGCGTCAGGAGAATGATATGTCTTTATTCCAGTCCACAAGATTGACACAAACATCTCTTCCCACAACTTCAGAAGATTGATATGTCTTTATTCCAGTCCACAAGATTGACACATGCATCTCTTCCCACAGCGTCAGGAGAGTGATATGTCTTTATTCCAGTCCACAAGATTGACACAAGCATCTCTTCCCACATCAGGAGAGTGATATGTCTTTATTCCAGTCCACAAGATTGACACATACATCTCTTCCCGCAACTTCAGGAGAGTGATATGTCTTTATTCCAGTCCACAAGATTGACATAAGGACCTCTTCCCACAGCGTCAACAGAGTGATATGTCTTTATTCCAGTCCACAAGATTGACACAAGGACCTCTTCCCACAGCGTCAACAGAGTGATATGTCTTTATTCCAGTCCACAAGATTGAAACAAGCATCTCTTCCCACATCAAGAGAGTGATATGTCTTTATTCCAGTCCACAAGATTGACACAAACATCTCTTTCCACAGCATCAGGAGAGGATATGTCTTTATCCCAGTCCACAAGATTGACACAAACATCTCTTCCCACATCAGGAGAGGATATGTCTTTATCCTAGTCCACAAGATTGACACATGCATCTCTTTCCACAGCATCAGGAGAGTGATATGTCTTTATTCCAGTCCACAGGATTGACACAAACATCTCTTTCCACAGCATCAGGAGAGTGATATGTCTTTATTCCAGTCCACAAGATTGACACATGAATCTCTTCCCACAACATCAGGAGAGTGATATATCTTTATTCCAGTCCACAAGATTGAAACAAGCATCTCTTCCCGCAACATCAGGAGAGTGATATATCTTTATTCCAGTCAAAAAGATTGACACATACATCTCTTTCCACAGCATCAGGAGAGTGATATATCTTTATTCCAGTCCACAAGATTGACACATACATCTCTTTCCACAGCATCAGGAGAGTGATATATCTTTATTCCAGTCCACAAGATTGACACAAGCATCTCTTCCCGCAACATCAGGAGAGTGATTTGTCTTTATTCCAGTCCACAAGATTGAAACAAGCATCTCTTCCCGCAACATCAGGAGAGTGATATATCTTTATTCCAGTCCACAAGATTGACACAAGCATCTCTTCCCACAACATCAGGAGAGTGATATGTCTTTATTCCAGTCCACAAGATTGACACAAGCATCTCTTCCCACAGCGTCAACAGAGTATGTCTTTATTCCAGTCCACAAGATTGACACAAACATCTCTTCCCACAACTTCAGGAGAGTGATATGTCTTTATTCCAGTCCACAAGATTGACACAAGCACCTCTTCCCACAGCGTCAACAGAGTGATATGTCTTTATTCCAGTTCACAAGATTGACACATACATCTACTTCCCACAGCGTCAACAGAGTGATATGTCTTTATTCCAGTCCACAAGATTGACACATGCATCTCTTTCCACAGCATCAGGAGAGTGATATATCTTTATTCCAGTCCACAAGATTGACACAAACATCTCTTTCCACAGCATCAGGAGAGGATATGTCTTTATCCCAGTCCACAAGATTGACACATGCATCTCTTCCCACAGCGTCAACAGAGTGATATGTCTTTATTCCAGTCCACAAGATTGACACAAACATCTCTTTCCAGAGCGTCATGAGAGTGATATGTCTTTATTCCAGTCCACAAGATTGACACATGCATCACTTTCCACAACATCATGAGAGTGATATAGTGATATGTCTTTATTCCAGTCCACAAGATTGACACATGCATTTCTTGTCTTCCACCAACTTCAGGAGAGTGATATGTCTTTATTCCAGTCCATAAGATTGACACATGCATCACTTTCCACAACATCAGGAGAGTGATATAGTGATATGTCTTTATTCCAGTCCATAAGATTGACACATGCATCACTTTCCACAACATCAGGAGAGTGATATAGTGATATGTCTTTATTCCAGTCCATAAGATTGACACATGCATCTCCTCCCACAATATCAGGAGAGTGATATGATATGTCTTTATTCCAGTCCACAAGATTGACACAAGCATCTCTTCCCACAGCGTCAGGAGAGAGTGATATGGCTTTATTCCAGTCCACAAGATTGACACAAGCATCTCTTCCCACAGCGTCAGGAGAGTGATATGGCTTTATTCCAGTCCACAAGATTGAAACAAGCATCTCTTCCCGCAACATCAGGAGAGTGATTTGGCTTTATTCCAGTCCACAGGATTGACACAAGCATCTCTTCCCGCAACATCAGGAGAGTGATTTGGCTTTATTCCAGTCCACAAGATTGAAACAAGCATCTCTTCCCGCAACATCAGGAGAGTGATTTGGCTTTATTCCAGTCCACAGGATTGACACAAGGACCTCTTCCCACAGCGTCAACAGAGTGATATGTCTTTATTCCAGTCCACAAGATTGACACATGCATTTCTTCTCTTCCCACAACTGCAGGAGAGTGATAAGTCTTTATTCCAGTCCACAGGATTGACACAAGCATCTCTTCCCACAGCGTCAGGAGAATGATATGTCTTTATTCCAGTCCACAAGATTGACACAAGCATCTCTTCCCACAGCGTCAGGAGAGTGATATGTCTTTATTCCAGTCCACAAGATTGACACAAACATCTCTTCCCACAGCGTCAGGAGAGTGATATGTCTTTATTCCAGTCCACAGGATTGACACATGCATCTCTTCCCACAGCGTCAGGAGAGTGATTTGGCTTTATTCCAGTCCACAAGATTGACACAAGGACCTCTTCCCACAGCGTCAACAGAGTGATATGTCTTTATTCCAGTCCACAAGATTGACACAAGCATCTCTTCCCACAGAGTCAGGAGAGTGATATGTCTTTATTCCAGTCCACAAGATTGACACATGCATCTCTTCCCACAACTTCAGGGGAGTAATATGGCAGTCTGACAGGTGAAGACACTTAGCGGCCAATACAGTCTAGGTTACATCTCTCTCTCTCTCTCTCTCTCTCTCTCTCTCTCTCCACACACATACACACACACACACACACACACACACACACACACACACACACACACACACACACACAGACAACCGAACACCGGGTTAAAACATAGACTCACTTTGTTTACACAAGTGAGTCAAAAAAAAAAAAAAAAAAAAAGGAAGGAAACATTACCTTTAACTTTCTCGTAATTTTCTTTTGACGGAAATGTTCTAGAATTTCGATTTCTTTTTTTTTTCTTTTTTTTTTGTTGTTGTTGTTGTAAACACCAGTGCCTCTGGAATATAAACAGATCTTGACGACAGTTCTATGGAATGACATGTGGAGAAACAGGGAAACAGACAGAGAGACAGACAAATATACAGACAGACTTACAGAGATAGAAACAGAGTCAGATATAGAGACAAAAACAGACAACGTGATGGAGAGAACACTGAACACTGAACACTGAACACTGAACTGTTTTAATGAAAAGGCCATTGGCCCATGTCAATAGGGGTGGTTACAGGTAAATGCATAGGCGCAACACAAACATAACACTATAAGCAACGAACTTTCAAAGCTTTGTCTAGGAATATAGCCAAGCGCATAACCAATGATTTGTTTTCACTTGCAAAAAGCAATGTCATATTAAACAAGGACGGAGTATTATAATATTTAGAGGGGATATACTGTTGTCTCAGGTCAGCATATTGAGGGCATTGTAACACAAAGTGAACTTCTGTTTCTTTTTGAAAATCACAAAAAGGACAAGACAGCTCATCATCTGTTACATTACGTTTAAAACGTAATTTATGTGTATTGAGTTGTGACACACCAAGTCGTAAACGTGTTAAGCTAATTCTGGCTTGAATATGTTTCAGCTCCAACAAAAATGGTGATAGTACAAGACTACTTTTAAAAGTACGATATAGTGAGAAACGCTCACTGTCTGATAGCTGTAAAGACCAACGTTCTTTGTATTCATTTACCAGTCTGTTTTTTAATGTGCTTAGAAATTCTTTTTCATTTCCCACCCCCTGATTCTCCCAAACCTCCTGAAATCCATATTTATGTAACAAGAAACAAACAGATGTGGCCCATGTATTCCGATTCTGCTGATGGATAAATAGTAACATTTTATATGCTTTCAGTGGTAACCGATGTTCTGGCATTTTGACAATTCTTAGCCAGTACTTGATGCACCTCAAGTATATATTAATATACAAGGGAAATCTGCCCAGTTCACCATAAACCATTGCATTTGGTGTTCTAACACTCACATTCAAGAACCGTTTTAGCGCAAATGTATGCACTTTCTCTATTACATCAAGATTTGCAATCAGACCCCAAACTTCCGCCCCGTAACTAAGCATTGGTTGAATTTGCGCATCAAATAGTTTAAAAAATATTTTTGGGCATTTTTCACCAACTGATCGGAATAGCTTGAAAATACTAATCACCCCCTTTTTTGCCCTGCCAGCCATATCATGTAATGTATGGGAAAAAGTTAGTTTTGTTGACAAAATGACACCTAGATACTTATACATGTTTACAACTGTCATTTTTGCTTTTCCATAAAACCACCTTTCATTTTCCGATAAGTACCCACCATTTCTAAACACAACAACGTTAGACTTGTCAAGGTTCACAATCAAGCCAAGATTCATGGCCGTATCATATAGCACATTCAGCTGATTTTGCAGACCAGTTACAGAGTCAGATATCAGAATTATGTCATCAGCAAACATAAGAATAAGTATTTCTAGTACATCAGGTATCAGCTGAACACCATGCTTTCCTTTGTTAATAATCTCAGATGCTAGTTCGTTGATAAATAAAGAAAATAAGACAGGACTGCACACTTCACCTTGTTTAAGGCCTGTGGGACACATGAAAGCATTACTTAATTCACCGCCTGCTCTAACTCTGGCTTTCACAACATGATACATGCTAGTTATTGCATTATACATTTTTCCGTGTATACCTCTTTTTTTAAGGACATTCCACAAATTTATTCGTACAACTGAATCAAATGCTTTTCTAAAATCTATGAATGCGACATATAATTTCTTATGATAAGACAGTTGTTTTTGAACCAATGCAAACAGAGTAAAGACATGATCGATTGTACTGTATTTCTTCCTAAAACCTGCCTGACTTTCATTTATAACACTGTTCTCTTCAATCCACTTACTAAGTCGTTGGTTTAAAATGTGGCTATAAAGTTTACTGCAAACATTCAAAAGGGATATACCCCTATAATTGTCGGGAGAGTTCTTATCACCTTTCTTGTGAAGTGGCTGAATAACCGCTTCTGTCCACTGGGATGGATATATACCCGAGGTGAACAGTTTGTTGAAAAGTATAACCAGAAATGGCACAATAACAAGAGCTGCGTGTTTGAAAACCTCCCCTATTATGCCATCGGGGCCTGCAGCTTTTCCGTTTTTCAGAGCACGAATAGCTGCGAATACTTCGCCTTCAGTTATGTCTTTTTCAAGAACATCAGTATCATACTGGTCATGTTCACCAGGTTGTGTTTCTGGCTGATTTAAAACATTTTCATTTACAACTTCCTGACAAACATCTGATTGGAAGATTTCAGAGAAGTGCTGGAACCATTCGTCCTTGCTGATAGAATTACTTATCGTAGCTTTATTTGTGAAGGATTTTATCTTGCCCCAAAATTCTTTTGAATTACTGATATTTTCATGTAATGATTTCACAACTTTTTCACGATGGGCCTTTCGCTTTATCCTTAACAGTTCTTTATATTCCCTTCGCTTTTGATTGTATTGTTCCCTCACTCTTTTTTCCTCATCTAACTGCACGCTGTCCTCGCTACCGCCATCTCCAACTTGGTGTTCCCTCCCACCGCTTCTTGCTCTGGCCTTGTTACATTTTGTTTTAACGTTATACAACTTACGCAAATCTCGGCGGAGTTCGCGTTTTGAGTCTTTGCACTCAGAATCAAACCAAGAGTCTGTTTTTTCTCTCCCCACAGTGATTATTTTTTTCATACAGGAGCTTGCATTATACAATGCTTTGTTAACACAACTAATTGCTTCATTAACATCAGTGTTAATTAGATTTGTAGCCTTTTCCAAGTTGTTCTTGAATTCAGCTTCAGACAATTTACCAAGGAAGTCGTTTACTTTTTCGGGATCCCATCTCAGTTTTTCAATTCTTATAACATTTGCTGTCACATTTTGCTCGGTTTCAAAAGTAACATTTCCACAATAAAGTTCAACAGGCATGTGTTTCGACTCAATTCTTGGTGATACGTTCAACTGTTTACATAATTTTAGCAAGGTATGGGAAACAATAAAGTAATCAACAACACTACATCCACTCGGTGAGATGTATGTGTAGTTACCGAAATCAACATCACCTTCAATACTGCCATTAAGTATACATAAATCAAAGCATTTACACAAATTTAACAAATACTTTCCAAAATCATTACAAACTTTGTCCTTGGATGTTCGTGTCGTCTCTCCATCATCGTCATCTAAGGGGTCCATACCAAGGTTGACGCTGTCATTGCATATGTTCTTTCCTCCTGTACGCGAGTTGAAATCTCCCATCAGCAAAAATGGACAATCACCGTACGCTTCAGTGAGGTCCATTATACATTGTTCTAAGATTGCAACCCCATTATTGATATCAGTGTCACGATAGTAATCAGATGAACTGGGCGGTAAATACAAACCGATCAAAAGGACTGGCGAGTCATAAGCAAAGAGTTCGCGTGATATTTTCACAACAACAATATTGTCATATTCTACATATATTTTTTCTATATATTTAGACAGTTCCTTTTTCACAAGCAGTGTCAGGCCACCAGATAAACGCGCAGTTACTCCCTCAGATAAACGAACTCCTGGAGTAATAAAAACGTCATGCTCAGGAAATAATTGAGATGGGAACTTTGTCGCAAATGTTTCAACCAAAAGACAGAAATCAAAAGTACAAAGATAAGATCTTACATCAGTATCATATACAAGTGATAAACCTTCAATATTATAAGTGACAAATTTTAAATTTCTGTCGACACAGGCCTGGCCGAATCCCTATTTGTTGTTCTCTTGCCTGTGTGTGTGTCTGGCTGTGGTTTCATGAAGTGTGGACTGGCGTTTGGGTGTGCCGCTTGTGCAAGAATGACTTCTGGTCTTTGTGGACTGTGCACGTGTTGTTCTGCGTGCCGTCCCTGATGCCTGCTTCGCTTCGCCTGCAGAGTTTGTCATGACGTCACTATGTGGGGTGGTTTGTTTTTCAGTGTGTGTCACCAGTGCAGGGTCATGTTTATGTTTGTCAGCTGATTCTGTCCTGTCATCTGTCTGTCTGTGATCTGTGGTGCTGCCCTGTTCCGAAATCATGTAAACGCAGTCATTCTGCGGACGGGAACTGTTTGTTTTGTGATTGATTTCTGTACTGTCTGCTGTACTGTCTGTATTGCGATCTTTACGATACTGTGTGTCTTCTTCAGTTGCATATGCACCATCGTGTGCACAAACATCAGTGTTAGGTACACTCACGTCAGAGTCTTGTACAGTCTGTAAATTGTCATTCTCTGTGCCAGCTTTGCAGGCTCCCTCCTTATGTGGTGCTGCCTGTGTTGCGTCCTCGTCGTCTTGTTTGTCTTGTCCTTCACCCTGTGTGTCAGTACTCGTCGTCTGCTCTGTAGTTTCAATTGTGGGGTTAACTGACGGTTCAGATGTATGTAAGATATCTTTCTGTCTGTTAGTGTCGTCATACCTGGAATCTTCTTGGACAGGATTGTTTGTCTGTCTGCTGTTTGTATGATCTGTATTGTCACACAGTACCTGTGTCTGGTGAGAACCACCTGTCTGTCCACTGTCTATATTGTCACACTGTACCTTTGTCTGGTGAGAACCACCTGTCTGTCCGCTGGCTGTGTTGTCATACTGTGAGGTCGTCAGGCTGGTCACAGTGCGGGGCCTTGATGCAACGGGTGGAAAGGCCTGCATTGACGACAACCAGTGGGGGTACGCCTGGCACTGCTGCTGGCTGGTATACCACTCCTGACCGTCACCCCAACCACCGTCTCCGAAGTCGCTGTAGTAGGGATACCCGTCATCGTAGTCGTTGACTGTGACGTGCCGGACATCCTGCCTCCACCGGTAGTGGTCCTCTCCCTGTCTGCTACGTGCCGTGGTGTTGCGGCAGCTGGAACGCTGGTCCTTTGCATCCACACCTTGCTGCTGCTGCCAGCGGCTGTCACCACGTCTTCTGCTTGCTTCCTCCACCACCAGACGGTTCCCTCTGTAGTAGGCATGCATGCCTCGTCGTTTGTGTTCTTGTATTGTCTCTCGTTGTCTATCTGTCAAGTCCCCAGCAACCGTGATATTCTTTCTCCTCAGGGCCGCCTTTCCTGTCGTCAGAACTGACATTTTATCTGACCATCTGGTAAATTTGACAATCATTGGCGGGGGTCTTCCTCGGGAATCGTTGTAACGACTGAGGCGATGGGCCCGCACAATGTCGTCAGGAGTCCACACTTTGCCAGGCACCACACCATCCAACACCTCCAACACCGCTGCGACACAGTCGTCATAGCTTTCATAACTGCTGTAACGAGGAATGTTAAAAAACTTCAAGTTTTCTCTGCGCGAAAATAGCTCCAGTCTGTCAACTTTCGCTGCCAAGTCCGATGTGAGTTTTGTCATATCATCCTCCAGTCTCAACAGGTTCTGTTTTGTGTTGTTCGTTTCAGTCAGCGAAGTGTTCACTGCCTGCTCCAATGCACCAGTCTTCATACGCAGCACGTGTATTTCTTCTTTCAATTCTCGCACTGCACTGTCGATGCTGGACGAGATTTGAAGCGAGAATGTTGAAAACTTTTTATCCAAAATTTCTTTTATCGATTTTTCAATGTCAACCTTTTGTAATGCCAACAATTTTGACATCTTCTGATCCGCTGGTAGTTCTAGTTCATCACCATCCATCATTTGCTGAATAAAAATGACTTAGGACGTAATAATTAACAAAAAACTTGGAAAGTTTGGAGAGCTCCTAAAAAACACGTCTTCTCTGGTACATGAACCTGAACTCACCCCAACGTGATGGAGAGAGAAACAGAGAAAAGAGACATCGGGTGAAACTTAGAGGAGAGAGGGTAGGGTGGGAGAGAGAGAGGGAGAGAGAGAGAGAGAGAGAGAGAGAGAGAGAGAGAGACAGACAGACAGACAGACAGACAGAGAGACAGAGACAGAGACAGAAAGAGACAGAGACAGAGACAGAAAGAGACAGAGACAGAGAGAGAGAGAGAGAGAGAGAAAGAGACAGAGACAGAGAGAGAGAGAGACAAATACAGTGACAGACATAGAGACACAGAGACGCAGAGAGAGAGAGGGAGAGAGAGAGACAGACAGGGACAGAGAAACACAGAGAGAGAGACAGAGGGAGAGGGAGAGAGAGACAGAGAGAGAGAGACAGAGAGAGAGACACACAGACAGAGAGAGAGGGAGAGACAGAGAGACAGAGAGAGAGAGAGACAGAGACATAGAGAGAGAGGGAGGGAGAGCGAGACACAGAGAGACAGAGAGAGAGAGAGACAGAGACAGAGAAAGAGACAGAGAGAGAGAGACAGAGAGAGAAACACAGACAGAGAGACAGAGAGGGGAGGGGGGAGGGAAACGGGGGTATAGAGACAGACGGACAGGGACGGGAGCGAAACGAACATATATATATTGATATTCTTCTGGTTGCTTTTCTGTACTGAGGCAATCCTGTTACAGTTGTAAGGATTTACGATGCCACACATGTCATTGTCAACAACGGTTTCTGAACAGCAGGTCTCGTCGTGCACGAACTTGCATGTGTGCGAGCGTGCATGCGTGTTTCTCTCTCTCTATCTGTGTGTGTGTGTGTGTGTGTGTGTGTGTGTGTGTGTGTGTGTGTGTGTGTGTGTGTGTGTGTGTGAGGTGTGTGAGGTGTGTGTGTGTATGTGTATGTGTGTGTGTGTTATTGTGTGTCTGAGGTGTGTGTGTGTGTGTGTGTGTGTGTGTGTGTGTGTGTGTGTGTGTGTGTGTGTGTGTGTGTGTGTGTGTGTGTGTGTGTGTGTGTGTGTGTGTGTGTGTTTGTGTGTGTGAGATTTGTCAGTTTACCTCTTATTCATCTCTCTCTCTCTCTCTCTCTCTCTCTCTCTCTCTCTCACACTCCTTTTCTTCCTCCATATGAAGTGAACATAATCTCACTCATTCCCTCGACCGCTGGGGTCGTTGGGGGGGACATGAGGAAGATGTCATAGCTCGCCACGCCGTTCTGTTGTTGGCAGCTGTCGTGAGGTGATCTGGCATCGTCATTTTGGTCCATTCCTTGACATTGTCGGACCAGCTCTTTCTCTGCCGCCCCCGTCATAATAGTATCTAACATAACATTGTCATTTTGTGAGTTTTCTTACCCCATTGTAATGGGCCAGAGGCCTCGACAATTTAAAACATTTTCAGTTCTGAGTTTCTTCTCTCCCTCCCTGGTCCATCAACACAACTGTGTTCTCACCTCGTGGCTTAGCACGCGTGGTGGTGGTGGTGTGGCGCATATGGATGGGCCCGCACAACACCCTGACACGTTCGTGAAGTCAGTGGAGGAAGCGGTGTGAGCATTGTGCAGAGCAAAGGGTCAGGGGGAGACGACCAAGCAACGTAGGGTGGTGGGGGGGGGGGAACAGGCAGCGTGACATTTGCCGTGGGGGGTTGTTGGTATTTCTGTCTGTCTGTCTGTCTGTGTTTCTCGGTGCGTGTCTCTGTCTGTCTCTGTGTGTATCTGTCTGTCTGTTTGTTAGTCTGTCTCTCCCTATGTGTGTGTGTGTGTGTGTGTGTGTGTGTGTGTGTGTGTGAAAGAAAGAGAGAGAGACAGAGACAGAGAGAGCGTGTGTGTGTGTGCATGTGTATCTGTGTGTGTGCATGTGTACGTGAGACACAGAGAGAGAGAGAGAGAGAGAGAGAGAGAGAGAAGGGTTGGATGAGAGAGCATGTGATTGTGTTTGTATAGTGGTGTGTGTGTGTGTGTGTGTGTGTGTGTGTGTGTGTGTGTGTGTGTGTGTGTGTGTGTGTGTGTGTGTGTGTGTGTGTGTGTGTGTGTGTGTGTGTGTGTGTGTGTATGTGATTCATGTGTGTGTGTGTGTGTGTGTGATTCATGTGTGTGTGTGTGTGTGTGTGTGTGTGTGTGCGCGTGTGAGTGTGTGTGCATGTGTGTCTGTGTGTGATTCATGTGCGTGTGTGTGTCATTCATGTGCGTATGTGTGTGTGTGTGTGTTTGTGTGTGTGTGTGTGTGCGTGTGTGTGTGTCATTCCTCTGTGTGTGTGTGTGTGTATGTGTGTTAGCGCGCGTGTGTGTGTGTCATTCATATATGTGTGTGTGTGTGTGTGTGTCATTCATGTGTGTGTGTGTGTGTGTGTGTGTGTGTGTGTGTGTGTGTGTGTGTAACGGCTGTTCCTGCTCCACAGGCTGTGACAAACAGACATGTCAGCTGACTGGGAGGGATGGAAGGGGGCATGGGGATGTGAGAGAGTGAGGGGAACAGAGATAGTGGGAGGGATGGAAGGGGGCATGGGGATGTGAGAGAGTGAGGGGAACAGAGATAGTGGGAGGGATGGAAGGGGGCGTGGGGATGTGAGAGAGTGAGGGGAACAGAGATAGTGGGATGGATGGAAGGGGGCGTGTGGATGTGAGAGAGTGAGGGGAACAGAGATAGTGGGAGGGATGGAAGGGGGCGTGGGGATGTGAGGCAGTGAGGGGAACAGAGATAGTGGGAGGGATGGAAGGGGGCTTGAGGATATGAGAGAGTGAGTGGAACGGAGATAGTGGGAGGGATGGAAAGGGGGCATGGGGATGTGAGACAGTGAGGGGAACAGAGATAGTGGGAGGGATGGAAAGGGGGCATGGGGATGTGAGAGAGTGAGGGGAACAGAGATAGTGGGAGGGATGGAAGGGGGCGTGTGGATGTGAGTGAGAGAGTGAGGGGAACAGAGATAGTGGGAGGGATGGAAGGGGGCGTGGGGATGTGAGTGAGAGAGTGAGGGGAACAGAGATAGTGGGATGGATGGAAAGGGGGCATGGGGATGTGAGGGAGTGAGGGGAACAGAGATTGTGGGAAGGATGGAAAGGGGGCGTGGGGATGTGAGAGAGTGAGGGGAACGGAGATAGTGGGAGGGATGGAAGGGGGCGTGGGGAATGTGAGGCAGTGAGGGGAACAGAGATAGTGGGAGGGATGGAAGGGGGCTTGAGGATATGAGAGAGTGAGTGAGGGGAACATAGTGGGAGGGATGGAAGGGGGCGTGGGGATGTGAGTGAGAGAGTGAGGGGAACAGAGATAGTGGGAGGGATGGAAGGGGGCGTGGGGATGTGAGTGAGAGAGTGAGGGGAACAGAGATAGTGGGAGGGATGGAAGGGGGCGTGGGGATGTGAGTGAGAGAGTGAGGGGAACAGAGATAGTGGGAGGGATGGAAGGGGGCGTGGGGATGTGAGTGAGAGAGTGAGGGGAACAGAGATAGTGGGAGGGATGGAAGGGGGTATGGGATGAGAGAGTGAGGGGAACAGAGATGGTGGGAGGGATGGAAGGGGGAATGGGGATGTGAGTGAGAGAGTGAGGGGAACAGAGATAGTGGGAGGGATGGAAGGGGGGCATGGGGATGTGAGGGAGTGAGGGGAACAGAGATTGTGGGAAGGATGGAAAGGGGGCGTGGGGATGTGAGAGAGTGAGGGGAACAGAGATAGTGGGAGGGATGGAAGGGGGCGTGGGGATGTGAGGGAGTGAGGGGAACAGAGATAGTTGGAGGGATGGAAGGGGGCATGGGGATGTGAGAGAGTGAGGGGAACAGAGATAGTGGGAGGGATGGAAGGGGGCGTGGGGAATGTGAGAGAGTGAGGGGAACAGAGATAGTGGGAGGGATGGAAGGGGGCTTGAGGATGTGAGTGAGAGAGTGAGGGGAACATAGTGGGAGGGATGGAAGGGGGCTTGGGGATGTGAGTGAGAGAGTGAGGGGAACAGAGATAGTGGGAGGGATGGAAGGGGGCGTGGGGATGTGAGAGAGTGAGGGGAACAGAGATAGTGGGAGGGATGGAAGGGGGCATGGGGATGTGAGAGAGTGAGGGGAACAGAGATAGTGGGAGGGATGGAATGGGGCGTGGGGATGTGAGAGAGTGAGGGGAACAGAGATAGTGGGAGGGATGGAAGGGGGCGTGGGGATGTGAGTGAGAGAGTGAAGGGAACAGAGATAGTGGGAGGGATGGAAGGGGGCGTGGGGATGTGAGAGAGTGAGGGGAACAGAGATAGTGGGAGGGATGGAAGGGGGCATGGGGATGTGAGTGAGAGAGTGAGGGGAACAGAGATAGTGGGAGGGATGGAAGGGGGCATGGGATGAGAGAGTGAGGGGAACAGAGATGGTGGGAGGGATGGAAGGGGGAATGGGGATGTGAGTGAGAGAGTGAGGGGAACAGAGATAGTGGGAGGGATGGAAGGGGGAATGGGGATGTGAGTGAGTGAATGGAACAGAGATAGTGGGAGGGATGGAAGAATGGGGATGTGAGAGAGTGAAGGGAACAGAGATAGTGGGAGGGATGGAAGGGGGCGTGGGGATGTGAGTGAGAGAGTGAGGGGAACAGAGATAGTGGGATGGATGGAAGGGGGAATGGGGTTGTGGGAGAGTGAAGGGAACGGAGATAGTGGGAGGGATGGAAGGGGGAATGGGGATGTGAGAGAGTGAAGGGAACGGAGATAGTGGGAGGGATGGAAGGGGAAATGGGGATGTGAGAGAGTGACGGGAACAGAGATAGTGGGAGGGATGGAAGGGGGAATGGGGATGTGAGAGAGTGAGGGGAACAGAGATAGTGGGAGGGATGGAAGGGGGCGTGGGGATGTGAGAGAAAGAGTGAGGGGAACAGAGATAGTGGGAGGGATGGAAGGGGGAATGGGGATGTGAGTGAGAGAGTGAGGGGAACAGAGATAGTGGGAGGGATGGAAGGGGGGCATGGGGATGTGAGTGAGAGAGTGAGGGGAACAGAGATAGTGGGAGGGATGGAAGGGGGGCATGGGGATGTGAGTGAGAGAGTGAGGGGAACAGAGATAGTGGGAGGGATGGAAGGGGGCGTGGGGATGTGAGTGAGAGAGTGAGGGGAACAGAGATAGTGGGAGGGATGGAAGGGGGCGTGGGGATGTGAGTGAGAGAGTTAGGGGAACAGAGATAGTGGGATGGATGGAAGGGGGAATGGGGATGTGAGAGAGTGAGTGAAGGGAACAGAGATAGTGGGAGGGATGGAAGGGGGAATAGGGATGTGAGAGAGTGAGGGGAACAGAGATAGTGGGAGGGATGGAAGGGGGCGTGGGGATGTGAGAAAGTGAAGGGAACAGAGATAGTGGGAGGGATGGAAGGGGGCGTGGGGATGTGAGAGAGTGAGGGGAACAGAGATAGTGGGAGGGATGGAAGGGGGAATGGGGATGTGAGAGAGAGAGTGAGGGGAACAGAGATAGTGGGAGGGATGGATGGGGGCGTGGAGATGTGAGAGAGTGAGGGGAACAGAGATAGTGGGAGGGATGGAAGGAGCCT
>NC_134903.1:11864350-11924350 GCF_041734735.1 Babylonia areolata | reverse complement strand
CTAGAAAATTGAGATAATCACTTCGTTCAATGTTTAATCATTGATTTGCTCAGAATGGGATTCCAGCCATTTGCGAAGTTCAGTTTCATCAGCCTTCCTTCTCTTTTCAGCCAAAGTGTTGAGCGTGTACATGAAAGGATTGGCAGCAGAGTTCAATGGTAAAACAAATACAGCCAAGGCCACGTTCACTTCTTCAGGAATGGCAATTCCTGCCATAGCCAGCATCCCACACAAACCAATGGGAAACCAGCACATGAAATCTGTCACTGCAATCGTGATCAGCCGCCGAGCTATGGTCATGTCCTGTGACACTTTGGTAGAATTAACTTTCAGGGCATTGTCCTGTATTGACCAGTAAATGAATGCTTGACCAGCACAGATAAACAAAAACAGAATAAAATTAACGTAGATTAAAATGATGAAAGAATATATTTTCCCTTTGAAATGTCTTCTTGTTACAGGTAAGGGAATACAAATACCTGTCTGGCTATAAAATTCCCAGTGTGATGCCATCGGAAGTAATGGTACCAAGGCCATGAACCAACCAACCATCCATGTACACAGACAAGCAACTGCTGCTGATGTTCTGTCAAACCTCTTGGTGCTGAAAGGAAAGCGAAGGACAATAAAACGATCGAATGTAATTAGCCAGATACTGAAAGCTGATACCTCACTGGACAACAGAGAGAAAAAGCCAGCAGCCTTGCAGGTCACACTGTTTTTCCATGAGTCATCACTGTGAAGATATTGTCCACGAAATCTGACATCAGCCACACCAATGATAGTGATATACACACCCATCAGAAAATCAGCTAGGGTTAGGCTAATAACAAACACACCAAAACCACTTGAAGACATCATACTCTTCACAAAGATACGAGCACAGCAGCAGAAGACGTTACCAGTCAGAGAAAGACAGGCAACCAGCCACAGAAATCCACGGTACACCCACGACTGCAACAGATCTTCACACGAAGAAAGTTCATTTTGTGGGGCAATGCAAGCAGAACCACCCTCCTCAAACGTGTATGGGAGTATTTCATCGCAGCAAAGTTTATAGTTTTGTGTGGATATGAAATGTAATTTAGTGACAGCTTTGAATATGTCGGGTGGGAATATATTAACAGGGCTGCCATCCATATATAGTTCAGTTAACTGTGGTGTGAACTGAAACCCAACTGGGCTGATTGTGTGAATAGATGTGAACGTTAAATTCAGTTTCTGTACACGGTGAAACAGTGACAGTGCTTTTGAGTCAAACACCGTCAGCATGGTGAAGGACAGATCCAATACTGTGAGTGTGCTGTGCTGTTTAACAGGTGGGAGGCCAGTGTGGAGTGAGGTGAGAGGATTGTTGGAGAGGGAGAGTGCTTGGAGATTGTGTAACCCAAGAAGAGAAGTCAGGTTCACATACTGCAATTTGTTACTGCCGAGGTCAAGGATCTCAAGTTTACTAAGTGTGTTTGAGGGATTTGAGCTATAGAACAGTGTTTTAAAATGACAGCAATGAGGAAGGTATTGGAAATCACATCAGTCAATGTCATACCTGAACCTGTGGCGTCCAGATAGCGAAGCTGAGGAAAGAGAGCTGCAGAGAAAGGCTGAGGACACAGAAGTGACTGACCTTGACATAGACAGTTGACAGGACAGGTTATGTCACATGATAATTCATCATCATTCATTGAGCAGTGAGACCAGCCATCACACATGTGATCACTATGTAAACATGTGGTAGAACGTCTGCATCGGAAAAGTCCTGGGCACTTGAGTTCTTCACACCCCTCTTCATCCTCGTGGTCAGTACAGTCGTACATTCCATTGCAGCGTGTGTAGACAGGCAGGCAGTTGTTGACGTCACCAGGACAGCGATAGTGGCTGTCAGGACAGGACTCACTGGAGTTCATTGGAGTGGAAATGAAGTATCTGATGCCGTCAAAGTTAACAAGAGCTGGAGGTGGACTTGATTGTTTTAGTATGTTTGTGATTCTATATATACCACAGTCCTGTTCATCTGACTCATCCAGACAGTGGAACACTCGATCACATATGAGGTCATAGTACACACACTGACTATTGGCACATCTAAATGCACTGATACAAACAGGGTGTTTGCAAAATAATTCATCACTCTTATCTCTACAGTCATGTATGAAGTCACATAGTAGTGTGTATGATACCATTGTGACATCGTTTTCACATTCAAATAACTGATTTACAGAAACCTGGTGACTTGAAGAGTCAGACTTGTTGGTGTGAGACAACTGACCAGAAAAAGCACATGATGGTGTGTGTTCTTCACCACACACTTGATGCTGGTTAGAGCCACACAGAAAAAAAGAATGAGTCAAGTGACCATCAGAGCATACATGTCGCTGTCCCACAGACAGCAAGAAAACTGAACTGGTCAAAGAAATTACATGTGTGTGATCAATGTTAATCTCTGTTTTGTTTTGTGTAAATTCACAAACTGCACCTTCTTCCATAAGGGAATATGCAGAAGATTCACATCTTTCACGTGTTAAACAAGATCCTTTGTTCAGAAAGCAGAAATGTCCTGTCATTCCCCGCACTACATAAGATGCATCGCAGAAAATAGTTGAATCTGAATTATGCACGACAGTTCTGTCTTCGTGAGTCAAAGAGTGTATGTACATATTCGGCATGGATATGTCTCCGATGAACAAACCAGTCCAATATAGACGTCTCAGGAACATATTTGATTTCGTTCTATTATTTATAAATTGAGCTATACTTTTCCAGTCGAAAATACATTTTGGCAAACCTAGTCTGCCTCCTATTGATTTACAGTAATCGTCAGCTCTCTTGTTGTGATTCTTTTTTTCACTGACAAAACCACGCATGCTGTCGACAACTTTATAACATCGGTCACAGATCGCTATAAGTCCATTGCAATGGTCACTGCTGTAGGAGTAGGAGCGTGTTTCATTCTGTTCATCCTCACACTCTGTTTCAGATTACAAGCCACGTTATGAACGAAACGCACACAATTCTTTGTGTTACCATTTCGTACACATCTGTGTATCTAAGGAAGCGTTTCTTTCTCCCAGGAAAGTGTCAATATAAAACTACAACTCCTTCAGAGTGTAGACCCACACTGAGGGGTGACTGTGAGTAAACCATCAGCTGTCTATAATGACTCAGACAATGACTCAATCACATTGTATTGCATTGCATTGTACTACATATAATTGCAGTGCACTGCACAGCAATTCACTGCACTGCACGTAAATGTATTGTATTTCACTGTTTTGCATTGTATTGTATTGTAACAGAGGGCCAAAAAAATGGCTGGCAGCTTGAATATTTTTTAACATGGACTGAATGTAATATTATAGTCCAAATGATTATGTTCCAAGCTTGCAACAGTGCCAGTCAGCATTGGTCTCAGTGGGAACTATATGTGCAACATTAGAGTAACGTGCATAAAATCAAATGGAAATGATGAATTATTAACCTCTCACTTCCCCACCTTGTGATGAAGTAAATTGAACCTTAGGGTTTGTAGATCGAGCAATGGCAAAACGAGCTAAAACAAAACAAAGCGAAACTGGTAATCAGCGCCTAAAGGGATAAAAAAGAAGTGAATGATGTTGAAAGTCTTACCTATGCCCCGATGTTCAATGTGTTTAGATTGCAGTATGTTTCAAGGTTACATGGCACATTCAGCTTTGTTTGCACAAGCATCTCAAACTCCTCATCCACCTCTCAATCTGCCTGGACTCAACGTCAGTTGGAATGGATCATTCAGACGGGGGCGGAGAGCCCGCATAGAAACGGAGACAAGAGTGTGGCATGTTTGGTGCATTTTCTTCTTCTTTTCCCTCATTCTACAAAGTTCAGAAAGAAATACTTTTGTTAAACACACACACACACACACACACACACACACACACACACACACACACACACACACACACACACACACACACACACACACACACACACACACAGAGCCGAAATATCCGACAATTCTAATATCTTCTGAGATGCAGGACCCATTTAGAAATAAGGTTTAAACTTCAGCCTCATGTATCATGCTCAAGCGGCTGCAATTTTCTTCTTTGTTGTTATTGTTCTTGTTGGTGTTGATTATTGATATTTACTTTCGGTTTTTTATTTACAAATTGAGTCCCTTCAGCAACTTTTCTTCATAGAAGAGTTTAATAAACCACGAAAATGACAACAAACAAACATGGCGACCAACCACGTGGCGATCAATTTCACGAAGATATTTCCGGAAGCAAACAAGAAGTACAGCAGTAGGAAAAGCATGCAGGTGGATTCACGCAGCGGGTGAAGAAAATATCAGTGCACGGACATCAGTAGACACCTCCTACAAACTACAAAATATGTTTCGATAGCTTCATTCCTGTATGGTAGGTATCCTTTAGTCTTGGGAGACTGTTGGACAAGTGTCTCTTCAAACATGGACAGGCCTTTCTGCACTCTCTGCCACCAGGAGAAGTGTTCATAGGCTACAGCTTCTCTCGTGTTTGGACTGATGTCTAGTGTGTTCAGGTCTCGTTTGCAGACATCTTTGTAGCATAGTTGGGGGTCTGCCTGCAGGTCGTGTTCCCTGGGCAAGCTCTCCATACACAAGGTCTCTGGGTATTCGGCCGTCGTCCATTCGCACGACGTGTCCGAGCCAGTGCATGCGTCTTTCTCTTCAGGGAGGTGTACATGCTGGGGATCCCAGATCTTTCGAGGACAGTGTTGTTGGAGACTTAATCCTACCAGGAGATGTTCGGGATGTGTCATAGGCAGGGCATGTGGAAAGCGTTGAGCTTTCGTTCCAGTCTGGCACACAGTGCCCAAGTTTTCACTGCCATGGAGGAGTGTGCTTATGATGCAAGCTTTGCCTGTGTACTCGTGAGACTGATGGTGAGTCCAAAGTCACGATAGCCTCACTGAAGGGGCTCATAACCTGCTGAAGGACTTCGTCAGAATACGTGGTAACTGTTGCATCTTCTGTAAATAGGAAGTCATGCTGGCATTTCATCTTAACTTGGGATTTCGCTCTTAGTCTGGAGAGTTTGAAGAGCTTTTCATCTGACCTGGTGTGAATGTTATAACCCTCTGTGGTAGATCGGAGGGCGTGTTTCATTAAGAAAGAAACGAAAATCCCAAACAGGGTGGGAGCAATGACACAGCCCTGCTTGGTGCACTATGGATGTTGAAAGTGCCTGATGTTGAGCCATAGAAGACCACGGTGCCCTTCATATCTTCATGGAAGGATGTGATGATGCTAAGGAACCAAGATGGGCATCCAGTTTCTGGAGGATTCAGAAGTGGCTGTTTCTGCTGACGAGGTCAAAGGCCTGTGTAAGGTCTATGAAGGCAATGAAGAGATACTGTCTTTGTTCCCAGCATTTCTCCTGCAGCTGTCTTAGGGAGAAGACCATGTGGATAGTGGAACTGTAGTGTCGGAGTCCACACTGTGATTCTGGGTAGAATCGCTCAGCAGAACTTGGAGCCTCCTCAGTGCGACTCGAGATAAGAGATTCATGACGATGCTGAGGAGGGAAATGCCACAACAGTTACAACTGCTGCTGTCGCCTTTTTTGTACAAGGTGACGTATTGGCGTCTCACATGTCATGGAATTTCCCTTTTTGTTCAGTAGAGGTACAAGCTAGGTAATGATGGTGCCCGTACAGTATTTCCAGATGTCGGCAGGGATGCCGTCTTTTGCTGTTGCTTTGCCAGGAGCAAGGGAGTACAAAGCTTCATTGATTTATCCGAGGGTGGGTTCTCTGTCGGGCTCATTAACACAGGTAGGCACTCAATGGCGTTCAGGGCTGGTTGTAATGGCTGTTATACGGGGAATGGACCACTAGTGTGTATAAGCTAGCTCTCACTGCTCTATAATCTGTTCCCAAGTCATGTGTTTCAGACAGCCTCTGACAGAAAGTCCATCTCTGGCCTTCATGTGTGGCTTTGCCTTTAAGCCTGGTGGAGCTGTTTCAACTGACAGGAGAAGTGGGCGAAAGGCGGGTTACTGCCGCCATAAAACCAGTTATTCGGGCAGACGGGGCTCGTCAACCTAGGCCGGTATTCCGTCTAAATGTAAGAAAACACTAATCCAAAACCTCAGCTGTCTTGTAGTTATTCCTCTATGTCCTCCTTTGAGTTCCCTTTCAGTCTTACAAAATTCGTACACCTGCTAACAGAGTTCTACGTTCCACACATACTGGTATGAGCTTTTTCTGTTCACAGCCATTCTTCCTGACTGACACAGTGTCACAGAAACAATGCACGACATCACTGTGTTAAAATCAATCCTGAAATGAACTGTTCCGTTCCTGAACTTATATTATTTCAAACAACGTTAAGTTGCATGTGTGTGTGTGTGTGTGTGTGTGTGTGTGTGTGTGTGTGTGTGTGTGTGTGTGTGTGTGTGTGTGTGTGTGTGTGTGTGTGTGTTCCTGCGTGAGTGTGGCTGTGTGTGAATGCATCTGTGTGTGGGCATATGTTTATGAATATGTGTGAGTGGGTGAGTGAGTGAGTGTGTGTGCGTACGTCTGAGGATGTACGTGTGTGTGTGTGTGTGTGTGTGTGTGTGTGTGTGTGTGTGTGTGTGTGTGTGTGTGTGTGTGTGTGTGCGTGAGTGTGTATGAGTACGATCGTGTGTACACGTATGTCTATGTCCGTGTGTGTGAATGAATGATATAATATTACTTGCGTGGTTTATGTTAAATAAAACATTGACACATTCAATTTCAAGAATACAGAGACAGAGAAAGAGAGAGATGATTTATTTATCACAAAGACTTGTTCCTGTATCTGTACACCCTGAAATGAATCACGCAATGATGTACAGGTACTGTTTATGCTTTTTTTTTTCTTGGCATCGCTCCTCCACGATACAAAATGTAACTCATGCAACAGCCGAGAGTTTAAATCACTGGACTTTTGACATGAGGGTCTTGGATTCCATTACCTTTCTCAGCGCGTGTTAAGTGTGGAGAATTTTTCCTGTCTCACAGGTCAACAGATGTCGCAGCCCTTTTTGGTGCCTGAACCCACTTCGTATGTATTCGCATGGAGAAAGTCAGATGGACACTTTAGATATACATGCCAGTGAAAGCTGGTAATAGAAAAACGAAAACGGATCATGGCTGTCGTTATGGCGGGGTAAAAACGGTCCAGCACGTAAAAGCACATTTCCCATATACCAGTTAAATTGTCAGCAAACAGAAGGAGAAGAAGAAGAGTGTGATTGGTTGAATACTGTGTCAGCAATGCCCCTAAGGATTACGTCTTCTGTTTCAGTCACTGACAACGATGAATCCTTGTTCCCAGTTTCGCTGGTGTCTGTTTTTTTTGTTTTGTTTTTTTTAATCTCTGCTGCACTAGATGAGACCGCGAATGAGTTAGAAAGGGAGCCCAAGCTGGCGTTGTGGATCGCCAAGAGCACGTCTAGACACCAAGAAGTCTTGGCCATCCACTGCAGCAGAGGGTCTCTAGACATAAAGGCCTCTTGCCACTGGGTCAAGTTTGCTTCTGCAGAGACACTGGGACTGCCCCCTTGCAACGACTGTTCCACTTGAAACAACCTCACGATTAGGTGTCAGTGCAACTCTACTCGTTTGATACACACTGCACACGAGGTGTGAACATAAGTCTACACACTTACTTACTTACTAACGTACTTTCTTAGCACCTTACTTACTTACTCACTTAATTCAGCTCTGTTGGTTCTAGACACAAACACACCGAATCTTTGAAACGGGGAAAACGTAACAAAATGAAAGATGATTTCATGATCTTGATCAACGCGAAGTTAAAACGAGGGAAACTCTGCATTTTCATTCCCACAAAAAAACAAAAACAAAAACAAACAAACAAAAAAACAAAAAAAACAACAAACAAACACAAAATAATTATCCCAGCTGTTCCTCCACAACCAGCGTTTCAAAAAATTCTTTTAATTTAATGTTTATAACATAATAATCGAGGACGTGTAATTGAATTTTCCAAAGTAAGGGAGCTTATTTAGTCTTGAACGCTTTCACGTTGGAAGATATTTTTCCTTGATGTAAAGTATGTGTGGAGGAGGAGGAGGAATTTTGTTTAATGTCCTGTCACACACATCGCTGACTGAAGACATTTTGTTGAAATATTAATGTATACATTTCAGTATTATCGTTTAGAAGAGGAGGGGCAGGGGGATGAGTGGTGAGTTGAGGGAAACCTGATATATGGGCGGGGGTGAGGGGTGGGGGGTGGGGGTGGGGGTGTTAAACAAATATCTAACTACGATTACAGAAAATTACTTTATGGACTTTATAGAAGTCGTTAATAGATGAGAAGTCATTAATGTAACAAGCGAAACAACTGATAATAAATGCAAAAACACAAACGCATCAACATTCTCAGTCACATGAGAAGACAGGCTTTCGTGCTGGTAGGTCTTTATCAAATCGCAGTATAAAATTATATGCTTAATTGCCACAGTACTGAAGCATATGCACTTGACTTTCGAGCAATATTTAGCCCGTGATGAACTAGATAATTGAACTTTAAACTTAGAATTGGTCTGCGAATCGGACCAAAGTCTGAGAGAGTCCACTGACGCGGTTTTATAGTTGAATGAAAGCTCCTATAAAAGTATATTTCTAGTATATTACTCAAGTATGCATGTCTGTCATTGCAGTGTCGATTTTCTCTTTGCATGTATACATATGTGTTCGTGTGTGTGTTTGTGTATGTGTGTTTGTTCGTGCGTGTGTGTGTCACCACGGCATGATGACCATGGCGACGGTAACGGCGTGTGCGTTGTTCTGTTTTATGTATCACTTTTATTTGTATACCATTTATCTATCTCAACTGAGAATAATACACGCAACAAATGCACACATAAATCTCCCCCCATCTCTCTCTCTCTCTTTCTCTCTGTCACACACACACACACACACACACACACACACACACACACACACACACATACACACACACACATTTACACACACTCACTCACTCATTCACACACACCTTCCACTCCCTACACACACATTCCCACACGCACGCACTCATGCTCACACACACACACACACACACACACACACGCATACGCATATGCATTTATACACATGCACACACAATCACACACAAAGAGACAAATGTACATTCTCTCTATCACACACGCACGCACACACACACACACACACACACACGCACGCATGCATGCACACACACAAACTTTTTTTTTCCATAGTTAGTGACCATGAGGCCTGATATCAGACAGTTCGGACATCAACACATAGTGCAGAAACTGACCACAGGCTACAATGGATGGAGTGTCAGCTTCAAGTCTTCCCACAGTGGACAGTGTAGGCCTACACGTCTTGTCCGTGTGGATCTCAGTGCTGCATGGATTGATACACTGCCTCCTGTTTGTGTGCACTGACATAACCACACATCAGTGGAGTGTGAACAGCATGTACATGAACACAACACAGAACATCAGTCACACGTGTCCAGGTGTAGAGTACATCCTGAACCAAAACAACACAAGCACCACCATGTTACAGGTCAATGCTTCAGACTGTGAGAACTTACCAAAACACACAGCACAGCAGGGAATTGTGTTCGGGGTGTGTGGTGATTTCAACACTTTCTGTAAACTGTATGTAAAAGCACCACAGGGCATGTATCTACGTGCTCATGTAGAGAGGCTGGAGTACTGGTGTGATTCTAAGCACAGAGAAACTAGGATCACCGTACCGTTCCGTATGGAGTACACCTTGTTATGTAATCTTCATTCTCTTGATCAACTATTTGTTGAATCATATTATTCAAACCACATGGTGATACTTAACGTCAACAGTTCTATGGGGAAAGTTTCTTTGGATACAATTAACAGTCATGATTTCATTGTTAAGTATGCACGTGAATATTCTGGATATATAATAACATCACTCATCAACGTTTATAATGTAGACTTGGACTTTAGTGTAGAGTGGAGAGTTCCCTCTGGCTGGATTATGATGAGCATTCAACAAAGACACAAGCAATTTGTTTGTGGGAATGAGTCACCAAAAAATCGCTGGATCTATTTCTTTTCAAGACCCAACACAACTCATGACAATGTTGAACGTAAGTGCTGCTGTGATTACCTATCAGCTAGAATTATGTACACATCATACCTTAAGGTGCAACTTCACTATGGGAGAGATTTTCATCCTGGTCTGAAAATATTTCTTTCCAGGTTATCTGTCACTAACCAACATGTAGAGCTTGGGAACGGCCTTTTCAACTGTTCTGTGAATTATCACTCCAATTTTCAACGTCATCTGGACTGTAACCTGAAGTCAGAGTGTGAAGATGGACGGGATGAAACAGAACACTGTCCCTTCAGCAGTGCTGACTGCCAGGGGTTGGTTGCTTCACGGAACAAGTGCTTCAAGTTACTCACTATGCATTCGTGGATTCTCGATCTGTTGTCCCACTATGAGTGTTTGAAAATAGGTGGAAGATTAGCGTCTGTTAAAAGCAGAAAAGAACGAATCAATTTTCATCATCTCTTTCAACAGTTTCATAAATTTGAAACGCCTTTAGGATTAAGGTGTGGGTGGGACTCTGTGCCACATATGTATAGCAAGTTCTGTAGATGGTCTGACAACACCTTGATGTACAGCATGATTCTCTTCAGTTTAGAGACTCCATACCTGCCTTCTACCATTGCTAGTCAAGGTATACTCAAGAACATGATGGTATCGTTTTCCTCTTATATATACCAGGCAACGATGTTCATGATTTGTGAATTTAAATCACTATTCCAAGTTGCCACTTACTCACAAGTATCACTGGCTCATTTACATACACAGAAAGCAATCTTTACATATACAAAGCAGTCTTTATCAGTTTCTTCAGATAATCGCATTACACATGTGATTTTGTTACACGAATCCAGCAGTTCTTGTATGAAAACAACGTATGAACCAATCTGCACAGCCATGAACATGACTGATGCAGAGAATACTGACATGTTTGTTGTTGGAAGGAAAACCACAAGCACGTACACTACGTTTAGATGTGATGATGGTGTCACAACTGTCCATCACACTCTTGTGTGTGACTTCAGACTGGACTGTCCAGATAGTACCGATGAGTCATTTTGTGGTCATCCCTTTTGCGCTGGTTTTCAGTGTTCTAACAGCCAGTGTGTATCACCCAGTCAACGTTGCAACCAATATTCAGATTGTGTGGATGATTCTGATGAGGTTGGGTGTCCAGATGACCAAACCTTCCTATTTGATGTCAAAGAGAAAGACATGAAGCAACAGTTTTATATGAATTTGGATGGGGCAGGTTACTTCACTCCACAGGTAATGACGGCTGACGACTTTTGTCCTGACAGTCATTATCGCTGCACAGCTGAGTGGTTGTATTGTCTGCCTGTCTACACACGGTGTAACGGATTTTCTGATTGTGTATATGGAGAAGACGAAGAAGACTGTGAGTCAGAAATGTGTTCTGGTTTCTACCAGTGTCGAGGTTCCAGTGTTTGTGTGCACGGTCATCATCTGTGTGATGGCTGGGGTCAGTGTCCTCAGCAGGATGATGAACTGCTCTGTGACACGACCTGTCCTGAAGGTTGTCTTTGTCAAGGTTATGTTTTCCTATGTAATGAACCATTTCCTCCAGATTTATATCTTCAGTTACGATACGTAGATGTAACAGCTTCAAATATGTCACTGGATTATTTCAATCAAAACTCATACCTCGTTAGTTTGACGCTATCAAAGTGCTCCATTCATAACATTTCAATTATCAAACTCGCAAATCTGAAGTACCTGTATCTTGCTAATAACTACTTAAGAACTCTCAATATGACGGTTTTTCTTGAACTACAAAATTTAAAAGTTCTACACTTACAAGGCAACCCTCTTAGCACAATCAATAATGACGCAACGAAGGACGTTCATTATGAATTGACACGGGTGGATATATCGAAAACGTATATCAATATCCTTTACAATGATTCATCCATATATTTGCCTCGTGTGCAATTTTTGAATACGTCACTGTCAGCTGTTGAAACCATTGGACCAGTTGGTTTTAAAAATATGCCACACCTGAAAGAGCTGGATGTAAGGTGGAATAGAATAACTGATTTCCCTTTAGATCTGTTTTCAAGCTGTGATCAATTAGATCGTATATTTTCATCAAACTACAGATTTTGCTGTATGGATTTATTTCCAGAACACTCTGGTAAAATCAAATGTTTAGCACCACACACTGTACTCCCTTCATGTACATCACTGCTACCAACTGAACTGTACAGGAGTTTCTTTTGGTTGATAGGTGTTTGCGCCATGATAGGGAATTTGGTGTGCTTGGTGGCTTCACTTGCTGTGAATAAAATGGTTGCAAGCAGTTTCGTTAGAGCTGTTGCCCATTTGCAATTTGCTGACATGTGTATGGGCATTCACGTCAGTATAATCGCGATAGCAGACAAAATTCTTGACGGAAAATACATCCAGATGGAAATAGTATGGACCAATAGTATAATCTGCAAGCTGGCTGGGTTTCTTTTCTTTCTGTCTAGTACAATATCAGAACTGGTTATCTGGTTTATCACTATGTATCACATTCCTGTACTTTGTTTCCCCAAAGGTGGAAGCAGATTCTATAAATGTTTATCATTCATAACCTGTGTATGGATCATTGGGATTTTGTTGGCAATAATTCCATTTCTGCCAGGACTATCTCACTGGGTTCTTCAGGGTCATTCTGGTCTCTGTCGTCTGGCTTTATTTGATCGCTATCATCCCAGACAGGAATTCAGATGGTTCACAGTAATTGTAGCAGTCAACTTTACTGTATGTGTGATAACTGTAATTGGACAAGCTGTCATATACGCAAAAACTCCAAAGTACAGAACAACACTCAATCCCATAAAAAGACCAGTGTTTTCATCGGTGCACGTGATGAGAACGGTAGCCGTCACAGACGCTGCTTGCTGGTTGGCGTTCGGGCTGGTGACAATGATGAGTTCACATGGTGTTACTTTTTTACATCAGGTTCACGATACCATGGTTGTGTTCGTGTTGCCTTTCAACTCTGCTCTCAACCCACTTCTCTACATGTGGACTGTGAACACACAATGGCGACATCAGCAACAAGAGGAGAAACTGATTCAGGTGTTGAAAGCACGGCTTGTTCAGGCAGGAAATAAAACGTAATTCAAGCAGTAAATTCATAATGATATACATATCAAGAGAGCGGGAGAGGGAACTTTTGTATGTGAGTGAGAGGGGGGTATGTATCAGAGACAGAGATAGAGAGAAACACACAGAGAGGGTGTCACACACACACACACACACACACACACACACACACACACTGAGCACACTGAGCGTGTGTATGGAGAGAAAGAGAGAGAGACAGTCAGACACATAGACAGACAGACAGAAAGATAGAAACATAGATAGAAACAGAGAGAGAGAGCGAGAGAGAGACAAGCACTCCTCGTCTGATTTGTCTGAGGGATGAATGGAGTACTCTGGTATATTTCATTCACACCTGATTCCTCCATTTGCATGTAATATGTTGACATGCCTCTCTCTCTCTCTCTCTCTCTCTCTCTGTCTCTCTGTCTCTCTCTCTCTCTCTCTCTCTCTCTCTCTCTCTCTCTCTCTCTCTCTCTCTCTCTCTCTCTCTCACACACACACTGAATGTAACACCTAAAACTTTTTTTTCGAGGACATGAAGAGCATGAAATACATTCTTTGGTAAATAAGCTGAACAATTTCTTTTAAATTCCAAAATAGCAAAGGGCTTATACATCAAATCTAAACTTCGTATGGACACACCACTGGGAACCCGTTTAATGTCCACAATAAAAAGGACACACACATTAAGTCTAAAATACGTAAGGACACACTCCTGGAACAAATTCTGTAGATTTGAGTGAACATGGGAGATACAGCCCACGAATGAAGAAGACGTCAAAGACGACGGAGAAGAAGAACCCTAAAACATTAATGATGGATTTGGCAGTTTCAGTTTCAGTTTCAGTAGCTCAAGGAGGCGTCACTGCGTTCGGACAAATCCATATACGCTACACCACATCTGCCAAGCAGATGCCTGACCAGCAGCGTAACCCAACGCGCTTAGTCAGGCCTTGAGAAAAAAAAGAATTAAAGAAAAAAAAGAGATAAGCTTACATAAATAAATGAATGAATAAATAAATAAATAAATAATAATTATGATATAAAAAAGGTAGTAGTAATGAAAATAATAATAAAATAATAATAATAATAATAATAATAAATAAATAAATAATTAATTAATTAAATAAATAAGACAATGATGATAAAAATAAGCAAATAAATGTAAAACATGAAGACACACATTCACACATACACCCACACATGCATAACAGATATGCACCAAACATGCAGCTTCACATATATGAAAGCACAGTCAAATACATATAAACGTACATGAGCTCCAACACACACACACACACACACACGCACACCCACACACACACACATTACCCTGAACCTCCTCTACCCCCCTCCTCAACACACTCATTTCTAGTCTATGTTTCGCAGCTTCCACGGCACACACACACACACACACACACACACACACACACACAAACAAACACGCACACACACACACAGATGAACGCTTACTTGTACAAGCACACACACACACACGCCCATATCTCCCACCCCCAACCCCACACACATAATATATATATATAATATACGTTCTAATATCCTGTTGCTCCCACAGTGTAGGCATGCATACACTCACATACCTCATCCTCTACCCCACCTCCTCCCTGCACCCCCACCTCCCCCTCAGACACACACACACACACACACACCACACACACACACACACACACACACACACACACACATGCACAGAACTCTCCTGACACTTGTGTACACTTACACTCTCACGCATGCACAAACGCACTCAAAAACACAGACCCACACATACACACAAACACACACGTACACACACACACACACACAGACTGCCACTGATTGGCCGCAAGAGGGATGGGAAAAGATCTCTGATGCCAAGAACGTGGCGTCTAGTGTGTTGCTCAGTCTATTGTATTTGGAAAAGCCCACAGAGACTCTGTTCCGTTTTGAAGAAATTTGCGCAATGTTGGTTTGGAAATGATGCCGATATTTGTTTGATTTGCAAAGCATCATGCTCTACCTTTCATGTTAGACTTACGGCCGCTCCCTCTCTCTGCTTTTATTTCTTTGAGGCGATCGATGGTGTGATGGCCTTGTACCTGTTCTTTTTGATATTCTTTGACTTTTCTGAGGATTTCCGATTTTCCTAGATGTAGGCCGCTTGTTGGTGTTGCGTTACCAGCAAGTCTGTCAGCTCGCTCATTTCCCTTAACTCCTGCATGTCCCGGGCAGTATGACCATGTGAGTTTTTTAATCTGAAAGTTGCGCATTGCCTTATGCCACTCTGGGCTTCCCATTCCGTTTTCAATTTTCTGTATGAGGTTCATTGAGTTGGTTAGAATCATGGCATGTTGGTTTCCGGTCGTATGGATGGACGATAGCCACTGGAGGGCATGTGTCACAGCTTCAACTTCCATCGTTAGGCTGGAGGTTGTGACTTGGCAGCTGAGTCCCAGTGTTGAATGTATGTCATATTTTGCTAAACACCAGTATACCCACCATCTGCTGTCTCTAGTTTGTTCCCCTCTTATCTTTCATTTCATTATAACTATCATAATATATTCACTTATCTGTTTACTTATTTCATTTACTTTATCTTACTCTGTGTTCATGGATAAGCTGTCAAGGCCTGACCATCACGTAGATTTATGTATAGCTTAGGCATGTGCTCCGATTTCTATGTTGACGTTTTTTCTCATATCTTATTGTATGTTATATATAGGTGTAGGATCATTCTGCACGCTTAGACACTTCTTTGACACCCCATTGATATTGAATCTGAAACTACGGAGGTCTCTGTGAGACCAAACGTAACACAGCACAGTGAAGATAAACTCTTGGGAAAGTATAACGGGTGACATCACTCTCCAGTTGATGAATGGTGAAAAGACTGGAAACAGAACATCCAGAGAAGATTTATTGACTGCTGTCTTCACAATGTTCTGAAAGCAGTAGCAGATCTCCACACGGTTTTCAAGGTTGGGAAGAGGGATAAAGAGAAATAGTAGCATTGGGCCTGACTGCTGTTTTGTTGTCAGTATGTCTGTGTAAGTGTTTGATTAAAATTTCGTCTTATTTGTAAATTTCCTGATGTTTGGCTGCCTTTTATTCAGTTTGTGAAGACCTGAACAATTTTTATTTAGATTGTGGGGACAGCCCAGGATCTTGCTGGAAGTCTCGGCCTTTGCTGGTTATGTGATATATATATATATATATATATATATATATATATATATATATATATATATACATAGAGAGAGAGAGAGAGAGAGAGAGAGAGATGTATATATCTATATCTATATATATCTATATCTATATATATATATATATATTTAATCTAGTATACTCAGAACGAGCATTACATTGTACGGTTGTAGAAAGAAGAAGAAGAAGAAGAAGAAGAAGAAGTACCATAGGGGAGAAGAAAAAGAAAAAAGAAACAAACAACAACAACAACAACAGCATATGAATAAAATCCACAAACTACCTAGCAAAATGTAAAACAGAATAACAAGCAAAAACACCAGAGCAAAAGCAAAATAATACACAATACCACCCCCCGCCAACAAAAAGAAAAACAAACAAACAAACAAAACAACAACAACAACCCCCCCCCCAAAAAAAAAAAAAAAAAAAAATCACCAAAAAAACAACAACAACAAAACAAAACAAATCATGTCCAGTTTGTGAACTGTACCAGATAAGGAATAGTGTAAGATCATTTCAATCTGTTGTGTATATTGAATTGAATGAAAATAATGTACAGGTGTATTCACTGGGGCGTTTTATTCATGTTGCATTTTCCTTTAAGTTGTCACAGGGCATTCGTGTAAAAAGTTATTTTTTTCCCCTTTTATACTTAAAGATAGGTATTAAGACTATTCACGTTCGGGAGCACTTGGTTTAACTTATTTTATTAGGTCGTTGAAACTTAGTATAATCATGCTATTGTAAGTACTGAAACATATATTTTATAATGTGGGGAATACAGTAAGACCATTCTCGTTTCAAATCATATTTGCTATGGTACTAAAAAGCACAAAAAATGAATGTTTAACATAGTCCTCAGAAGTTTAAAAACTTACGAATCTGCTTTTACCCATCAGCCAAGGTCCTCTTCTTCCAGATTGTGCTCTAGTAACTGATTTTGACTGTAAACGACTGATCCAATAACACACTTACATGGTCAGATATATGACCAGCTGGCACACTCTCATAACAAAAATTACAAAAGTGATCAGTCCAGTCCATTCCAATCACAGCACCAGACCAGTTGCTGTATGCTTGCATCTACCTTTAGGACACCAGGCCATATCACAAAAATTGTAAAGGAGATGTGTAACACAGGCCTATGGCTCTGAACAAACGTAAGGTGGGGTTGTTTGGTGTTAATTCAGTCATCACTCTCACGAGACATCAAAGGACAGTGGAAAAGGAGGGATAATGAGAGTTTGGGGGTAGGGGTGGGGGGTAGGGGTGGGGGACGGTTTCTTGAGATGAGAATCCCACATGTATGTCATTAGATGTGTGGTTACAAGAGTCACAAAGCGCATAATATGCACTCTATAAAGCCAAATAAACAATTTTGATACTTTCTGCTTGACTGAAAAGCTAAACCATCAGGCTGGTATCATGAAGTTACTGAAAAACCCTTCTCGACTGGTTGGGTTGTCTCTTTCCAACTGAGCAATGTTTAGTCTTTGTGACAATCCCTGCAATAATTATGTACACAGTGATGTGCACTTTAAGCTGGTCTGGCAGCATTTGCACCTCTCTCTGCACACCACTGTGCAAGAGTAGTGAATCAGTTCACATAACGTTTGTTCAGCTTTTGTAGAATGGTCCACAAAGGTCTTCACCTTTCCTTTTTGCAATCCCCGCCGTTCTACCTCCAGATGAAAGCATTCTCTCAGATAAACTGCTCTCTGTGTGTGCCGTTCAAGAGCTGCTGATATGGGTGTAGTATTTTCCAATGATTTCTTTTCTTTAGCGAAGAGAGGCTGTCTGACCACGCTGACGACATGCAGATTGCTCAGACAATCAAACAATAGGGCAACAAACTGCTCAGCGATGAACTCAGGGACTTAGACTGGTTATCCATTATCATCAGGAAAGCATTAGTAGTTTCCTTACACAGTTCATGTGTTCCATGCTTTTCCTTTGCTTCTGCCAACAAGCAAAGCCATTATTTATGCGCGATTCCTGCTGAACAACAACAAAATCAAACGTGACAAAGGGAAGGGAGGGGGGCAGTTAACAGTACTGATATGAATCTGATATATATATATTTTATCACTATCTGATACTAGTGTTTTTCGAAACCATGTTGTGTGCTGCAAACAAAACGATCCTATCTTCAACACCCCACATCCATCTTTATTTCATTGTTTTAAAATCATTATTCAGGTCTGTCAAAGTTTCAAACTTCCTCCATGTTTGTCGCGACTTTCTGGCTTTACTAACTTGTAACAAAAATTCCCAAAAGCAAATTTTGGTGAAATATTTTCGGCAGTTCACTCCGGGCAAGTTCATTTCTTTCGACCGTTTGTAATTGGCGGATCAAACGCGCATTTCCACTCCGAACAATACAAGATTTTCTTTGTTCAGGAGCGTGCGGATTTCCCCACGGCCCAGTGTGTGTTTTTGTATTTGTGTGTCTGTGTGTGCGCGCACACGCGCGCATACGCACGTATGCGTTCATGCACACACAGTCACCATGATTTTTACACTTACAGGGAAAACACGTGTGCGCGAGAACACACACACACACACACACTTTACCATCACTCACATATACAAACATACACACACAAACATTCATGAGCGCACACACGCACGCACACACTCTCATTCCCTCAACCATTTTCAGACAGGATCTCCATCCTTGTCAAGACGCTGGAGCTGTTGGTGATGCTGCATGAAAACAACATGATTGTCACTTCAGTTGTAACATTCAGTGGATTTGCCTTTGATCCAGGCCATAGAGACTAATCATTGAGTCTATGTTCCAGGCTGATTTCACGTCAGCTGATTATGTGGCAATAAACATCATGACTGCAGTTAATAAACGTTTGTTTGATCTGGATCTAAGCCGAAGTTCCAAACGTTTATGCATCAGCTTATGGGCGTGAAATATTTGAACATTCACTGTCGCCGTCAGCTCTCTTATAGCTGTACAAACTGTATTGCATGACGTCACTCCTCCACTTGCAATTCTTGTCTTTATTTGAGTACAGAGAGAAAATACGAATTTTCCTGTGCCTTTGACATATCGAAATCTAAAATTCCCTTTATTCTGAATCATCTGACACCACATGTAAAAAAAACAACAACAACTATGACAGACAGATTCATTCTTTTTTTTCTGTCTTAATCTTTGATTCTTAAACTTTCAGAAGATATGCAAAAGTATAAAAAAGAAGGTAAATTGCGACTTTAGCAGGATTTTCACGTGCTGCGTCACATATATACTATACATATATAGACAGATTGATAGATAGATAGATATTTATAAAGACAAAACCACCACCACCACCACCACTACCACTGCCTCCATGAAAAAACAAAACAAACAATTCACAACAAATTAAAATGTGTTCTCAGCCCATCATCCACATCAAGGAAACTGACCACAGGCTACAATGGATGGAGTGTCAGCTACAAGTCTTCCCACAGTGGACAGTGTAGGCCTACACGTCTTGTCCGTGTGGATCTCAGTGCTGCATGGATTGATACACTGCCTCCTGTTTGTGTGCACTGAGATAACCACACATCAGTGGAGTGTGAACAGCATGTACATGAACACAACACAGAACATCAGTCACACGTGTCCAGGTGTAGAGTACATCCTAAACCAAAACAACACAAACACCACCATGTTACATGTCAATGCTTCAGACTGTGAGAACTTACCAAAACACACAGCACAGCAGGGAATTGTGTTCGGGGTGTGTGGTGATTTCAACACTTTCTGTAAATTGTATGTAAAAGCACCACAGGGTATGTATGTACGTGCTCATGTAGAGAGGCTGGAGTACTGGTGTGATTCTAAGCACAGAGAAACTAGGATCACCGTGCCGTTCCGTATGGAGTACACCTTGTTATGTAACCTTCATTCTCTTGATCAACTATTTGTTGAATCATATTATTCAAACCGCATGGTGATACTTAACGTCAACAGTTCTATGGGGAAAGTTTCTTTGGATACATTTAACAGTCATGATTTCATTGTTAAGTATGCACGTGAATATTCTGGATATATAATAACATCACTCATCAACGTTTATAATGTAGACTTGGACTTTAGTGTAGAGTGGAGAGTTCCCTCTGGCTGGATTATGATGAGCATTCAACAAAGACACAAGCAATTTGTTTGTGGGAATGAGTCACCAAAAAATCGCTGGATCTATTTCTTTTCAAGACCCAACACAACTCATGACAATGTTGAACGTAAGTGCTGCTGTGATTACCTATCAGCTAGAATTATGTACACATCATACCTTAAGGTGCAACTTCACTATGGGAGAGATTTTCATCCTGGTCTGAAAATATTTCTTTCCAGGTTATCTGTCACTAACCAACATGTAGAGCTTGGGAACGGCCTTTTCAACTGTTCTGTGAATTATCACTCCAATTTTCAACGTCATCTGGACTGTAACCTGAAGTCAGAGTGTGAAGATGGACGGGATGAAACAGAACACTGTCCCTTCAGCAGTGCTGACTGCCAGGGGTTGGTTGCTTCACGGAACAAGTGCTTCAAGTTACTCACTATGCATTCGTGGATTCTCGATCTGTTGTCCCACTATGAGTGTTTGAAAATAGGTGGAAGATTAGCGTCTGTTAAAAGCAGAAAAGAACGAATCAATTTTCATCATCTCTTTCAACAGTTTCATAAATTTGAAACGCCTTTAGGATTAAGGTGTGGGTGGGACTCTGTGCCACATATGTATAGCAAGTTCTGTAGATGGTCTCACAACACCTTGATGTACAGCATGATTCTCTTCAGTTTAGAGACTCCATACCTGCCTTCTACCATTGCTAGTCAAGGTATACTCAAGAACATGATGTTATCGTTTTCCTCTTATATATACCAGGCAACGATGTTCATGATTTGTGAATTTAAATCACTATTCCAAGTTGCCACTTACTCACAAGTATCACTGGCTCATTTACATACACAGAAAGCAATCTTTACATATACAAAGCAGTCTTTATCAGTTTCTTCAGATAATCGCATTACACATGTGATTTTGTTACACGAATCCAGCAGTTCTTGTATGAAAACAACGTATGAACCAATCTGCACAGCCATGAACATGACTGATGCAGAGAATACTGACATGTTTGTTCTTGGAAGGAAAACCACAAGCACGTACACTACGTTTAGATGTGATGATGGTGTCACAACTGTCCATCACACTCTTGTGTGTGACTTCAGACTGGACTGTCCAGATAGTACCGATGAGTCATTTTGTGGACATCCTTTATGCGCCGGTTTTCAGTGTTCTAACAGCCAGTGTGTATCACCCAGTCAACGTTGCAACCAATACTCAGATTGTGTGGATGATTCTGATGAGGTTGGGTGTCCAGATGACCAAACCTTCCTATTTGATGTCAAAGAGAAAGACATGAAGCAACAGTTTTATATGAATTTGGATGGGGCAGGTTACTTCACTCCACAGGTAATGACGGCTGACGACTTTTGTCCTGACAGTCATTATCACTGCACAGCTGAGTGGTTGTATTGTCTGCCTGTCTACACACGGTGTAACGGATTTTCTGATTGTGTATATGGAGAAGACGAAGAAGACTGTGAGTCAGAAATGTGTTCTGGTTTCTACCAGTGTCGACGTTCCAGAGTTTGTGTGCACGGTCATCATCTGTGTGATGGCTGGGGTCAGTGTCCTCAGCAGGATGATGAACTGCTCTGTGACACGACCTGTCCTGAAGGTTGTCTTTGTCAAGGTTATGTTTTCCTATGTAATGAACCATTTCCTCCAGATTTATATCTTCAGTTACGATACGTAGATGTAACAGCTTCAAATATGTCACTGGATTATTTCAATCAAAACTCATACCTTGTTAGTTTGACGCTATCAAAGTGCTCCATTCATAACATTTCAATTATCAAACTCGCAAATCTGAAGTACCTGTATCTTGCTAATAACTACTTAAGAACTCTCAATATGACGGTTTTTCTTGAACTACAAAATTTAAAAGTTCTACACTTACAAGGCAACCCACTTAGCACAATCAATAATGACGCAACGAAGGAGGTTCATTATGAATTGACACGGGTGGATATATCGAAAACGTATATCAATATCCTTTACAATGATTCATCCATATATTTGCCTCATGTGCAATTTTTGAATACGTCACTGTCAGCTGTTGAAACCATTGGACCAGTTGGTTTTAAAAATATGCCACACCTGAAAGAACTGGATGTAAGGTGGAATAGAATAACTGATTTCCCTTTAGATCTGTTTTCAAGCTGTGATCAATTAGATCGTATATTTTCATCAAACTACAGATTTTGCTGTATGGATTTATTTCCAGAACACTCTGGTAAAATCAAATGTTTAGCACCACACACTGTACTCCCTTCATGTACAGCACTGCTACCAACTGAACTGTACAGGAGTTTCTTTTGGTTGATAGGTGTTTGCGCCATGATAGGGAATTTGGTGTGCTTGGTGGGTTCACTTGCTGTGAATAAAATGGTTGCAAGCAGTTTCGTTAGAGCTGTTGCCCATTTGCAATTTGCTGACATGTGTATGGGAATTCACGTCAGTATAATCGCGATAGCAGACAAAATTCTTGACGGAAAATACATCCAGATTGAAATAGTATGGACCAATAGTATAATCTGCAAGCTGGCTGGGTTTCTTTTCTTTCTGTCTAGTACAATATCAGAACTGGTTATCTGGTTTATCACTTTGTATCACATTCCTGTACTTTGTTACCCCAAAGGTGGAAGCAGATTCTATAAATGTTTATCATTCATAACCTGTGTATGGATCATTGGGATTTTGTTGGCAATAATTCCATTTCTGCCAGGACTATCTCACTGGGTTCTTCAGGGTCATTCTGGTCTCTGTCGTCTGGCTTTATTTGATCGCTATCATCCCAGACAGGAATTCAGATGGTTCACAGTAATTGTAGCAGTCAACTTTACTGTATGTGTGATAACTGTAATTGGACAAGCTGTCGTATACGCAAAAACTCCAAAGTACAGAACAACACTCAATCCCATAAAAAGACCAGTGTTTTCATCGGTGCACGTGATGAGAACGGTAGCCGTCACAGACGCTGCTTGCTGGTTGGCGTTCGGGCTGGTGACAATGATGAGTTCACATGGCGTTACTGGTTTAGATCAGGTTCACGATACAATGGTTGTGTTCGTGTTGCCTTTCAACTCTGCTCTCAACCCACTTCTCTACATGTGGACTGTGAACACACAATGGCGACATCAGCAACAAGAGGAGAAACTGATTCAGGTGTTGAAAGCATGGCTTGTTCAGGCAGGAAATAAAACGTAATTCACGCAGTAAATTCATAATGATATACATATCAAGAGAGCGGGAGAGGGAACTTTTGTATGTGAGTGAGAGGGGGGTATGTATCAGAGACAGAGATAGAGAGAAAGACACACAGAGAGGGTGTCACACACACACACACACACACACACTGAGCACACTGAGCACACTGAGCGTGTGTATGGAGAGAGAGAGAGAGAGAGAGAGACAAGCACTCCTCGTTTGATTTGTCTGAGGGATGAATGGAGTACTCTGGTATATTTCATTCACACCTGATTCCTCCATTTGCATGTAATATGTTGACATGCCTCTCTCTCTCTCTCTCTCTCTCTCTCTCTCTCTTTCTCTCTCTCTCTCCCTCTCTCTCTCTCTCTCTCTCTCTATATATATATATATATATATATATATCTCTCACACACACTGAATGTAACACCTAAAACTTTTTTTCGAGGACATGAAGAGCATGAAATACATTCTTTGGTAAATAAGCTGAACAATTTCTTTTAAATTCCAAAATAGCAAAGGGCTTATACATCAGATCTAAACTTCGTATGGACACACCACTGGGAACCCATTTAATGTCCAAAGTAACAAAGGACATACATTATGTCTAAAATACGTAAAGACACACTCCTGGAACAATTCTGTAGATTTCAGTGAACATGGGAGATACAGCCCACGAATGAAGAAGACGTCAATGACGACGGAGAAGAAGAACCCTAAAACATGAATGATGGATTTGGCAGTTTCAGTTTCAGTTTCAGTAGCTCAAGGAGGCTTCACTGCGTTCGGACAAATCCATATACGCTACACCACATCTGCCAAGCAGATGCCTGACCAGCAGCGTAACCCAACGCGCTTAGTCAGGCCTTTAGAAAAAAAAAAGAAGTGAGTTTTTAAATCTGAAAGTTGCGCATTGCCTTATGCCACTCTGGGCTTCCCATTCCGTTTCTAATTTTCTGTATGAGGTTCATTGAGTCGGTTAGAATCATGGCATGTTGGTTTCCGGGCGTATGGATGGACGATAGCCACTGGAGGGCATGTGTCACAGCTTCAACTTCCATCGTTAGGCTGGAGGTTGTGACTTGGCAGCTGAGTCCCAGTGTTGAATGTATGTCATATTTTGCTAAACACCCTTATACCCACCATCTGCTGTCTCTAGTTTGTTCCCCTCTTATCTTTCATTTCATTATAACTATCATAATATATTCACTTATCTGTTTACTTATTTCATTTACTTTATCTTACTATGTGTTCATGGATAGGCTGTCAAGGCCTGACCATCACGTAGATTTATATGTAGCTTAGGCATGTTCTCCGGTTTTTGTGTTGTTGTTTTTACTCATATCTTATTTTATGTTATATATAGGTGTAGGATCATTCTGCACGCTTAGACACCTCTTTGACACCCCACTGATATTGAATCTGAAACTACGGAGGTCTCTGTGAGACCAAACGTAACACAGCACAGTGAAGATAAACTCTTGGGAAAGTATAACGGGTGACATCCCTCTCCAGTTGATGAATGCTGAAAAGATTGGAAACAGAACATCCAGAGAAGATTTATTGACTGCTGTCTTCACAATGTTCTGAAAGCGGCAGCAGATCTCCACACGCAATTTCTCAATAAAGTTATTCTGATTCTGATTCTTCATTGCCTGTCATTTAAACAAAAAAAGGTATGTGAATTATTGACTGTGAAAGGCAGACAGCCTTGTGTGTGTTTTGTTTGTGGTTGTGTTTGTTGTCGCTGATGCCATTAATGTATTTTGTACTAGTATTGCTACTGGTGTTTTGTTCCAGTATGTTGTTGCCATGTCTGTTGCTGTCTTCCATATCACCATTAAGGCAGCATTGATCATATAGTACTGTCTTGGCGGAAGAAGAAGGGATGAGAAGGAAGATGAGGAGGAGAGAAATGAAGGAGGAGGAGGAGAGAAATGAAGGAGGAGAAGGAAGAGGAGGAGGAGAGAAATGAAGGAGGAGAAGGAAGAGCAGGAGAGGAGAAATGGAGGAGGAGGAGAGAAATGAAGGAGGAGAAGGAAAGGGAGGTGGAGAGAAATGAAGGAGGGGAAGGAAGAGGAGGAGGGGAGAAATGAAGGAGGAGAAGGAAGAGGAGGAGAGGAGAAATGGAGGAGGAGAAGGAAGAGGAGGAGGGGAAAGGAGAAGGAAGAAGAGGAGGAGAGAAATGAAGGAGAAGGGAGAGGAGGAGGAGAGAAATGAAGGAGGAGAAGGAAGAGGAGGAGGGGAGAAGTGAAGGAGGAGAAGGAAGAGGAGGAGGAGAGAAATGAAGGAGGAGAAGGAAGAGGAGGAGGGGAGAAATGAAGGAGGAAGAGGAGGAGGGGAGAGGAGAAGGAAGAGGAGGAAGAGAGAAATGAAGGAGGAGAAGACGAAATGGTGAGAAATGAAGGAGGAGAAGGAAGAGGAAATGGTGAGAAATGAAGGAGGAGAAGGAAGAGGAGGAGGGGAGAAATGAAGGAGGAGAAGGAAGAGGAGGAGGGGAGAAATGAAGGAGGAGAAGGAAGAGGAGGAGGAGAGAAATGAAGGAGGAGAAGGAAGAGGAGCAGGAGAGAAATGAAGGAGGAGAAGGAAGAGGAGGAGGAGAGAAATGAAGGAGGAGAAGGAAGAGGAGGAGGGGAGAAATGAAGGAGAAGGAAGAGGAGGGGGAGAGAAATGAAGGAGGAGAAGGAAGAGGAGGAGGAGATAAATGAAGGAGGAGAAGGAAGAGGAGGAGGAGATAAATGAAGGAGGAGAAGGAAGAGGAGGAGGAGAGAAATAAAGGATGAGAAGGAAGAGCAGGAGGAGAGAAATGAAGGAGAAGAAGGAAGAGGAGGAGGGGAGAAATAAAGGATGAGAAGGAAGAGCAGGAGGAGAGAAATGAAGGAGAAGAAGGAAGAGGAGGAGGAGAGAAATGAAGGAGGAGAAGGAAGAGGGGAGAAATGAAGGAGGAGAAGGAAGAGGAGGAGGAGAGAAATGAAGGAGGAGAAGGAAGAGGAGGAGGAGAGAAATGAAGGAGGAGAAGGAAGAGGAGGAGGGGAGAAATGAAGGAGGAGAAGGAAGAGGAGGAGGGGAGAAATGAAGGAGAAGAAGGAAGAGGAGGAGAAGAGAAATGAAGGAGGAGAAGGAAGAAGAGGAGAGAAATGAAGGAGGAGAAGGAAGAGGAGGAGGGGAGAAATGAAGGAGAAGAAGGAAGAGGAGGAGGGGAGAAATGAAGGAGGAGAAGGAAGAGGAGGAGGGGAGAAGTGAAGGAGAAGGAAGAGGAGGAATGGAGAAATGAAGAAGAAGGAAGAGGAGGAGGAGAGAAATGAAGGAGGAGAAGGAAGAGGAGGAGAGAAATGAGAGAAGCGGAAGGAGAGATGGATAGAATGAACAAATAAACGATGCAGACGAGGAGAGGAAGGAAGAATAAGAACGAGGAGGAGGAGGAGGAGGAAGAAGAAGGGGAGGAAGAGAGCGTCAGTGGGTCCATGAATGCGTGTTGAAATCGTGTGTGTGTGTGTGTGTGTGTGTGTGTGTGTGTGTGTGTGTGTGTGAAATGTTACCAAACTGCTGATTTTACCCCATGTTCTCATTCCACGACTCTTATCCTAATAAAGAAAACTGGACAGCAGTTACCTACTCGTTGCGGTTTATTAGTGGCCAGAATTTGCATAGCCTGGAAAATCACACATTGAAGGTGGACGTCATGGTGTTCAGGTCCACCTCATCCGCACCTATGATGAGTAGTGGTGCCAACTTTCCTCCTGTGGCTGCCTTGAAGGCTTTTTCCACCTCAGGGTCTTTTAGCTTGTCAAGCTCAACGTTAAGTCTCGTGAATTTCAACTTACACATCGTCTTGAGACGCAGGCGAAAGGACATCATGACCAGGTCATGGTTACTGCCAACATCTGCTCCAGGGAATGTTCTAGTCTGGGCGATGTTCACACTAGATATGAAACGTTTCTGGACTAGGAAGTAGTCTGCGATGCTTTGTGAGAGCCAAAAGTGTTTGCCTGCATTGGGTTTTTGCTGCTGGCGAATTCCAGGAGTCTTAAACCTCTCCTATTGGTTTTGGCGATGAAGAACTGCCCACAATTGTTCTTCCACTTGGTATGGGTATCTTTTTCTTATTTTTGCATTCCAGTCCCCCTGAACGGCGAGGTTATCCTTTTTGACTCACTTGTGTAAACAAAATGAGTCTATGTTTTAACACGGTGATCGGTTGTGTGTGTGTGTGTGTGTGTGTGTGTGTGTGTGTGTATGTGTGTGTGTGTGTGTGTCCGTGGTAAACTTTAACATTGCCATCTTCTCGGCAAATATTTTGTCAGTTGACATCAAATTTGGCATAAAAAATAGGAAAAATTCAGTTCTTTCCAGTCATCTTTTTTTAAAAACTATATTGCACCTCTGGGATGGGCAGAAAAAAAACAACAAAAAAACAACAACTGAATTTACTGTTATATTTAGATTTTTTTTTTAATTCTCTAAACTTGGCACTTTGATCTGATATTCTGACACAATAACAAGAGCAGTCATTTTTATCATTTTTTGTTCAAACAGGGACTTCTTTTGCTAAGCATGGAAGTTATATTTATTTTGCATGTCTTTGGTGCAGAGAGTATAAAAGGGATATTAATCTTCTCTTCATCCCTCTTCTCTTCTTCCACTCTTTCCTCACCATTTCCTCCTCCTTCTCCTCTTCCTTCTCCTCCCTTCTTCTTCCGCCAAGACCGTACTATATGATCAATGCTGTCTTAATGGTGATATCGAAGAAAACAACAGACATGGCCACAATATACTCGAACACCAGTAGCCATTCAAATACAACATTCTTTAATGGCATCAGTGACAACAGACGCAACCACAGCACAAAGACAAAGACACGTGTAACAAATAAAACAAACAAGCAAACAAAACACACACAAATGAAGGTTGTTTCCCTATCACAGTTAATAAATCACATTCCTTTCTTGTGTAAATGACAGGCAGTGACGATTCAGATTCAGAATAACTATATTATCTCAATAGAGAAATGAAGTGTGGAGATCTGCTACCCCTTTCAGAACATTGTGAAGACAGCAGTCAATAAATCTTGTCTGGATGTTCTGTTTCCAGTCTTTTCAGCATTCATCAGCTGGAGAGTGATGTCACCCGTTATACTTTCCCAAGAGTTTATTTTCACTGTGCTGTGTTACGTTTGGTCTCACAGAGACCTCCGTAGTTTCAGATTCAATATCAGTGGGGTGTTAAAGAAGTGTCTAAGCGTGCAGAATGATCCTACACCTATATATAACATAAAATAAGATATGAGAAAAAACAACAACATAAAAATCGGACCACATCCCTAAGCTATACATAAATCTACGTGATGGTCAGGCCTTGACAGCCTATCCATGAACACAGAGTAAGATAAAGTAAATGAAATAAGTAAACAGATAAGTGAATATATTATGATAGTTACAATGAAATGAAAGATAAGTTGGTGTTTAGCAAAATATGACATACATTCAACACTGGGACTCAGCTGCCAAATCCATCATTCGTGTTTTAGGGTTCTTCTTCTCCGTCGTCTTTGACGTCTTCTTCATTCGTGGGCTGTATCTCCCATGTTCACTCAAATCTACAGAATTGATTCCAGGAGTGTGTCCTTACGTATTTTAGACTTAATGTATATGTCCTTTTTTATTTTCGACATTAATGAGGGCTCCCAGTGGTGTGTCCATACGAAGTTTTGATTTGATGTATAAGCCCTTTGCTATTTTGGACTTTAAACGAAATTGTTCAGCATTCTTTAACCAAAGAATTTATTTCATGCTCTTCATGTCCTCTAAAATAAAGTTTTAGGTGTTACATTTAGTTAGAGAGAGAGAGAGAGAGAGAGAGAGAGAGAGAGAGAGAGAGAGAATGAGAGAGAGAGAGAGAGAGAGAGAGAGAGAGAGAGGCATGTCAACATATTACATGCAAATGGAGGAATCAGGTGTGAATGAAATATACCATAGTACTCCATTCATCCCTCAGACAAATCAAACGAGGAGTGCTTGTCTCTCTCTCTCTCTGTTTCTATCTCCGTCTGTCTGTCTGTCTATGTGTCTTTCTGACTCTCTCTCTCTCTCTCTCCATACACACGCTCAGTGTGCTCAGTGTGTGCGTGTGTGTGTGTGTGTGTGTGTGTGTGTGTGTGTGTGTGACACCCTCTCTGTGTGTCTTTCTCTCTATCTCTGTCTCTGATACATACCCCCCTCTCACTCACATACAAAAGTTCCCTCTCCCGCTCTCTTGATATGTATATCATTATGAATTTACTGCGTGAATTACGTTTTATTTCCTGCCTGAACAAGCCATGCTTTCAACACCTGAATCAGTTTCTCCTCTTGTTGCTGATGTCGCCATTGTGTGTTCACAGTCCACATGTAGAGAAGTGGGTTGAGAGCAGAGTTGAAAGGCAACACGAACACAACCATTGTATCGCGAACCTGATCTAAACCAGTAACAGCATATGAACTCATCATTGTCACCATCCCGAACGCCAACCAGCAAGCAGCGTCTGTGACGGCTACCGTTCTCATCACGTGCACCGATGAAAACACTGGTCTTTTTATGGGATTGAGTGTTGTTCTGTACTTTGGAGTTATTGCGTATATGACAGCTTGTCCAATTACAGTTATCACACATACAGTAAAGTTGACTGCTACAATTACTGTGAACCATCTGAATTCCTGTCTGGGATGATAGCGATCAAATAAAGCCAGACGACAGAGACCAGAATGACCCTGAAGAACCCAGTGAGATAGTCCTGGCAGAAATGGAATTATTGCTAACAAAATCCCAACAATCCATACACAGGTTATGAATGATAAACATTTATAGAATCTGCTTCCACCTTTGGGGAAACAAAGTACAGGAATGTGATACAAAGTGATAAACCAGATAACCAGTTCTGATGTTGTACTAGACAGAAAGAAAAGAAACCCAGCCAGCTTGCAGATTATACTATTGGTCCATACTATTTCAATCTGGATGTATTTTCCGTCCAGAATTTTGTCTGCTATCGCGATTATACTGACGTGAATTCCCATACACATGTCAGCAAATTGCAAATGGGCAACAGCTCTAACGAAACTGCTTGCAACCATTTTATTCACAGCAAGTGAACCCACCAAGCACACCAAATTCCCTATCATGGCGCAAACACCAATCAACCAAAAGAAACTCCTGTACAGTTCAGTTGGTAGCAGTGCTGTACATGAAGGGAGTACAGTGTGTGGTGCTAAACATTTGATTTTACCAGAGTGTTCTGGAAATAAATCCATACAGCAAAATCTGTAGTTTGATGAAAATATACGATCTAATTGATCACAGCTTGAAAACAGATCTAAAGGGAAATCAGTTATTCTATTCCACCTTACATCCAGCTCTTTCAGGTGTGGCATATTTTTAAAACCAACTGGTCCAATGCTTTCAACAGCTGACAGTGACGTATTCAAAAATTGCACATGAGGCAAATATACGGATGAATCATTGTAAAGGATATTGATATACGTTTTCGATATATCCACCCGTGTCAATTCATAATGAACGTCCTTTGTTGCGTCATTATTGATTGTGCTAAGAGGGTTGTTTTGTAAGTGTAGAACTTTTAAATTTTGTAGTTCAAGAAAAACTGTCATATTGAGAGTTCTTAGGTAGTTATTAGCAAGATACAGGTACTTCAGATTTGCGAGTTTGATAATTGAAATGTTATGAATGGAGCACTGTGATAGCGTCAAACTAACAAGGTATGAGTTTTGATTGAAATAATCCAGTGACATGTTTGAAGCTGTTACATCTACGTATCGTAACTGAAGATATAAACCTGGAGGAAATGGTTCATTACACAGGAAAACATGACCTTGACAAAGACAACCTTCAGGACAGGTCGTGTCACAGAGCAGTTCATCATCCTGCTGAGGACACTGACCCCAGCCATCACACAGGTGATTTCTGTGCACACAAACTCTGGAACCTCGACACTGGTAGAAACCAGAACACATTTCTAACACACAGTCTTCTTCGTCTTCTCCATATACACAATCAGAAAATCCGTTACACCGTGTGTAGACAGGCAGACAATACAACCACTCAGCTGTGCAGCGATAATGACTGTCAGGACAAAAGTCGTCAGCCGTCATTACCTGTGGAGTGAAGTAACCTGTCCCATCCAAATTCGTGTAAAACTGTTGCTTCATGTCTTTCTCTTTGACATCAAATAGGAAGGTTTGGTCATCTGGACACCCAACCTCATCAGAATCATCCACACAATCTGAGTATTGGTTGCAACGTTGACTGGGTGATACACACTGGCTGTTAGAACACTGAAAACCAGCGCAAAAGGGATGACCACAAAATGACTCATCGGTACTATCTGGACAGTCCAGTCTGAAGTCACACACAAGAGTGTGATGGACAGTTGTGACACCATCATCACATCTAAACGTGGTGTACGTGCTTGTGGTTTTCCTTCCAAGAACAAACATGTCAGTATTCTCTGCATCAGTCATGTTCATGGCTGTGCAGATTGGTTCATACGTTGTTTTCATACAAGAACTGCTGGATTCATGTAACAAAAACACATGTGTAATGCGATTATCTGAAGAAACTGATAAAGACTGCCTTGTATATGTAAAGATTGCTTTCTGTGTATGTAAATGAGCCAGTGATACTTGTGAGTAAGCGGCAACTTGGAATCGTGATTTTAATTCACAAATAATGAACATCGTTGCTTGGTATATATAAGAGGAAAACGATAACATCATGTTCTTGAGTATACCTTGACTAGCAATGGTAGAAGGCAGGTATGGAGTCTCTAAACTGAAGTGAATCATGCTGTACATCAAGGTGTTGTCAGACCATCTACAGAACTTGCTATACATATGTGGCACAGAGTCCCACCCACACCTTAATCCTAAAGGCGTTTCAAATTCATGAAACTGTTGAAAAAGTCGATGAAAATTGATTCGTTCTTTCCTACTTTTAACAGACGCTAATCTTCCACCTATTTTCAAACACTCATAGTGGGACAACAGATCGAGAATCCACGAATGCATGGTGAGTAACTTGAAGCACTTGTTCCGTGAAGCAACCAACCCCTGGCAGTCAGCACTGCTGAAGGGACAGTGTTCTGTTTCATCCCGTCCATCTTCACACTCTGACTTCAGGTTACAGTCCAGATGACGTTGAAAATTGGAGTGATAATTCACAGAACAGTTGAAAAGGCCGTTCCCAAGCTCTACATGTTGGTTAGTGACAGATAACATGGAAAGAAATATTTTCAGACCAGGATGAAAATCTCTCCCATAGTGAAGTTGCACCTTAAGGTATGATGTGTACATAATTCTAGCTGATAGGTAATCACAGCAGCACTTACGTTCAACGTTGTCATGAGTTGTGTTGGGTCTTGAAAAGAAATAGATCCAGCGATTTTTTGGTGACTCATTCCCACAAACAAATTGCTTGTATATTTGTTGAATGCTCATCATAATCCAGCCAGAGGGAACTCTCCACTCTACACTAAAGTCCAAATCTACATAATAAACGTTGATGAGTGATGTTATTATATATCCAGAATATTCACGTGCATACTTAACAATGAAATCATGACTGTTAATTGTATCCAAAGAAACTTTCCCCATAGAACTATTGACGTTTAGTATTAGCATGTCATTTGAATAATGTGATTCAAAAAACGATTGATCAAGAGTATGAAGGTTGCATAACAAGGTGTACTTTGCATAGCCCGGCACGGTGATCCTAGTTTCTCTGTGCTTAGAATCACACCAGTACTCCAGCCTCTCTACATGAGCACGTACATACATACCCTGTGGTGCTTCTACATACAGTTTACAGAAAGTGTTGAAATCACCACACACCCCAAACACAATTCCCTGCCGTGCTGTGTGTTTTGGTAAGTTCTCACAGTCTGAAGCATTGACCTGTAACATGGTGGTGTTTTGGTTTAGGATGTACTCTACACCTGGACACGTGTGACTGATGTTCTGTGTTGTGTTCATGTACATGCTGTTCACACTCCACTGATGTGTGGTTATGTCAGTGCACACAAACAGGAGGCAGTGTATCAATCCATGTAGCACTGAGATCCACACGGACAAGACGTGTAGGCCTACACTGTCCACTGTGGGAAGACTTGTAGCTGACACTCCATCCATTGTAGTTGTGGTCAGTTTCTTTGATGTGGATGATGGACTGAGAACACATTTTAATTTGATGTCAATTGTTTTGTTATTTTTCATGGAGGTAGTGGTAGTAGTGGTGGTGGTGGTTTTATCTGTATAAATATTTCTCTATCTGTCAATCTATCTATATATGCATAGTATATATGTGACGAAGCACGTGAAAATCCTGCTAAAGTCGCAATTTATCTTCTTCTTTTTTTCTTGTTTTTCTTTTTTTTTATATCTTCTAAAAGTTTAAGAATCAAAGGTTAAGATAGAAAAAAAAGAATGAATCTCTCTGTCATAGTTGTTTTTGCATGTGGTGTCAGACGATTCAGAATTAAGGGAATTTTAGATTTCGATATGTCAGAGGCACATGAAAATTCGTATTTTCTCTCTGTACTCAAATAAAGACAAGAATTGCAAGTGGAGGAGTGACGTCATGCAATACAGACTGTACAGCTATATGAGAGCTGACGGCCACAGTGAATATTCAAATATTTCACTCCCATAAGCTGATGCATAAACGTTTGGAACTTCGGCTTAGATCCAGATCAAACAAACGTTTATTAACTGCAGTCATGATGTGTATTGCCACATAATCAGCTGACGTGAAATCAGCCTGGAACATAGACTCAATGATTAGTCTCTATGGCCTGGATCAAAGGCAAATCCACTGAATGTTACAACTGAAGTGACAATCATGTTGTTTTCATGCAGCATTACCAACAGATCCAGCGTCTTGACAAGGATGGAGATCCTGTGTGAAAATGGTTGAGGGATTGAGAGTGTGTGCGTGCGTGTGTGCGCTCATGAATGTTTGTGTGTATATGTTTGTATATGTGAGTGATGGTAAAGTGTGTGTGTGTGTGTGTGTGTGTTCTCGCGCACACGTGTTTTCCCTGTAAGTGTAAAAATCATGGTGACTGTGTGTGCATGAACGCATACGCGCGTATGCGCGCGTGTGCGCGCACACACAGACACACAAATACAAAAACACACACTGGGCCGTGGGGAAATCCGCATGCTCCTGAACAAAGAAAATCTTGTATTGTTCGGAGTGGAAATGCGCGTTTGATCCGCCAATTACAAATGGTCGAAAGAAATGAACTTGCCCGGAGTGAACTGTCGAAAATATTTCACCAAAATTTGCTTTTGGGCATTTTTGTTACAAGTTAGTAAAGCCAGAAAGTCGCGACAAACATGGAGGAAGTTTGAAACTTTGACAGACCTGAATAATGATTTTAAAACAATGAAATAAAGATGGATGTGGGGTGTTGAAGATAGGATCGTTTTGTTTGCAGCACACAACATGGTTTCGAAAAACACTAGTATCAGATAGTGATAAAATATATATGTATCAGATTCATATCAGTACTGTTAACTGCCCCCCTCCCTTCCCTTTGTCACTTTTGATTTTGTTGTTGTTCAGCAGGAATCGCGCATAAATAATGGCTTTGCTTGTTGGCAGAAGCAAAGGAAAAGCATGGAACACATGAACTGTGTAAGGAAACTACTAATGCTTTCCTGATGATAATGGATAACCAGTCTAAGTCCCTGAGTTCATCGCTGAGCAGTTTGTTGCCCTATTGTTTGATTGTCTGAGCAATCTGCATGTCGTCAGCGTGGTCAGACAGCCTCTCTTCGCTAAAGAAAAGAAATCATTGGAAAATACTTCACCCATATCATCAGCTCTTGAACGGCACACACAGAGAGCAGTTTATCTGAGAGAATGCTTTCATCTGGAGGTAGAACGGCGGGGATTGCAAAAAGGAAAGGTGAAGACCTTTGTGGACCATTCTACAAAAGCTGAACAAACGTTATGTGAACTGATTCACTGCTCTTGCACAGTGGTGTGCAGAGAAAGGTGCAAATGCTGCTAGACCAGCTTAAAGTGCACATCATTGTGTACATAATTATTGCAGGGATTGTCACAAAGACTAAACATTGCTCAGTTGGAAAGAGACAACCCAACCAGTCGAGAAGGGTTTTTCAGTAACTTCATGATACCAGCCTGATGTTTCAGTTTTTCAGTCAAGCTGAAAGTATCAAAATTGTTTATTTGGCTTTATAGAGCGCATATTATGCGCTTTGTGACTCCTGTAACCAGACATCTGATGACATTCATGTGGGATTCTCATCTCAAGAAACCGTCCCCCACCCCTACCCCCAAACTCTCATTATCCCTCCTTTTCCACTGTCCTTTGATGTCTCGTGAGAGTGATGACTGAATTAACTCCAAACAACCCCACTTTAACATTGGTTCAGAGCCATAAGTCTCTGCTACACATCTCCTTTACAATTTTTGTGATATGGCCTGGTGTCCTAAAGGTAGATGCAAGCATGCAGCAACCGGTCTGGTGCTGTGATTGGAATGGACTGGACTGGTCCCTTTTGTAATTTTTGTTATGAGATTGTGCCAGCTAGTCATATATCTGACCATGTAAGTGTGTTATTGGATCAGTCGTTTACAGTCAACATCAGTTACTAGAGCACAATCTGGAAGAAGAGGACCTTGGCTGATGGGTAAAAGCAGATTCATAAGTTTTTAAACTTCTGAGGACTATGTTAAACATTCATTTTTTGTGCTTTTTAGTACCATAGCAAATATGATTTGAAACGAGAATTGTCTTACTGGATTTCCCACATTATAAAATATATGTTTCAGTAGTTACAATAGCATGATTATACTAAGTTACCATGACCTAATAAAATACATGTTGTTCTGGCATTAGAGATAATCTTCCAGAACTAATTATGAATTTGCTGGTCAAGGCCATCACATCTTGCTGCGACCTAATTACAAATTTAATTAATCTCATGACGTGCATCTGATAAGACTTTAAACAAAACAAATTCCATTAGATTCCAGGTAATCAGAGTGTTTATGAATTCAGCTAATACAGATCTAGTGCAGCGCAGTATTTGTGGAAATAGTCACAGGTAGTGTGATAAACAAACACACTATTTAGAACAGTAGTCAATGTAATGTAGTCAGTGCGTGTAGTGCCTAATTTCAAGACTAAATCTAGCCATTTGAAGAAAGTGCTGGTAGATCTATGTGCCTCAAAATGTAAAATGTTCAGATAGCATCACAGTGCATGCGTGGACACATATTTCCAATCAGTTATCTCTGGCTATAAATTTTATATTTGTCTTCAAAATATTTTATGTTAAAGAGTTTGCAGGTCACGGTTATCTGGTTTTACTGTGACTAAATTACATGTTTAATGCTAAATCTATTAAGCAAAGTTTCTTAAACGAATAATATGCATAATACAACAACACACTGATTGTTTGAAAATCAAAAGTGATGCTCAAAGGAAAGACAACATTTAGATCTGCACTTACAGTGATGCGGCCAGTGCGTGAAGGGTAACCTACATTCATAGCTATTTGTAGCCAAACGAGGAAAGTGTCAAGATGCCTATTGCCTATATATGTTCAGATAGAGTCACAGTTCATGTGTGCACTGTGCCTATGCTCATGATGTACTTCATCACCAATTAACATTTGGAGGGTTAGCACCAGGGTTAGTTTTGGAGGGTTAGCATTCTCATCTGCCATTGTGTCACAAAATGGAATAAAGTATGTTACATGTAAGTAATATCAGAAGAGTAGCACTAAGTATGCAGCAGGAGTGTACCAGAAGAAATGGAGATTCATTCACAAGTTCTGCAGAGAGTTCGGCAATCCACGCAGGACTCAAACAGTACATAGAGTCAGCACAGCCTTCCTCGCCTAGAGAAATATCAGTCACAGCACAGAATAGCAATCGGCAATACCCGCAGGACTAATGCTCTCTCTCGAATGACGTCACCACAAAACACGCATCAACAGAAGACATGAGCATAGAAATCAATATTTTTTTGAATAAAGAACGTACTCACAGTCTCTTAAGGTAAACAGTCAGATGCAGAAAACCACCCGCTGCCATCATGTTATGTTACTTGCATGCACGGCATGAACAAGGAGACTTTGGTTCAAACAAACTTAGTTTTAATTCTGCATGTAGTGTGGCCATTACACAGACAGGCGGGGAGAGAAAGAGTATGAGTGATTTCCCCTCATTACTCTTGACTCTCCACGGAAACGTATCAATAATGTAACAGTCTCCATAAATCAGAAGAAAATTTTTAACGTTGTGTTGACATTCTTGCAGAAAGATCCCCTCTCTGAGGATTGAACATCCCAAACACAGTCATACCCTGTGTCTATCCAAATGTGTCTGAGACTGCTCAACCACATAGAAATACAAAACATGTACTCAAGTATAGGTAAGTACCGAGAGTGTTTGAATCACCCATAACAATCAACTCGCTTCTAGATTGTACACAAGAACTCAGCCTGTAGATGTCAGAGGTCCCTTAACACTGTGAAGTTATCTGGTTGTATAGAAGCCTTTTCAGACTGAACAAGGCACTGCTGGTGAAAGACATACCATCAGAAAGCCCAAACCAACATCACCAGGGGGGGGAAGTAGAGATAGAATGGATCAGAAATAGCTGGAGGCCAGACACTGGCGGAACTGAAGAGACAGGGAATCAACTGGACAGAGGCGGAAAGGACAGCCCAGAGCTGAGTCGGATGGGGAGGAGTCGTTAGTGCTTAGCTAATGTTCCTCTGGGGACAATTCTACTCTCTCAGCGTACGGAAGGGAGCAATTCCACTCTCTGGACAGGAAGATCATCGACTCAGATGCACATGGAAGCTGTTGAGTCTGAAGACTTCCCAAGCTGCAGTGAATGACCAGGACTTCTTAGTGTCTCGTCGTGATCTTGGCGCTCCACAACGCCAGCTGGGGCTCCCTCTCTAACCTCACTGGCGGTCTCATCTGCCCAGTCCACGGGAGCCAAGCATGTCCATATATGGGTATACAAGCCCTAAGTCACCAAGAGTTTCACACTCGTCGGCTGTTCTCACGAAGTTTTCCCGGCCAGTTGAGACACTTGCCCGGGGTGTGGCCACTGTAGCAGACAAACAGATTCGCGGAGCCAGATGGTGCAACAAATATTAGAAACTGACACAAGCGAACAGGGGAACGTGAAGGTATCGTCATTGAGTGACTGGAACAAAGGACTGAATCACTGGGAACATTGCTGACACAGTAGTCATCCAGTCACACTTTGACTTCTTCATCATCACCATCATCATCATCATCATCATCATCATTATAATTATCTACTACTACTACTACTACTACTACTACTACTACTACTACTACTGTTGCATTTTCTCTTTCTACTTCTGTTGGCTGTTTGCTGTTATTTTCTGTAGTCGGAAAGAAATGGGCTTCTACGTGCATGACAATTTTTACTTCACTCTTAACAGACAGTGGAAATGGGATGCGAACCCGAGGCCCTCGGGTTAAAAGTCCAATGATATAACACTCGGCTGTCGCAACCGTTTAACTCTGCTTTAAGGAGCAGCTTTGCCAATAAATCATGAAAAAATAGTACCTGTAAATCTTTTCATGGCTCATTCCAGGGTGTACAAATACAGGAATGGAGGGGAAAAGAATACATTATCAAGTCATTGGCTATACATAAATCATCTCTTTCTAACTGTAGTTTTGTTTGTGCTGACTTAAATCACGGAAATAATAAATCATTCAAACAGTGAAAAGACGTTAAACTAAAATAAACGCACGCACACACGCACACACTCACGCACGACACACACACACACACACACACACGCACGCACGCACTCACGCACACACACAAACACACGCACACACACACACACACACACACACACACACACACACACACACACACACGTACAGCGTTTCGTTGTTTAAAATGATGTAAGTTCAGGAATACGTTCATTTCAGGTTGATTTTTAACACGATGAAGCCGAGCCCTGTTTCTGTGTATTGTAAGGAAGAATGACTGTAAAAAGAGAAAGCTCAATGTCCATACGAGTTAGTGCGGGAAGTAGAACAGTGTTAGCAGATATTCTGATTTAGTAAGGCTGAAAGGAAAGTGGAAGGGATTGAGATGAATGCAGAAGAAAAAGATTATTGAAATACATATTGTAAATTGTAGGAGGCTGACGCAGATCACGAACGTTGTTCAGCAGAAACTGGAACAAAACCAGAAAAGAAACAGCCGCCGTGGCGAAGTGGATAGCGTCACGGACTGACAGCTGGAAGGACGCGGGTTCGAATCCCAGCGGAGGTGGGTTTTTCGGGCTATGGCCAGCTCCTATCCAGAGTTGAGTGTGCTATGGGCTTAGATGGGAAGACTGGGACCACACACTCGAATATCATCCACTTCACGGATGCGTATTTGGATGTGTTGCTCTAAATTCCTGACCAACGCTGCAAGTGTCTGTACCTCTCGGGCCTGGTTGACGCCAGGATAATCATTGTGACAGGAGGCGTAGAGTACAGTCTTGTCACGTAGTGCCAAACCAAAATGAACCTCCATAGCAGCATCGTATGCTCTTCCTCCTTCTTCTTTATCAATGTAAACAAAAAAGTCCCAGATTCTGTGGCCTTTCGTGCCCTGCTGTCATGGTGACCCGTTTCGATACCCCTCCACTTACATGCTTGGTGTGAGTCCTGTCAATATCGTCATTGTCGGCAGATCCATGGAAGGCTGTTGTTGGAGGGACATGATGGCGGTCTCCACTCTGGGAGGAAAGCTCACCCAGTCTGGCTCCGCGACTAAGCCAGTACTGTCGTCAGTAGGTGGCTTAACAGGTAGTGTCCTAAGTACGTTAAATCAGAACAGGCACAACTGAACACCACCGAAGTGACTCAGCAGCAGCACAGGGTCTCCACTGGTGTGTGGCCTCCTGGCGACCTAACATCGATGGTTCCCTGAACGCGGACTGCCGACGCTGGGACTGCGACAGACGAACCGGGGTGTGGCCATGAATGAGAGGGGAGGGGGAGGGGGGTGGGGGGAAGAGGGGTGGACTCGGAATGAGCAGCGTGGAAGTAATGCTTCTGAAACGGTGCAGATGATGGTGCACAGAAAATAAAAGAAGTAAAGAAAGAAAGTATCAAGATTTTTGAAAGACTGATTTTCTGTTAATTTTCGATGTCAATACAAAGTTATAGTTTATGCCAACCACTATTTTCATGGGTCTCTTCCAGTGCTCGTGTTTGCTTCACTTTCCATGTACCACTCATCTCGTGCTCCTCGATCTTCCAATAAAAGACTCTTGAACTTCCAAACGTAAAATCAGGACAGTCGAAGAACGTGATTTTTATTTCACTGCCCTCCAGACATTCAAACTCGCTACAATCTGCGTAACACTCAAAATTCTGAAAATCTCAAAACACACTCAAACTCTGAATGAATTCAAAATCAATCTCAAGATATATTTATCATTCCAACAATCCAGACTCCTCTGTCTCTGTCTCTCTCTCTCTATCTCTCTATCTATCTATATATATGTATATATATATATATCTGTGTGTGTGTGTGTGTGTGTGTGTGTGTGTGTGTGTGTGTGTGTGTGTGTGTGTTCATGGCTGTTGTTAACTGTGTAGTGTATGTAGTATCAGTGCATGAATTGTGTGAGTGGTGTGTGTTCAGACCACTGAGCTTTGTTACGCAAAGTCTATCAAGAAATGCATTGGAGATTCGAACAATATATTAATCCGGATATATATATATATATATATATATATATATATATATATATATATATATATATATATATATATATATATATATATATATATATATATATATATATATAATGTTATTGATCAAAATACGTGCAAAAGAAAAGAATCATTATCTGACCACGTGTAACAACAAACTGGCTAGCCAATAACCCTGAAAGTATACAAATATTTCGAAAGAGACCCATTCACATTCATCCCAACTTACATTCGAACAACTCTTTACTTTGAAGCAAAACTGTACACACACACACACACACACACACACACACACACACACACACACACACACACACATATATATATATATATATATAAAACTGAACGCTTTTATAACTAAGTTCAGCAAAGATGTTAGATGCATATGTGGAGAACATATATCTAGCAACCATATAATATTTGAATGTCAGAATCTAATTTTTTTTTTTTTTACCAGACTTCACCAAAAGTTCTTTTTAATGTGTTATTAACAATTTCAATATGTTATTTGCTGTTGCAGAAGGTTTGCTGCGCAGTCCAATAGGACATTTGTTATAGTTGTTTGATATTAGCGTTTATAACGTTTCCATTTTCCCTAGCGTCGTCTCTCCCTATTCACCCTCCACATATACACACACTTTTATCCCCACTCCCCTCCCACAACCCCTACCCTACGCTGATTTACTAAAAATGGTTTCAACACATACGTGTTGACAAAAACTGGGCAATACAATACTTGCCACAATCTGAGTATCCAGATGGATGACAGTTTTTCAGGGCTTTGTAAGCATCTGACTGCAGAAACAAGTTTAAAATTTCAGCAGCTGCTGATATGAGTACAGCTTAATGAAATAACAGTACATGAAAAACCAAGAAATGATGTGACATACAACCCAAGTTTCCAAATCCTGATGGACACACACACAAAATATAACAGGCATTCGAAGTTTATAAGTCTACAAAGAATATCTGCACACAGGCACACGGAATAGAAAAAAAAGGTCAGAGCGTAACTGTCCCCTCGTGACATCAGTACACTACACTACACTACACTACACTACTACACTACACTACACTACACGACAACGTGGTGAAATGAAGTGGTGTATAATTTTGTACATTGCATTGCAGTGCAGTGCACTACAATTATATGCAATGTGATGCAACACAATAGCGATTCATTATCTGTGCCACTATAGACAGCTACTGTCTCACTCTCAGTCATTTACACTGTGTAGAAGTTATGGTTTTATATCCATGCTTTCCTGGGAGGAAGAAAGACCCCATTTGATACATATATGTTTGTGGAACGGTTACACAAAGAATTAGGTAAATTTCTGTCATGATGTTTCATGTAATCTTAAGCAGAGTGTGAAGATGGACAGAATAAAACACATTCCTGCTCCAACAGCAGTAACCATTGCAGTGGACTTATAGCGATCTGTGACCGATGTTATAAAATTGTTGACAGCCTGCGTGGATTCGTCAGTGAAAATACGAATCACAACAAGAGAGCTGGCGATTATTGTAAATCAATTGGAGGCAGGCTAGGTTTGCCAAAATGTGTTTTCGACTGGTATAGTAAATTTCAAATCAGAACAGAACCAAATGCCTACCATTATTGGACTGGTTTGTTCGTTGGAGACGAGTCCTTTCTGAATATGTATATACACTCTGTGATTCACGAAGACGGAACAGTAGATCATAATTCTGATTACAGCATTGTCTGTCTCGCTTATATTACAGTGCGCACTATGTCAGCACATTCCTGTTTCCTGAAACGTTGGGATTGTTTATTAAGTATGGCATGTGTATCAGAATTTTCCAATTTGGAATATGGGGCAGTTTGTGAATTCGCACAAAACAAGACAGAGTTGAACGTTGATCACACGCAGGTAATTTCTTTGACCAGTTCAGTTTTCTTGCTGTCTGTGGGACAGCACCATGTATGCCCTGATGGTCACTTGACTCATTCTTTTTTTCTGTGTGGCTCTAACCAGCATAAAGTGTGTGGTGAAGAACACACAGCACCATGTGTTTTTTCTGGTCAGTTGTCACACACCAATGGTTCTGACTCTTCAGATCGTCAGATTTCTATACATCACTTATTTGTATGTGAAAATGATTTCACAACGTTATCATACACTCTACTATGTGATTTCATAAACGATTGTAAGGATAACAGTGATGAATCATTTTGTAAACACCCTGATTGTTTCAGTGCATTTAGATGTGATAACTGTCAGTGCGTATCATATGACAAGGTATGTGATCGAGTGTTCCACTGTCTGGACGAGTCAGATGAACAGAACTGTGGTGTATCCAGACGTGCAGACCTTCTGAAACAATCAAGTCCACCTCCAGCTCTTGTGAACTTTGACGGCATCAGATACTTCATCTCCACTCCAATGAACTCCAGTGAGCCCTGTCCTGACAGCCACTACCGCTGTCCTGGTGACGTCAACAACTGCCTGCCTGTCTACACACGGTGCAATGGGATGTACGACTGTACTGACCACGAGGATGAAGAGGGGTGTGAAGAACTCAAGTGCCCAGGACTTTTCCGATGCAGACTCTCTACCACATGTTTACATAGTGATCACATGTGTGATGGCTGGTCTCACTGCTCAATGAATGATGATGAATTATCATGTGACATAACCTGTCCTGTCAACTGTCTATGTCAAGGTCAGTCACTTCTGTGTCCTCAGCCTTTCTCTGCAGCTCTCTTTCCTCAGCTTCGCTATCTGGATGCCACAGGTTCAGGTATGACATTGACTGATGTGATTTCCAGTACCTTCCTCATTGCTGTTATTTTCAAACACTGTTCTATAGCTCAAATCACTCAAACACACTTAGTAAACTTGAGAATCCTTGACCTCGGCAGTAACAAATTGCAGTATGTGAACCTGACTTCTCTTCTTGGGTTACACAATCTCCAAGCACTCTCCCTCTCCAACAATCCTCTCACCTCACTCCACACTGGTTTCCCACCTGTTAAAGAGCACAGCATGCTCACAGTATTAGATCTGTCCTTCACCATGCTGACGGTGTTTGACTCAAAAGCACTGTCACTGTTTCACCGTGTACAGAAACTGAATTTAACGTTCACTTCTATTCACACAATCAGCCCAGCTGGGTTTCAATTCACACCACAGTTAACTGAACTATATATGGATGGCAGTCCTATTAACATATTCCCACCAGACGTATTTAAAGCTGTCACTAAATTACATATCATTTCCACACAAAATTATAAACTTTGCTGCGATGAAATACTCCCATACACGTTTGAGGAGGGTGGTTTTGCTTGCATTGCCCCCCAAAATGAACTTTCTTCGTGTGAAGATCTGTTGCAGTCGTGGGTGTACCGTGGATTTCTGTGGCTGGTTGCCTGTCTGTCTCTGACTGGTAACGTCTTCTGCTGCTTTGCTCGTATATTTGTGAAGAGCATGATGTCTTCAAGTGGTTTTGGTGTGTTTGTTATTAGCCTAACCCTAGCTGATTTTCTGATGGGTGTGTATATCGCTATCATTGGTGTGGCTGATGTCAGATTTCGTGGACAATATCTTCACAATGATGACTCATGGAAAAGCAGTGTGACCTGCAAGGCTGCTGGCTTTTTCTCCCTATTGTCCAGCGAGGTATCAGCTTTCAGTATCTGGCTAATTACATTCGATCGTTTTATTGTTCTTCGCTTTCCTTTCAGCACCAAGAGGTTTGACAGAACATCAGCAGCAGTTGCTTGTCTGTGTACATGGATGGTTGGTTGGTTCATGGCCCTAGTACCATTACTTCCGATGGCATCACACTGGGAATTTTATAGCCAGACAGGTATTTGTATTCCCTTACCTGTAACAAGAAGACATTTCAAAGGGAAAATATATTCTTTCATCATTTTAATCTACGTTAATTTCATTTTGTTTTTGTTTATCTGCGCTGGTCAGGCATTCATTTACTGGTCAATACAGGACAATGCCCTGAAAGTTAATTCTACCAAAGTGTCACAGGACATGACCATAGCTCGGCGGCTGATCACGATTGCAGTGACAGATTTCATGTGCTGGTTTCCCATTGGTTTGTGTGGGATGCTGGCTATGGCAGGAATTGCCATTCCTGAAGAAGTGAACGTGGCCCTGGCTGTATTTGTTTTACCATTGAACTCCGCTGTCAATCCTTTCATGTACACGCTCAACACTTTGGCTGAAAAGAGAAGGAAGGCTGATGAAACAGAACTTCGGAAGTGGCTGGAATCCCATTCTGAACAAGTCGCGTAACTAAAACACTGGTTGAAACGACTGTCCAAGTGTCATTTATATTTTTATTGATTTATTTTTTCTCAGAAATACTGTCCATATATCTGTTACTGTTTCTCTGTCTGTGTATGTTTCTATCTTTATCTTTATCTTCATACCTCTCTCTCTCTCTCTCTCTCTCTCTCTCTCTCTGTATTTCTCTTTCTTTCTCTCTCTCTGTATATCTCTCTCTGTATCTCTGTATCTCTCTCTCTCTCTCTCTCTCTCTCTCAGAAATACTGTCCATATATCTGTTACTGTTTCTCTGTCTGTGTATGTTTCTATCTTTATCTTTATCTTCATACCTGTATCTCTCTCTCTCTCTCTCTCTCTCTTCTTGTTAGATCCAAGGAAGTGATGAATTAATAAAATGCATCCACATATATTTCGTGTTTCATGAGAGAATCAAAATTCTTCCTTTAAAATGTTGCAGCAACACAATGGTCAGTGATCACACAACGTGTCACAGAGACAAGTGTTTCGTTTTCAGGTTTTCATTCTCATTCCCACATTCGTTTTTCCCTATCATATTTGTACACATTGTTTCATGCTTTGCAGATCATGGTGGATTTATTCACCTTTTTTTTTTTTTTTTTTTTTTTACCTCAAGGCCTGACTAAGCGCGTTGGGTTACGCTGCTGGTCAGGCATCTGCTTCGCAGATGTGGTGTAGCGTATATAGATTTGTCCGAACGCAGTGACGCCTCCTTGAGCTGCTGAAACTGAAACTGAAACTGTGATCGGTAGACGTTTAGGTGAATAAAATGGATTTTGTATTGAGGTCATTGAATAATCAAGATCTAAAGAAGCCTGTGCCTTCTGTGTATGTGATTCGCTCTTCATCGGGTTATTTGACTCATTCTACATTATAGTGTGTGTATTGCATTGTATTGTTTATTGCATAGGTCGGATCGGATCGGATCAGGTCGGATCGGATCGTATCGTATCGTTTCGGATTGCATGGTTTTACATTTCTACCTCGACACAATTCTCTGTGCGAAATTCGGAGTGCTCTTCTTGGGGAGAGCAAGTCGTTACAGTGCACCACCATCCATTTTCTTTCTCTTTTTTCCTGTCTCTTAAAGTATTTGTTTTACTATCAAAGTGGATTTTCCTACAGGATTTTTCCAGAGACCACTCTTTTATTGCCTTGAGTTCTTTTACGTGGGCTACGTGCATGCTGCACATGGGGGCTGGGTTTATCATCTCATCCGAAAAACTGGCACCCAGGTCATCACTCACGGCATTGTGGAGGGGTGGTAATATTCCTGATGTCTATGTGGGATTCGAACCCGCGGACACCCACTTTCTAGTCGGGCACATTGCCACTAGGTCACCACTCCCTAGAACCGTGTGAGCATGGTCCCTGACAGTCGCAGTCAGGATGCAGGAGGCACTGCACAGGATTGAGACATGGATTTAAGGCAATCTTCCATTGACCTGAATAACCCATGTGGAAACGTTCAAATGACTCTAAATGATTGTATGGTTTGTATTCTGGCCTTGTCATTTTGTGTATCTGTTGTTTTATTTGGTTTTAACAAGCATGTTAAATCTAATGGAGTTCTTGACTATTTTTTTAATCCTTGCAAATATGTTTTTTGTTTGTTTGTTTGTTTTCTATTCAAGTGTAAGTTGAGCCAGGTGCTCCCAAACGTGAATGGTCTTAATACCTATCTTTGAGTATAAAACGGGGAAAAAACAACAACAACTTTTTCAACGAATGCCCTGCAACATGAATAAAACGTCCCAGTGAATACACCTGTACATTATTTTCATTCAATACAATATACACAATAGATTCAAATGACCTTACAGCATCCCTTATCTGATACAGTTCACAATTTCGTTGTGAACTGAACTGGACACGATTCTTTTATTTTATTTGTGTTGCGTATTATTTTGCTTTTGCTGTTGTTTTTTTGTCTGTTATTCTATTCTACATTTTGCTAGGTAGTTTGTGGATTTTATTCATACGTTGTTGTTGCTGTTGTTGTTGTTTCTTTCTTTTTCTTCTTACCTTTTGTCCTTTTTCTTCTTCTTCGTCTTTCTACAACCACACGATGTGATGCTCGTTCTGATTATACTAGAGTTAAAAAAAAAAAAAAAAAAAAAAATCGCATGACCAGCAAAGGCCGAGACTTCCAGCAAGCTCTTGGGTTGTCCCCACAATCTTTTTTTTTTTTTCAGATCTTCACAAACTCAATAAAAGGCAGCCAAACACCAGGACATTTACAAACAAGACGAAATTTTAATCAAACACTTACACAGACATACTGACAACAAAAAAGCAGTCAGGCCCAATGCTATTATTTCCCTTTATCCCTCTTCCCACCCTTGAAAACCGTGTGGAGATCTGCTACCACTTTCAGAACATTGTGAAGACAGCAGTCAATAAATCTTGTCTGGATGTTCTGTTTCCAGTCTTTTCACCATTCATCAACTGGAGAGTGATGTCACCCGTTATACTTTCCCAAGAGTTTATCTTCACTGTGCTGTGTTACGTTTGGTCTCACAGAGACCTCCGTAGTTTCAGATTCAATATCAATGGGGTGTCAAAGAGGTGTCTAAGCGTGCAGAATGATCCTACACCTATATATAACATAAAATAAGATATGAGAAAAAACAACAACATAAAAATCGGAGCACATGCCTAAGCTATACATAAATCTACGTGATGGTCAGGCCTTGACAGCCTATCCATGAACACAGAGTAAGATAAAGTAAATGAAATAAGTAAACAGTAAAGTGAATATATTATGATAGTTATAATGAAATGAAAGATAAGATGGGAACAAAGCAGAGACAGCAGATGGTGGGTATATTGGTGTTTAGCAAATATGACATACATTCAACACTGGGACTCAGCTGCCAAATCCATCATTCGTGTTTTAGGGTTCTTCTTCTCCGTCGTCTTTGACATCTTCTTCATTCGTGGGCTGTATCTCCCATGTTCACTCAAATCTACAGAATTGTTTCCAGGAGTGTGTCCTTACGTATTTTAGACTTAATGTATGTCCTTTGTTACTTTGGACATTAAATGGGTTCCCAGTGGTGTGTCCATACGAAGTTTTGATTTGATGTATAAGCCCTTTGCTATTTTGGACTTTAAACGAAATTGTTCAGCTTTCTTTGACCAAAGAATTTATTTCATGCTCTTCATGTCCTCCAAAATAAAGTTTTTGGTGTTACATTTAGTGAGAGAGAGAGAGAGAGAGAGAGAGAGAGAGAGAGAGAGAGAGAGAGAGAGAGAGAGAGGCATGTCAACATATTACATGCAAAAAGAGGAATCAGGTGTGAATGAAATATACCAGAGTACTCCATTCATCCCTCAGACAGATCAAATGAGGAGTGTTTCTCTTCTCTCTCTCTCTCTCCCTCTCTCTCTCTGTTTCCATCTATGTTTCTATTTGTGTCTCTGTCTGTCTGTCTATGTGTCTGTCTGACTCTCTCTCTCTCTCAGTGTGTGTGTGTGTGTGTGTGTGTGTGTGTGTGTGTGTGTGTGTGTGTGTGTGTGTGTGTGTGTGATATATCCCCCTCTCTTTCTCTGACATACAAAGGTTCTCTCTCCCTCTCTCTGGATATGTATATCATTTTGAATTTACTGCTTGAATTACGTTTTATTTCCTGCCTGAATAAGCCGTGCTTTCAACACCTGAATCAGTTTCTCCTCTTGTTGCTGATGTCGCCATTGTGTGTTCACAGTCCACATGTAGAGAAGTGGGTTGAGAGCAGAGTTCAAAGGCAACACGAACACAACCACGGTATCGTGAACCTGATGTAAAAGAGTAACACCATGTGAACTCATCATTGTCACCAGTCCGAACGTCAACCAGCAAGCAGCGTCTGTGACAGCCACCGTTCTCATCACGTGCACCGAAGAAAACACTGGTCTTTTTATGGGATTGAGTGTTGTTCTGTACTTTGGAGTTTTTGCGTATATGACAGCTTGGCCAGCTACAATCATCAGACATACAGTAAAGTTGACTGCTACAATTACTGTGAACCATCTGAAGTCCTGTCCGGGATGATAGTGATCAAATAAAGCTAGACGACAGAGACCAGACTGACCCTGAAGGCCCCAGTGAGATAGTCCTTGCAAAAATGGAATTAATGCCAACGAAATTCCAACGATCCATACACCAGCTATGGCTGGTAAACATTTATGGAATCTGTTTCCACCTTTGGAGAGACAAAGTACAGTGGTGTGATACAAAGTGATAAACAAAATAACCAGTTCTGACACTGTAATTGACAGAAAGAAAAGAAACCCTGCCAGCTTGCAGATTATATCATTAGTCCACACTTTTTCAGTCTGAATGTATCTTCCATGAAATATTTTGTCTGCTGCCACGATGATGCTGACATGACTTCCCATACACAAGTCAGCAAACTGCAAGTGGGAAACAGCCCTAATAAAACTGCTTGCGAGCATTTTCTTCACAGCAAGTGAAGCCACCAAACACACCAAATTGCCTATCATGGCACAAACGCCTACCAGCCAGAAGAAACTCCTGTACAGTTCAGTTGGTAGCAGTGCTGTACACGAAGGGAGTACTGTGTGTGGTGCTAGACAGTTTATTTTACCTAAGTGTTTGGGAAATAAACTCATACAACACAATCTGTAGTTGGATGAAAATATGCGATCTGACTGATAACATCTTGAAAACAGATCTAAAGGGAAATCAGTAACTGTATTCCCTCTCATATCTAGCTCCTTTAAGCGAGGCATGTTTTTAAAACCAACTGGTCCAATGGTTTCAATAGCACAGAGTGACATATTCAAATACTGCACAGAAGGCAAGTATATGAATAGATTATTGTAAAGGATATTGACATACGTTTTTGATATATCCATTCGTGTCAGAGCATAATGAACCCGCTTTACTGCTTCATTGTTTATTACTCTAAGAGGGTTGTTTTGTAAGTGTAGAACTCTTAGATTTTCCAGGTCAAGAAAAACTGTCATGTCGAGAGTTCTTATGTAGTTATTGGCAAGACACAGATGCTTCAGGTTTGTGAGTTGAGTGCGTGAAATGTTATGAAGGGAGCAGTCTGATAGTGTCAAACTGATGATATATGTGCTGCTATTGAAATAATCCAGTGACATGTTTGAACCTGCTGCATCAACACATCGTAAATAAGGATATAGGTCTGGGGGAAATGGTTTGTTACACAGAAAAACATGACCGTGACAAAGACAACCTTCAGGACACGTCATGTCACACATCAGTTCATCATCCTGCTGTGGACACTGACTCCAGCCATCACACAGATGATGACCGTGCGCACAAATTCTGGAACCTCGACACTGGTAGAAACCAGGACATGTTGCTATCTCACAGTCTTGTTCATCTTCTCCATACACACAGTCAGAGAATCCGTTACACCTGGTGTAGACAGGCAGACAATACAACCACTCAGCTGTGCAACGATAATGACTGTCAGGACAAGTGTCGTCAGCTGTCATTACATGTTGAGTGAAGTAACCTGTCCCATCCAAATTCATATAAAACTGTTGCTTCATGTCTTCCTCAGCCAAGAAGCTGTTGTCATTAGTACACCCAACCTCATCAGAATCGTCCACGCAATCTGAATATCGGTTGCAACGTTGACTGAGTGGTAGACACTGGCTATTAGAACACAGAAAACCAGTGCAAAAAGGATGTTCACAAAATGACTCATCGGTACTATCTGGACAGTCCCGTCTGAAGTCACACACAAGGGTGTAATGCACAGTGACACCATCATCACATCTAAACGTGGTGTACGTGCTTGTGGTTTTCCTTCCAACAACAAACGTGTCAGTATTCTCTGCATCAGTCATGTTCATGGGTTCATACATTGTTTTCATGCAATGACTCCTGGATTCATGTAACAAAAACACATGCGTAATGCAATTGTCTGGGGAAACTGAAAAAGACTGCCTTGTATATGCAAAGATTGATTTCGGTGAATGTAAATGAACCAGCGACACATGTGAATAAGGAACATCTTGTAACAGTGGTTTTAATTCACAAATCAAAAACATTGTTGTATATTCTTTGTAAGATGAAAAGGTCAATATCATGTTCTTCAGCATACCTTGACTTGCACGAGTTGAAGGCAGGTACGGAGTCTTTAAACTGAAGTGAGTCATGCTATACAGCAAGGTGTTGTCAGACCATCTACAGAACTTGCTATACATATGTGGCACAGAGTCCCAACCACACTTTAAACCTATAGGTGTTTCAAACTTATTGAAATGTTTAAAGAGATGGTGAAAATTCGTCTGTTCCTTTCTGCTTTTAACAGCCGCTAATCTTCCACCTCTTTTCAAACACTCATAGTGGGACAACAGAACAAGAATCCATGAATCCATGACGACTACCTTGAAACACTTGTTCCGTGAAGCCACCAACCCATGACAGTCAGCACTGCTGAAGGGACAGTGTTCGGTTTCATCCCGTCCATCTTCACACTCTGACTTCAGGTTACAGTCCAAATGACGTTGAAAATTAGAGTAGTAATTTCCAGAGCAGTTAAAAAGGCCGTTTGACAACTCTACATGTTGATTACTGACAGACAGTGCAGACAGAAATATTTTCAGTCCGGGATGGTAATCCGCCCGATAACGAAGTTGCACCTTAAGGTATGATGTGTACATAATTCTAGCTGATGGGTAATCACCGCAGCACTTGCGTTCAACAGATTTGTTAGTTGGTTTTGAATAGAATTCGATCCATTTGTATATATCAGAATGTGTCACACAAAGAGCATATTCCAATATCTGTTGAATGCTCATCATAATCCATCCAGAGGGAATTCTCCACTCTGCACTAAAGACCAAGTCTGCATAATAAGCGTTGATGTATGGCGTTATTATGTATGCAGAATATTCACTTGCATACTTAACTATAAAATTGTGACTGCTAATTTTATCCAAATAAACTTTTGCCAAAGAACTATTGACATTTACTATCACCATATGGTTTGAATAATAAGATTCAACAAAAAATTGATCAAGAGTATGAAGGTTGCATAACATGGTGTACTCTGCATAGGCCGGCACGGTGATTCTAGTTTCTCTGTGCTTAGAATCACACCAGTACTCCAACCTCTCTACAAGAGCACGTACATACATACCCTGTGGTGCTTTTACATGCAATTTACAAAAAGTGTTGAAATCACCACACACCCCAAACACAATTCCCTGCTGTGCTGTGTGTTTTGGTAAGTTCTCACAGTCTGAAGCATTGACATGTAACATGGTGGTGCTTGTGTTGTTTTGGTTCAGGATGTACTCTACACCTGGACACGTGTGACTGATGTTCTGTGTTGTGTTCATGTACATGCTGTTCACACTCCACTGATGTGTGGTTATGTCAGTGCACACAAACAGGAGGCAGTGTATCAATCCATGCAGCACTGAGATCCACACGGACAAGATGTGAAAGCCAACACAGTTCGCAGTGGTAAGACTTGAAGCTGACACTCCATCCATTGTAGCCTGTGGTCAGTTTTTGCACTATGTGTTGATGTCCGAACTGTCTGATGTCAGGCCCCATTGTCACTAACTATGAAAAAAAAGTGTGTGTTTGTGCATGCATGCGTGCGTGTGTGTTTGTTCACATTCACTCAGTTATATCACATGGTGTGTGTGTGTGTGTGTGTGTGTGTGTGTGTGTTCGTGTGTGTTTGTATGTTTGTGTATGTGAGACAGACATACACAGAGAGAGAGAGAGAGAGAGAGAGAGAGAGAGAGAGAGAGAGAGAGAGAGAATTTATGTATGCATTTGTGTGTGTGTATGATTCTCAATTCAGATAGATAAAGTTTACAAATAAAGATAATACACACAAAAGAACTATGCACACGTCGTCACCGTTTCCATGTACATCATGCCGTAGTCACACACACACACACACACACACACACACATGTAAGATAGCTGAGTGAATGTGAAAATTCCCAACGATAATTCGCTTCGTGATTGTGTGCAAGAACCCTGCCTCTGTTTAAAAAACCCTTAACAATGTGCAGTCATTTGATAGTTTGAAGGCCTTTTTACAGTAAGCAAATCAATGGTAGCATAAAGACCTCTTCACTTAGCAATATGCTAGTATCTAAAGGTCCAACCACACTAAACAATATACTGGTAATCCAAATGTCTCTTCACAGTAAAGAAGGCACTGGTGGTCCAAAGGCGCCTTCACACTGAACAGTGCACTGGAGGTCTAAAGGTTTCTTTGAATTAAACAATGCGCCGGAAGTATAAATGTAACCATGCACCCGAGTGATATATAAGGGTACAGTACAAAATACTTAATTATTAATGATTTACTGTATTAAAGATAGACAAGAATTCCAGGCCAGGAACATATAGAGAGGCCAGTCACAAATGGGTTTTCCTATTGTTTTATTTACAATAGTTATAAGAAGTAGAGATAAGGAGAAGAGATAAAACAGTGCCTGAACAGACACAAGTAAACAGATGTCATTAAGCACATGTCAACACAAGTGAATAGAAAAGCACATGTATACATATTACATGGAAAGACTATCATTCGGTTTGTTTTAACCAACAACATATGATAAGATAATGCATATGTGTGAAGACCAAACAACTGACATCAAATGGCGTTTCTAATACGTTTAAAATAATGCAGTTAAAGTGATTGAAGCTATGCTGATTTAGTGAAAGTACACTGACAGTATAGATTAGGTAAAGCTTATACTGTGTCAAAGTGACTCAAATGAATCAGTTATCATGTAGCACTATACTGGAGTAAGCCGTATGGAGAGAGCATGATAACTAAATCATTATTAACAGACTGTGATACATACCAGTTAATTTAACCTATAACTGATATTAATCCAACACTATCTTGTAATCACCACAACAGAATACTACACGCATCTTAGTGTACTGAGCAAGCAGTAACTGCGAAACACTGTTGCAGTACAACTGATATCATCATGTAAAATAATACATGAAAACAAGATAATACAATCAGTGGCTTTGATAAATTATACTGGCAACTGAGAGAATAAATAGTAATCAGTGCACAACAGACAAAGGTTGTAAGAACTGTCATGGCTTAACCATTAAGTGGTGAATGAACCTACTCAAGTTATTGTTTCATCAAAGCCAAATATCAACATCGCTAAGCTTGTACTCACCATTTAAATCTCCTCCACCGAAGGGGGATAAGGAACCTAACCTTCGTCAGTGACAGCAAATGAGAAAGAACGCGTCATATGCATTCACTAGAACATTCTCGAACAACCTATCAGTGTCCAGAGACGTCATTGACTGTGACGTTAAGAAGACTTCGTCAGTGACAGCAAATGAGAAAGAACGCGTCATATGCACTCACTAGAACATTCTCGAACAACCTATCAGTGTCCAGAGACGTCATTGACTGTGACGTTAAGAAGACTTAAATGGATACTGCTACGAGCATATGACGACATGGCGATTTTCTAGCATCAATCATAGCGGAGTTGTGACTACATGTCAAAGCAATAACTGAACAAAGCAATATCAACATACTCATATGAACACAAGTACTGTGTCAAAGAATACAACTTACAAATCATCAGCACATTCTACACACTGTACTTACAGCGATACGTAGCCAGATGTCAGCCTCTGGGACAACGCACACACACACACACACTGCTTGCAAGAGAGAGAGAGAGGTCGGCTCTGGTCAGATGACTGACCAGGTAGAAAGTGACCACTGATCACCCACTCCGTCTCTTTATGCAAGTTAAGCGGACTGCAAAGACGATCACGTGTGCTGGTTCAGTTTCAGTGAGCTCATCGCGGAAAATTACAAACTGCGTTAAATCAGTTTAACGCAGGGAAACACAACTGGAATAGATTTAAAGATGGAATTGCGACGATTCTGCCAGCATATAATACTTGCCGTTTACTGATCTGACAAAAGAGATATTAATTAAATAGGGTGGAGCAGAAACACAGATTCCAGCTCAGCCATAGGGTACCCTGACACTGGTCGAGGAGTGAGTGTGTGGCCAGAAGGACAAAATAGGTGGTTAGAGAATAGGTTTATGGCGTCACACATTCTGCGCGAGCAGTTGAAGGCCAGCAAGTTAGTTGCGAAAACGGCGTCTGCTATAGATCAGCGTTCAGCTTGTGCTGTGAGTTGAGTAGCCAGTCGTATTGAGCACATGGCTACATAAAGGCCTTTCCACACTAAGCATTGCACTAGTTCTCAAAAGGCCCATTCACATTACAGAATACACGGCATTAGCAAAAAACATGAAGTCAACCGTTCCGAAACTAACTTTCTTCCTGCACGCACGCACGCACAAACACACAAACACACACGAACACATATGTATACATGCAAAGATAAAATCGACACTGCAATGACAGACATGCATACTTGAGTATATACTAGATATATACTTTTATAGGAGCTTTCATTCAACTATAAAACCTCGTCAGTGGACTCTCTCAGACTTTGGTCTGATTCGAGTTGAATTTTCAATTATCTAGTTCATCATGGGGTAATAATATTGCTCAAGTGCGTGTACTTCAGTACTGTGACAATTAAGCATATAATTTTATACTGTGATTTGATGAAGACCTGCCTGCACGAAAGTGTTCATCGCATGTGACTGAAAACGTTGACTTTTTTCATTTTTTCATTACGAGTTGTTTCGCTTGTCACATTAACGACTTCTCTTCTATTAAGTCCATAAAGTAATTTTCTGTAACTGTAGTTAGATATCTGTTTCAAATCCCCTTCCCTTCCCTTATACCAGGTTTCCCCCAACTCCTCATCCTTGTGTGTGTGTGTGCGTGTGTGTGTGTGTGTGTGTGTGTGTGTGTGTGTGTGTGTGAGAGAGAGAGAGAGAGAGAGAGAGAGAGAGAGAGAATGAAAATATTTTGGGGAAGCAGAGTTTCCCTGTTTTAACTTTGCGTATATCAAGATCATGAAATCATCTTTCATTTTGTTACGTTTTCTCCGTTTGAAAAATTCAGTCTGTTTTGTGTCTAGAGCCAACAGTGCTGAATTAAGTGAGTAAGTAAGAAAGGTGCTAAGAAAGTACGTTAGTAAGTAAGTAAGTGTGCAGACTTATGTTCACACCTCGTGTGCAGTGTGTATCAAACGAGTAGAGTTGCACTGACACCTAATCGTGAGGTTGTTTCAAGTGGAACAGTCGTTGCAAGGGGGCAGTCCCAGTGTCTCTGCAGAAGCAAACTTGATCCAGTGGCACGAGGCCTTTATGTCTGGAGACCCTCTGCTGCAGTGGATGACCAAGACTTATTGGTGTCTAGTCGTGGTCTTGGCGATCCACAACGCCAGCTTGGGCTCCCTTTCTAACTCATTGGCGGTTTCAATATAGTGCAGCAGAGATAAAAAACAGACACCAGCGAAACTGGGAACAAGGATTCATCGTTGTGAGTGACTGAAACAGAAGACGTAATCCTTAGGGGCATTGCTGACACAGTATTCAACCAAACACACTCTTCTTCTTCTCCTTCTGTTTGCTGACAATTTGACTGGTATATGGGAAATGTTTTTACGCGCTGGACCGTTTTTACCCCACCATAACGATAGCCATGATCCGTTTTTTTGTTTTTTTTAATTTTTGTTCTTTCTTTTTACCAAGCTTTCACTGGCATGTATATCTAAAGCGCCCATCGGACCTTCTCCATGCGAATACATACGAAGTGGGTTCAGGCACCAAAAAGGGCTGCGACATCTGTTGACCTGTGAGACAGGAAAAATTCTCCACACTTAACACGCGCTGAGAAGGGTATTTGAATCCAAGATCCTCATGTCAAAAGTCCAGTGATTTAAACTCTCGGCTGTTGCATGTGTTGCATCCTGTATCGTGGAGGAGCGATGCCAAGAAAAACAAAAGCATAAACAGTACCTGTACGTCTTTGCGTGATTCATTTCAGGGAGAATAGACACATGAACAAGTCTTTGTGATAAATAAATCATCTCTCTTTATCTGTCTCTGTATTCTTGAAATTGAATGTGTCAATGTTTTACTTAACATAAACCACGCAAGAAATATATCATTCATTCGCACACACGGACACAGACACACGTGCACACACGATCGTACACATACACACTCACGCACACACACACACACACACACACACACACACACACACACACACACACACACACACACACACACACACACACACACATGTACATCCTCACACGTACAAACACACACTCACTCACTCACTCACTCTCACATATTCATAAACATGCGCTCGCACACAGATGCATCCACACACAGCCACACTCACGCACGAACACACACACACACACGCACACACACACACACTCATGCACACACGCATACACACACACACACGCGCACACACACACACACACACACACACACACACACACACACACACACACACACACGCAACTTAACGTTGTTTGAAATAATATAAGTTCAGGAACGGAACAGTTCATTTCAGGATTGATTTTAACACAGTGATGTCGTGCATTGTTTCTGTGACACTGTGTCAGTCAGGAAGAATGGCTGTGAACAGAAAAAGCTCATACCAGTATGTGTGGAACGTAGAACTCTGTTAGCAGGTGTACGAATTTAGTGAGACTGAAAGGGAACTCAAAGGAGGACATAGAGGTATAACTACAAGACAGCTGAGGTTTTGGATTAGTGTTTTCTTACATTTAGACGGAATACCGGCCTAGGTTGACGAGCCCCGTCTGCCCGAATAACTGGTTTTATGGCGGCAGTAACCCGCCTTTCGCCCACTTCTGTCAGTTGAAACAGCTCCACCAGGCTTACAGGCAAAGCCACACATGAAGGCCAGAGATGGACTTTACTGTCAGAGGCAGTCTGAAACGCATGACTTGGGAACAGATTATAGAGCAGTGAGAGCTAGCTTATATACACTGTCCATTCCCGGTATAACAGCCATTACAACCAGCCCTGAACGCCATTGAGTGCCTACCTGTGTTAATGAGCCCGGCAGAGAACCCACCCTCGGATAAATCAATGAAGCTTCGTACTCCCTTGCTCCTGGCAGAGCAACAGCAAGAGACGGGGCTATTCCAGGACATGTGAGACGCCAATAAGTCACCTTGTACAAAAAAAGGCGACAGGAGCAGTTGTAACTGTTGTGGCATTTCCCTCCTCAGCATCGTCATGAATCTTATCTTGAGTCGCACTGAGAAGGCTCCAAGTTCTGCGGAGCGATTCTACCCAGAATCACAGTGTGGACTCCGACGCTACAGTTCCACTGTCCACATGGTCTTCTCCCTAAGACAGCTGCAGGAGAAATGCTGGGAACAAAGACAGTATCTCTTTATTGCCTTCATAGACCTTACACAGGCCTTTGACCTCGTCAGCAGGGACAGCCACTTCTGAATCCTCCAGAAACTGAATGCCCATCTTGGCTCCATAGCATCATCACATCCTTCCATGAAGATATGAAGGGCACCGTGGTCTTCTATGGCTCAATGTCAGGCACTTTCAACATCCAAAATGCACCAAGCAGGGCTGTGTCATTGCTCCCACCCTGTTTGGGATTTTCGTTTCTATCCTAATGAAACACACCCTCTGATCTGCCACAGAGGGTAATAACATTCACACCAGGTCAGATGAAAACCTCTTCAAACTCTTCAGACCATGAGCGAAATCCCAAGTTAAGATGAAATGCCAGCATGACTTGCTATTTACAGAATATGCAACAGTTACCACCTACTCAGACGAAGTCCTTCAGCACCTTATGAGCCCCTTCAGTGAGGCTTATCGTGACTTTGGACTCACCATCAGCCTCACGAGTACACAGGAAATGGGACAGGACGTGGACTGCCCACCCCGCATTGGAATATCTGATTATGTACAAGGATTTGTCCATGACTTTGTGTACCTGGGGTCAACATTCTCAGACTCGCCTCTTTCTTGACTCTTAGCAAAACAGGCATGTTGGTAAGGCTGCTACCACCATGTCCAGACTAACAAGAAGCGTTTGGACCAACAGCAAGCCAACAAAACACACGAAGGTCCAGGTATACAAAGCTTGCATTATAAGCACATCCTCCATGGCAGTGAACATCTCCTGGTAGGATTAAGTCTCCAACAACACTGTCCTCGAAAGATCTGGGATCCCCAGCATGTACACCCCCATGAAGAGACGCATG
>NC_134903.1:11846850-11859350 GCF_041734735.1 Babylonia areolata | reverse complement strand
GCGAGAAGCCTGCTGTCTGTTCCCCAAGTCGTCCCGGCCAACTTCTTCAGCAGGGCTAGCTCGCGGATGCCTCTCCTCTCCATCTCCTCAATATGGGGCCTCCAGGTCAGGCGGGTGTCCAACTTGACACCAAGGAATGTTGGTATATTCGTCTGGGGAAAGACCTGTCCCTGGAGCTTCAGCTTGACTTGCTCGTTGGCGGTGGAGAGAGAGAAAAGTGTTGCGTTGGTTTTTGTGGTGTTGAGCTCAAGACCCCAGTCTTCTGTCCATGTAGCGATATTGCTGACGACTTCCTGAAGCCGGTAGGAGGCCGTGCTGGTGTGTTCAGCGGATGTCCATACTGCCAGGTCGTCTGCGTGCAGACTGTTGGAGACATGCTTCGTGATGTTGTCTCTGATGTCGTTGATATACAACAGAAACAATGTTGGGGAAAGCACTCCTCCCTGGGGGACACCCTCACGTAGCTTGACCTTTCTGCTGTGGAAGCCGTTTAGTTTGAACCTTGCGGTCCTGCCGAAGAGGTAGTGTTGGATCCACATGTACATCTTGCTACGTACGCCGGCTTGGAGAAGTTTCAGGATGAGGCCCTCCTTCCACACTTTGTCAAACGCTCTCGACAGGTCAAAAAACACGGCCAGTGTCTTCTTCTTCTCCTGAAAAGAGTTTCCGATGTCCTGAACAAGGAGGGCTAGTTGATCTTCTGTGTTTCGGAATTTTCTGTAGCCGGTCTGGGTAGGTGAAAGGATGTTCTGTGTTTCCAGGAGGAAGGTGAGGTGGTGGTTGACAATCCTTTCCAGCAGCTTGCTGACACAGCTCAGAAGGCTGATTGGTCTGTAGCTGTGGGGGTCCTTCTTGTTCTTTCCCTTCTTTGGGATCAGGATGATCTCTGCCTCTTTCCAGATGGAAGGCACAACTCCTACTGTCCAGCTGTAGTTGAAGATCTGAAGCAGCACTGTTCTGGATGCTGGTCCCAGGTGCTTCAGCATGTCGCCAGTGACACCATCAGGACCCGGAGCTTTCTTGGACTTCAGCTTGCGAATGCCTTGTTTCAGCTCCTTCATGGTTAGTGGTTCGCTCGTACAGCTGTCATCTATGCCATGTGGGTCTGATGTTTGTGGTTTCCTCTCGTACCTGCTTGATGCACTGTCTGGACATGTGGATCGTACTCTCCTCTCGGTATAGTTCTGCAAAGGTGTTGGCTGCGACCTTTTCTGTTTTCAGCTGGTTGTCCTGCTCGATGACGGTCTTGCCTCTGCTGGGGTTGTCATCATTCAGTTTTTTGTCAGCTTCCAAAGCCCCTGCATGTCTGTCTCCATGTTCAGGGAGGATGTCTTGTCTTGCCAGCTCTTGCGTGTTGCTTGCAGCTTTTCCTTTATGAACGCAGCTTTCGCTCTGTTGTGTGTCTCTACATTCTCGTCAGTGGGGGAGCTCTCTCACAACACTGGTTGATTATGTAAATATCGACCTCTCACCCAGTCCAGAAAAGTCTGGAAAAAAAGCCTTTCACGCAGTTAACGGTCAAGGGAAAATAACTCAGTTTTTCCTAGACTGATCCCTCAAGACAGCTTGATTAGTTTCCCTTTAAATGAACACTGCTGATTGTATGAAAAAAAAATCCGCGATCCGCCGAATCCTACTCTACGGCACGTCATTCTGAGCAGGCAGAGTTAGATGATTAAAGTATTTCTCTTCCAAATGGATTCGTACATGCGATGTAAGTAAATTTATGTTGTCATCTTTGGTCAGATCAGTGTCATCGATATAAAATTGCGCTCTTTGAAGTTCCCATACAGGTGTAGGTGATATCACAGACCTTTTAGCAAAATGTGGGGTTTTATTCACGCCGGAATTTGTTAAAATACTTGACGTGTATATTCCCAGTGTGGCATGAGAGGATATAGATCTAGCTCTCTTTGGAAAACTGCAGTCGGATTTGAGAGTTATTTTTGATTCCAAATCATTTTCATCTGTTAATCTCAAGACAAATTTACTACACGCAAGTTCCCTTTGATCCTCTAATGGTAATACTCCAGCTGCACTGTACGCTTTCTTGCTGGAAGCATGGGCTGGTAAGCCAAGTGTCAGTTTATATGCTCTGCAGTCTATGCTTTGAAATTTTTTCAATAAATATTTCGGTGCACTGAAGTATACTTCTTGTGCATATATAAGTTTTGACCAAACAAGTGATGTGCAAAGGTGTTGTAGAGTGAATATGTCCTGGCTCCATGGTTGTTTGCATACTATTTTCAAGATGTTTAATGTTTTCCTGGCCTTTGTTAAAATGTAATTGACATGATGATTCCAAGTTAATTTTGATGTAAGGTGTACTTCAAGGAATTTAACTATTTTTTTTATATTCCAGGGTGTTATTGAAAATTTTAAAGGAAGGCAATGTTGCTGGACTTGATCCATTATTAAAAAAAACATCAAGTGTGTTTTTTTCGGTTGATATCTGCAGACCATTCTCACTCATATAATTTGCTACTGTGTTTAATTCATTTTGATATAGCTTTTTTGTGTAATTCATATATCGGGCAGGCGTATTCTTTTTTTAAATTTTTTTTTATATTGTGACTTTCATCTATATGCATCTATCATCAGCGTATTGAACCATTACAAAATACTTTTTTTTGTTTGTTTGTTTGTTGTTGGTTTATTGTTGTTGTTGTTGTTGATTATTCATTAGAATGTTGAACAATATTGGAGCAATTACAGAGCCCTGAGGAATACCCCTCTGCAATGTTCATGTAGATGAATACGTATTCCCTATTTTAAACTGATTTTTTTTCTGTTTTCTAAGAAGTCTTTTATAAAGTTATACATATGTCCCGATAATCCAATCGTCTTCAGTTTTAACATTAGACGTGAATGCCACACTTGGTCATAGGCTTTAGTAATGTCGAAAAAAGTTGCAAGCAAACATTTTCGTCTCGCAAATTGGTGCTTAACCTGAGTGGTTAATTTCACTAAATGATCAATTGTGGCTCTTCTTTTAAAAAAAACCAAACAACCTTGATTTACAGGGATGACATTATTCTTTTCACACCAGTATACAAGTCTGTTTAACATTATTTTTTTCTAACAACTTACAGACATGAGAAGTGTGTGTGTGTGTGTGTGTGTGTTTAACAAAAGTATTTCTTTCTGAACTCTGTAGAATGAAGGAAAGCAAGAAGAAAATGCAGTAAACATGTCACACTCTTGTCTCCGTATCTATGCGGGCTCTCCGCACCCGTCTGAATGATCCATTCCAACTGACGTTGAGTCCAGGCAGATTGAGAGGTGGATGGGGAGTTTGAGATGCTTCTTTAAACAATGCTGAATGTCCCATGTAACCTTGAAACATACTGCAATCTAAACACATTGAACATCGGGGCATGGATAAGACTTTCAACATCATTCACTTCTTTTTGATCCCTTTAGGCGTTGATCACCAGTTTCGCTTTGTTTTGTTTTAGCTGGTTTTGCCAGTGTTCGATCTACAAACCCTAAGGTTCAATTTACTTCATCAGAAGGTGGGAAAGTGAGGGTTTAATAATTCATCATTGCCATTTGGTCCTATGCATGTTACTCTAATGTTGCACATATAGTTCTCACTGAGACGAATGCTGACTGGCCCTGTTGCAAGCTTGGAACATAATCATTTGGACTATAATATCGCATTCGCTCCATGTTAAAAAAATTATTCACGCTGCCAGCCATTTTTTGGCCCCGTGTTACAATACAATGCAATACAATACAATACAATGCAATGCAAAACAGTGAAATGCAATACATTTACGTGCAGTGCAATGAATTGCTGTGCAGTGCACTGCAATGATATGCAGTGCAATGCAATGCAATACAATGTGACTGATTCATTGTCTGAGCCATTAGAGACAGCTGATGGTTTACTCACAGTCATCCCTGTGTATTGTTTTTCAATCTGAAGGAGTTGTAGTTTTATATTCACGCTTTCCTGGGAGAAAGAAACGCTTCCTTAGATACACAAATGTGTACGAAATGGTAACACAAAGAAATGTGTACGTTTCATTCATAACGCGGCTTGTAATCTGAAACAGAGTGTGAGGGTGAACAGAATGAAACACGCTCCTGCTCCTACAGCAGTGACCATTGCAATGGACTTATAGCGATCTGTGACCGATGTTATAAAGTTGTCGACAGCATGCGTGGTTTTGTCAGTGAAAAAAAGAATCTCAACAAGAGAGCTGACGATTACTGTAAATCAATAGGAGGCAGACTAGGTTTGCCAAAATGTATTTTTGACTGGTATAGTATAGTTCAAATTATAAAAAATAGAACCAAATCAGATATGTTCATGAGACGTCTATATTGGACTGGTTTGTTCATCGGAGACATATCCATGCCGAATATGTACATACACTCTTTGACTCACGAAGACAGAACTGTCGTGCATAATTCAGATTCAATTATTTTCTGCTATGCATCTATTGTAGAGCGTGGAATGTCAGGACATTACTGCTTTCAGAACAAAGGATCCTGTTTAATGTGTGAAAGATGTGAATCTACTGCATATTCCCTTATGGAAGACGGAACAGTTTGTGAATTCGCACAAAACAAGACGGAGATGAACATTGATCACACACATGCAATTTCTTTGACCAGTTCAGTTTTCTTGCTGTCTGTGGGACAGCACCATGTATGCTCTGATGGTCACTTGACTCATTCTTTTTTTCTCTGTGGCTCTAACCAGAATAAAGTGTGTGGTGAAGAACACACAGCACCATGTGCTTTTTCTGGTCAGTTGTCTCACACCAACAAGTCTGACTCTTCAAGTCATCAGGTTTCTGTAAATCAGTTATTTGAATGTGAAAACGATTTCACAATGGTATCATACACACTACTATGTGACTTCATACATGACTGTAGAGATAAGAGTGATGAATTGTTTTGCAAACACCCTGTTTGTATCAGTGCATTTAGATGCGTCAATAGTCAGTGTGTGTCCTATGACAGAGTATGTGACCGAGTGTTCCACTGTCTGGATGAGTCAGATGAACAGAACTGTGGTGTATATAGAAGCACAGGCATACTAAAACAATCAAGTCCACCTCCAGCTCTTGTTAACTTTGATGGCAGCAGATACTTCATCTCCACTCCAATGAACTCCAGTGAGTCCTGTCCCGACAGCCACTATCGCTGTCCTGGTGACGTCAACAACTGCCTGCCTGTCTACACACGGTGCAATGGGATGTACGACTGTACTGACCACGAGGATGAAGAGGGGTGTGAAGAACTCAAGTGCCCAGGACTTTTCAGATGCAGAATCTCTACCACATGTTTACATAGTGATCACATGTGTGATGGCTGGTCTCACTGCTCAATGAATGATGATGAATTATCATGTGACATAACCTGTCCTGTCAACTGTCTATGTCAAGGTCAGTCACTTCTGTGTCCTCAGCCTTTCTCTGCAGCTCTCTTTCCTCAGCTTCGCTATCTGGATGCCACAGGTTCAGGTATGACATTGACTGATGTGATTTCCAATACCTTCCTCATTGCTGTCATTTTAAAACACTGTTCTATAACTCAAATCCCTCAAACACACTTAGTAAACCTGAGGTTCCTTGACCTCGGCAGTAACAAATTGCAGTATGTAAACCTGACTTCTCTTCTTGGGTTGCACAATCTCCAAGCACTCTCCCTCTCCAACAATCCTCTCACCACACTCCACATTGGTCTCCCGCCTGTTAAACAGCACAGCACACTCACAGTATTGGATCTGTCCTTCACCATGCTGATGGTGTTTGACTCAAAAGCACTGTCACTGTTTCACCGTGTACAGAAACTGAATTTAACGTTCACTTCTATTCACACAATCAGCCCAGCTGGGTTTCAGTTTACACCACAGTTAATTGAACTATATATGGATGGCAGCCCTGTTAATATATTCCCTCCCGACATATTCAAAGCTGTCACTAAATTACGTTTCATATCCACACAAAACTATAAACTTTGCTGCGATGAAATACTCCCATACACATTTGAGGAGGGTGGTTCTGCTTGCATTGTCCCACAAAATGAACTTTCTTCGTGTGAGGATCTGTTGCAGTCGTGGGTGTACCGTGGATTTCTGTGGCTGGTTGCCTGTCTGTCTCTGACTGGTAACGTCTTCTGCTGCTGTGCTCGTATCTTTGTGAAGAGTATGATGTCTTCAAGTGGTTTTGGTGTGTTTGTTATTAGCCTAACCCTAGCTGATTTTCTGATGGGTGTGTATATCACTATCATTGGTGTGGCTGATGTCAGATTTCGTGGACAATATCTTCACAATGATGACTCATGGAAAAGCAGTGTGACATGCAAAACTGCTGGCTTTTTCTCCATGTTGTCCAGTGAGGTATCAGCTTTCAGTATCTGGCTAATTACGTTAGATCGTTTTATTGTCCTTCGCTTTCCTTTCAGCACCAAGAGGTTTGACAGAACATCAGCAGCAGTTGCTTGTCTGTGTACATGGATGGTTGGTTGGTTCATGGCCTTGGTACCATTACTTCCGATGGCATCACATTGGGAATTTTATAGCCAGACAGGTATTTGCATTCCCTTACCTGTAACAAGAAGAAACTTCAAAGGAAAAACATATTCTCTGAGTATTTTAATCTACGTTAATTTCATTCTGTTTTTGTTTATCTGCGCTGGTCAGGCATTCATTTACTGGTCAATACAGGACAATGCCCTGAAAGTTAATTCTACCAAAGTGTCACAGGACATGACCATAGCTCGGCGGCTGATCACGATTGCAGTGACAGATTTCATGTGCTGGTTTCCCATTGGTTTGTGTGGGATGCTGGCTATGGCAGGAATTGCCATTCCTGAAGAAGTGAACGTGGCCCTGGCTGTATTCGTTTTACCGTTGAACTCTGCTGTCAATCCTTTCATGTACACGCTCAACACTTTGGCTGAAAAGAGAAGGAGGGCTGATGAAAATGAACTTCGTAAGTGGCTGGAATCCCGTTCTGAACAAATCAATATCTAAACCACTTGCTGATGTCTGCAGCATCATGATGATTATTTCTATATTTTTTTTTCTCTCTCAGAAAATACTCTATCTCTGTATCGACGTTTCTCTGTCTGTCTTTCTTTCTCTTTTTCTTTTCGCCCCTTGCATTGAAGGTCATATTTCTCATACAGAAACATCATCATCATCATTACCATCATTTTTCACAGGTCATACACATCACTGTTGACGATATGTACTGTTAACACATTAAGCTATTGCAGAGTACTATAGCAACAATTAACTTGTAATAATACATAAATAATGTTTTTTTTTTTTAAAAACATGAACAACAAATGAATAAATGCATAAATAGTGTTGTATTTTTTTAAGACATGAACAAAAATAAACAACTATTGAATAAGTGAATAACTAAATAAACGGACAGAATCTTAAAAAAAAATTCAATTGATAAAAAAATGACATTTCTAAACTTTTTAATTTGAATGGTTGTCTAACATAGAAAGAAAGAAAGAACAAACAAACAAAGAAACAAACAAACACACAACAGCAACAACAACAAAATCACATACTCCAATATCAAATACAATACATGTGTAGATAGTGCTTTGAGACTTAAATCTAGTATTGTTACCGCTCTTCATTTACTCTTTAAGAAACACCTGTAATCAATGTGTTGTAAAGCAGCCACTTTGTTTCAAAATCTTGTACATTGCATTGTATTCTTGCATTGTGTTCTTCTATTTGAAAGCGCCAGGAAATATATCTTTCAAACGCTGCATCTACAAATGTACATTTTTCCAAGCAGTACCAAAACCTCAAATACTGTGTCAGTGTACACAATTTGAGCAATGCCATACAATACCATGCTTTCAGTCATGTTCATATTATTATTTTTTAAATTATATTATTATTTATTTATTTATTATATTTCATTTTATTTTATTTTTATTTATTTATTTATTTATTGATTATTATTTTTATTATTATTATTTTTATTATTTATTTATTTATTTATTTATTTATTTATTTATTTTTTTTCTCAGGGCCTGACAAAGCGCGTTGGGTTACGCTACTGGTCAGGCATCTGCTTGGCAGATGTGGTGTAGCGAATATGAATTTGTCCGAACGTAGTGACGCCTCCTTGAGCTACTGAAACTGAAACTGAAACTCAGTCATGTTCATGTTGGTACATGTTACACATATATCCATTAGAAAATCCTCAAACCTTTGCCAAAAGAGTTTTGAATGTTCACATCTCCAAAATATGTGGTCAGTGTTGTCCTTTTCATTGTTGCAAAAATTACAATAGTTATCATTTGCAACCCTCCTATTTGTTCCAAGGATTCTATGTAATAAACGAACTTGGATCAATTTCAACTTAAGATCTTAGATTTAACTTTCCGTAAAAAACAAAAGCCCTTTTCCTTGAAATTTATGTTTGCATTTCCTCAGACTACTTTGGACAAAAATTTGGAAGCTTGTTGTCTAATGAAAGAAAGTCATAGAATAATATATTTCCTTCGGGCACCGAATAATTATATAGTATGCCAACATACTGGGGGAATCATGTGCACAGTTGTTTGGCATGCTAAACTTTGTGTGTTGTATATATTTTGTGATGGAAATTTTGCAACTATGAAATGCTATAAAATGTACTTTCATTCCATATTTCCTGTAAAACTCGTCTGTTTTGAGGAACGTTCCGTTACTTGTAAACAAACCATAAAAAACACAAACAAACAAACAAACAAACAACAACAACAACAACAACAACAACCCCCTCAAAAAACAACAACAACAACAAACAAAACAAAACAACAACAACAAAAAACAAACAAAAACAAAACAAAAAACCAACAAACAAAGAAAAAAACCAACAACAAAAAACCAACAAACAAAGAAAAAAACAAAAACAAAAAACAAACAAACAAACAAAAAAACAAAAACAAAAAACAACGAAATACAATAAGCACCTTTAAGAATCCATTGTTTTTCATTTGTCATGTTAGTGTCAATTTCCCCCTTTTTTTCATTGAAGAATATTGGAAAGTAGCTCTGTTTGTGAATGTGGCTTTGTATGAGAGAGAGAGAGAGAGAGAGAGAGAGAGAGAGAGAGAGAGAGAGAGAGAGAGAGAGAGAGAGAGAGAGAGAGAGAGAGAGAGAACACTGAACACTGAACACTGAATGATTTTAATGACATAGACCAACAACCCCTATCAAAACAAATGCAAACAAAACACATTTGTGATAAAATTCCACAACAGAACATAAGTGATACTCGTGAGATATGGATGATGAAGACCAATATTAGCATTCAGCTGGTATCCAATCCTGTCTCTTTCTTGGTTTCCCGTCCCCTACCCTCAACATACACATCTTCACGTTCACTTTATAAAAACAACAACAACATAACCACTATACGTATAAAATTATACAGACGTGCCGCAACTGGACCCCAGGTACATCCACAAAGGACACATGACTTAAAGTACAATAACTATTTGATATGAATGAAACTGCTAACATTTTGTGGACAGCCAAAGCTCAGAAGAAAGAGATGTCAAATGGTATCAACCAAACCATATTTTTCTTCTACTGAACGCATAGTGAATAATTTTAGCCAAAGACCTGATATTTGTTGATATGCTTGCTTTAAATATATGCGTGAAGGGTTTATCAATAGAATTTATAAATCTGTTTATCTGAGGAAACCTTTCCCAACGGCTGTGAAGGCGGAAGAGGATGACCAAAGGGCAGGGAGAGCTCTTATCCGTGGCTGGAAGTCCTCCTAGGAGACGGAGATCCGAAGAAAAAACCTGCACCTGCCAGAGAGAGTGGGGAAGGGACTGTACAAATCCTCCTTACTAAAAAAAAAGTCACCTGTGCTGGTCAGGCAACCAGGCTAATGTCGGAACGACGAGCTAACCCTTCAACACCCAGCTTTCCCAAGCCCTGCGGCGATGGAGGAGTGGTAACGGGGACAGGCAGAGGATGCTGCTGGCAGTTCCTAGTCATGCAGACGTCTGTGGGGTGATGGTCGTCCGCTGTAGACTGGGGCAGATGCGGCCCCCGTATCCTTTCAGAGTGTGAAAGCAGCCCTTTTTAGGGACAGCACTGCTCTCCCCACATGGGGAACGGGAGATCCCTAAACAAAGCCTGCCTCGCCTAGTACCAAGTAGGAAACCGCACCTACTTGGACATCCAACACTAGCGGTCGAAAACAACAGAAGAAAAGAACCAGGAGTCATGCCATGACTCTGGGTGCCTGGAATGTTCGCACCCTTTTAGACGGAGACGACAGACCAGAAAGTCCAACGGACTATTTTTTCTCTCGCTCTGTGCGCAGCATGGACTGACCATCACCACCACCCTCTTCCAGCAAACGCACAAGTACAAGAACACATGGATGCACCCCCGCTCCAAGCAATGGCACATGCTGGACTATGTGATTCTCCGGCAGAGGGACAGAGGTGATGTTTCCATTACACGCTGTATGAGAGGAGCAGTCTGTTGGTTGGACCATCGCCTGGTACGCAGCACGATGAACATCAGACTTGCACGCAAGCTCCAACCAGCCAGGCAGAAACCCTCTAGGAAGCTGAACATCCACCGCCTCCCTATCACCAAAAACGTGCTGCAACAGCAAATCCAAGTAGCTCTCCAAGAAATTCCTGCATCGACTGATGTAGAAGAGGTATGGAGCAGCTATAGAGATGCTGTGTACACAGCAGCAGCTGATACACTTGGCTTTGTACAGAGGAGCCACAAAGACTGGTTTGACGAGAACGACTCTGGAATCTCCAAGCTCCTGAACACACTGTATATACGACATCAGGATCACATTTCCGATAAAGACTGCCAGAGGAAGGAGAACCAGTTCTTGCAAACCAAGCAACTCGTACAGAAGAGACTGCGTGAGATGAAGAACACCTGGTGGGAGAGAAAGTCCGAAGAGCTTCAGTCCGCTGCTGATGATCACGACATGAAGACCTTCCATGATGGTCTCCGAGCTGTGTATGGGCCGAGAGTCACTGGATAATGAAGAAAACTGGAGAAGAAAAAAGAAGTGCCTTTCCCAAAGATACAACACCATGCCGAAACGACGCCACACACACACACACACACACACACACACACACACACACACACACACACACACACACACACATGTACACACACACACACACACACACACACACACACACACACACACACACGCACACACACACACACACATGTACACACAGACACACACACACACACACACACACACACAGACACACACACACACACACACACACACACATACACACACACACACACACACGCACACACACACACACACACACACACACACACACACACATATACATACATACATACGTACATACACATACATACACATACACATACAGACTCACACACGCGCAAACACTCTCACATACACACACGCGCGTACACTCACAAAAAAAGAACACATCATCTATTAGCACGTGAAATGAAAAGATTTTAACCTGAAGAGCAACCCCTGGTGCCCCGCCCCCCCCCCAGACCTCCCACCTCTACACACACACACCCAATCTGCCCCACCACCCGCTCTCTCTCTCTCTCTCTCTCTCTCTCTCACACACACACACACACACACACACACACACACACACACACAGCTTTTTGTATAAAAATCAGAAAAAAAGCCACACGCTACCACAGACACAACGATCACAGCAATAAAATATATTAAAAAAAAAAACAGAAAAAAAGAAAGAAGAGAATTAAGATCATCTTCAAAGACTGTAACCGAAATAAACAACAATGCAACAAAACGCTACATAGAAATAACCTCTCCATATACATTTTTTTTAAAGAAAGAAAAGAAATAAAGTAATCTTCAAAGACTGTGTCCGAAATCTAAAACAACAACAACAAACAAACAAAAGCAACAAAACAACTCCCCAAAAAATCAATTCAAAATAACAAATAATGAGACCAATCATCGAAGAAAAATAGAAACGCTATAATGAAAAAAAGGTTCCAGAGACATTTATAGCCACAGGGGAAACGAATTCATATATTCATAATCATGTGTCCAGAAGGAGGATGAAATAATGGCTATGATCAACCGCCAGTACACTCTCACCCTTTTTCCCGATTTTGACTGGAAAACCAAACTGAGCGTCTAGTCATTCGGATAAGACGTATAAACTGAGTCCCCGTGTGCAAGCACCGCGCATTTAGCACACTGGAATAGAACCAATGGCAACATACATGTTGTCTTCGGGCAAACAATCTGTAGAAGTACGGTGACAAGTACGGTGGTTTATGCTGCTGGTCAGGCTTCTACCTAGCAGGTGTGGTGTACCGTATATGGATTTGTCCGATCGCAGTGGCGCCTCCTTCTGAGAAATTGAAAGTGAAACTGTGTCTAGGGCTCAGCACAGGAAGGTAGGGGCCTGGTAATCTCCTTCCGCCGTTTTAACCCTTTCATCGCCAGTCACTTCAGAGTGCAAATTCCCTTGTGCTA
>NC_134903.1:11824350-11829350 GCF_041734735.1 Babylonia areolata | reverse complement strand
GAAGAAGAAGAAGAAGAAGAAGAAGAAGAAGAAGAAGAAGAAGAAGAAGAAGAAGACAATAATAATAACGATGATGATGATGAGGAGGAGGAGGAGGAAGGGAAGGATGGAAGGCTCGACGAAGGGGAAGAAGAGGAGCAAGAAGAAGAAGAAGAAGATAATAATAATAACGATGATGATGATGATGATGATGATGAGGAGGAGGAGGAGGAGGAGGAGGAGGAGGAGTAGGAGGAAGGGAAGTATGGAAGGAGAAAAAGGAAGAAGAATGACAACATTAACGCTGCCACACCACAACAGCATCAACAACAATTTCAACAACAACAACAACAACAACACCTACAGTAACACCACCACCACCACCACCAACAAGCAAGCAAACAAACAAACATCACCCCCTACACCTCCACGTCCCCCAACACACACACACACAAACCACCACCACCACCACCACCACCACCATTACCCTATTCCCCCTTCCCGCCCCATCCCCCCCACCCCCCATCCCTACTCCCATGAAATCTAAGATACGCAGAACGAGCGAAAGAGCCTTTTCTTCTTAACAACAACAACGACAAATAGCAACTGTCCACCACCACCACCACCACCTTCACCGCTACAAAACCACCACCACACCACCACCTTCACCACCACCACCACCACACCACCACCTTCACCGCTCCACCACCATCCCTCACCACCACCACCACCACCACCACCACCGCTCCACCACCTTCACCCTCCACCACCACCCTCACCACGCCACCACCACCACCACCACCACCTTCACCGCTCCACCACCACCACACCACCACCTTCACCACCGCCGCCACCACCACCTTCACCACACCACCACCTCACCACCACCACCACCACCACCTTCACCGCACCACCACCTCACCACCATCCCTCCACCACCACCTCACCACCACCACTCACCTTCACCACCACCACCATCCCTCACCACCACACCACCACCATCCCTCACCGCTCCACCACCCCACCCTCACCACCACCACTACCATTCACCGCTCCACCGCCATCCCTCACCACCACCACCACACCACCACCTTCACCACCACCATCCACCACCACCACCTCCACCACCACCACCACCACCACCACCTCCACCGCTCCACCACCACCACCTTCACCATCACCACCACCACCACCTCCACCGCTCCACCACCACCACCTTCACCGCTCCACCACCACCACCTTCACAACCACCACCACCACCACCACCACCACCACCACCTTCACTCATCACCACCACCACCATCCCTCACCACCATGCCTCACCACCACCACCACCACCTCCACCGCTCCACCACCACTACCTTCACCACCATCCTCACCACCATCCCTCACCACCACCACCACCACCTTCACCGCTCCACCACCATCCCTCACCACCACCACCACCACCATCACCACCATCCCTCACCACCACCACCACCACCTTCACCACCACCACCATCCCTCACCACCGCCGCCACCACCACCACCTTCACCACCACCACCACCACCACCACCTCCACCTTCACCACCACCACCACCACCACCACCTTCACCACCGCCGCCACCACCACCACCACCTTCACCACCACCACCACCACCTTCACCGCTCCACCACCATCCCTCACCAACCACAGCACACGATGCTACCTCATCACCAAACCAACCGCTGTAGCAGCAGAGCAGCAGCCACAGATTTGTTCTGTGAACAGAGCGCCACGCGAAAAACAACGAGACTTTGGTCGAGGGCTGGCAGCCGGCAGCAGACACATACAGTCAGTATCCCGCCAATGGTTTTTATCACCGGTTGACCGGGCAGTGGTTTTAGTGTCTTGACCAATCGATTAGATGGTCAGGTCAGTTAGAGTGAATTGGTTGAGTCGAGTGAATACTAGACAGTGGATATAACAAAGTAGGAAAAAAAAAAAAGTGCTCGCTTCACAATTCGCGACTGGATTTTTTGTTTTGTTTTGTTTTTTGTTTTGGCTTTGCTTTTGGTTGATCGGAGGAGAAATACTGGTGGTGATTTTTTGTTTTGTTTTTGTTTTTATCTTGGTGAAAATTTCATGGATACTTCCGAAGGTGTATACATGAATGGTGAAATTCACTTTGAAACTCCTGAGGTGAGTGAGAATTTCTTGAATACTCATCTTGGGAATAAACGAATGATAAGAATTGCTTTTGAAACACTCGAGGTTAGTGATTTTTAGTACTATAAAAAAGGGCGAATAACTGAGTTATGAGAATTACTCTGAAATTGTATGGAGTGAGTAAAAATGTCTCGGATTTTTGTAATTAGGTGAATAAATGAGTGGTGAGAAATATTCAATAGGGTGAATAATTTGTGGTGATAATATACTCTGAAACGCGAGGTGAGTGAATTTTCTTTTTTCAGATGTCTGTGATTAAAAAAAAAAAAAATGAATGGCGATGACAACTTTGATACGTGGAAAGAATTTCGTGGATAGACCAGTTATAAGGTGAGGACCCCCGAAAACGGAGTATGGCTGCCTACATGGCGGGGTTAAAAACCGTCATACGCGTAAAAGCCCACTCGTGTACATACGAGTGAACAAGGGAGTTGGAGCCCACGAACACAGAAGAAGAAGAAGAAGAAGAAGAAGAAGAAGAAGAAGAAGAAGAAGAAGAAGAAGAAGAAGAAGAAGAAGAAGAAGAAGAAGAAGAAGATAAGATGAAGAAATGAGTTCTGAGAATTACTTTGGAACGTGCAAGAGAATTTCTTGGATACTTATAAGGTAAATAAATGAGTATTGACAATGACTTGTATATTCCTTCGATACTCTCTAACATGAAAAAAGGACAGACGTAAACCACTTTGAAAAATGCAGGGTTAGAGAGTGCGAATTTCTTGGATTTTTAAAATTTTATTACTATTATTTTTTATTTATTTATTTTTTTTGTAAATAAATGAAGGGTGAGAGTTATATTGAAACCTGTGAAATGAGCGACGATTTCTTGGATACTTATAAAAATGGATAAATGGGGGGGTATTGAGAATTTACTGCTTTGAAACGGGTATTGAGAGAATCTTGGATACTTCCAAGAGTAGTGAGAATTACTTTTGAAACATGAGAAGTAAGTGCGAACTGATTTGGGTGCGTATTAGGTAAGTCAACGAGTGGTGAAAATCAAATTTAGATAAGAGGTGGGCAAGTGAGTAAGGACATCATGGCTGCCTATGAGATGAGTGATCAAAACTTTCTTTTATATATATATATATATATATATATATATATATATATATATATATATATATATATATATATATATATATATATATATTGAAGCGAGGGCTACGCCTGACAGGCAGTATAGTCCAAGCTCTCATTTCTTTCGTTAACTACATACATGTATATGAATGTGTATTGTGTGTGCGTGTGTTTATATAAGTTTGTGCCTGCCTATGTGTGCGTATGTGTTAGGATAGCTGTTAGATACACACGTATGTTAAAATGTATGTGTGCAGTGTGTGTGTGTGTGTGTGTGTGTGTGTGTGTGTGTGTGTGTGTAGAGTCACATTTTGGTGTGTGTATGTAACATAGATATAATGTTTTATGTCAACAAAAGCGTTTTTGTAAAGCACCTAGAGCAGATTTCTGGATAGTGTGCTATATAAGTATCCATTATATATATATATATATATATATATATATATATTATGTGAATAGGTGAAAATTTCTTGGACACCAATTACAGTGAAAAGTTTGCTTGTTTGTTGTTGTTGTTGTCGGGTGGGTGGGTGGGTGACATCTCTGGTCTCTCTATAAGGTGACTAATGTGATGTGTTTTTGCTTTCTTTTTTTCTTTTTCTTTTTTTTTTTCCTTTCATTTTTTTCATCTCGAATGATGAGTGAAAACGACTTTAATTAACAGCAGTAGAGTTAACTCATTGATGTGAAAATATGGGTAATTTTTTTTTTCTTGTGAAGAAATTGTGTTCAGTGAGGGGTGACAATCTGCAACTGCTACGAGTTATCTTATCTTTTGTTTAATTGTTTCGGTGTTTATTTATTTATTTATTTATTTTTGTGTGTTTGTTTGTTTGTTTCAGTAATCTGTATATTTGTATATAGATATTTCCATTTGGTGCTATTTAATTTATCTTTAAAAAAAAAAAAAATTTCTATTCATTTTATTTGTTTGTTGTTTTCTTCTTATGTTGGACATGTGCTGCTGCCAAAAAGAAGAAAATCTCTATACCAAAGTATAGACAATAAAGTTTGTGTATTGTATTGTATTGTATTGTATTGTATTGTTTCCTTGTTTTGTGTGTCTTTCTTCGTTTTTCCATCTCCCAATCTTTCCTCTTTCATTTTCCTTTCCTTCTTCCTTCCTTCCTTCCTTCTTTACTTTCTTTCTTTCTTTCTTTCTCTTTTCTTCTTCATCACTATCATCATCATAAGCATCATCATTTTCTTCTTCTTGTTCTTCTTGTTCTTTTTCTTCTTCTTCTCCTACTACTACTACTACTGCTGCTGCTGCTGCTGCTGCTGCTGCTGCTACTTCATCATCATCATATTTATTTATTTATTTATTTATTTATTATTATTATTATTATTATTATTATTATTATTATTATTATTATTACTTTATTATTATTATTATTATTATTATTATTATTATTATTATTATTATTATTATTATTACTACTACTACTACTACTACTACCTTTTTTATATAATAATTATTATTTATTTATTTATTTATTTATCTATGTAAGCTTATCTATTATTTATTCACCTTTTTTTTTCCTGAAGGCCTGACTAAGCGCGTTGGGTTACGCTGCTGGTCAGGCATCTGCTTGGCAGATGTGGTGTAGCGTATATGGATTTGTCCGAACGCAGTGACGCCTCCTTGAGCTACTGAAACTGAAACTGAAACATCATCATCATCATCTTCATCATCAATCATATTCTTCTTCTTCTTCTTCATCATGATCATGATCATGATCATCATCATGA
>NC_134903.1:11816850-11819350 GCF_041734735.1 Babylonia areolata | reverse complement strand
GCGTTGCGTTGTGTTGTGTTGTGTTGTGTTGTATGGTGTTGCGTTGTGTTGTGTTGCGTTGTGTTGTGTTGTATGGTGTTGCGTTGTGTTGTGTTGTATGGTGTTGCGTTGCGTTGTGTCGTATGGTGTTGTATGGTGTTGCGTTGTGTTGCGTTGTGTTGTGTTGTGTTGTATGGTGTTGCGTTGTGTTGCGTTGTGTTGTGTTATATGGTGTTGCGTTGTGTTGTGTTGCGTTGTGTTGTGTTGTATGGTGTTGCGTTGCGTTGTGTTGTATGGTGTTGCGTTGCGTTGCGTTGTGTTGTATGGTGTTGCGTTGCGTTGCGTTGTGTTGTATGGTGTTGCGTTGTGTTGTGTTGTATGGTGTTGCGTTGTGTTGTGTTGTATGGTGTTGCGTTGTGTTGCGTTGCGTTGTGTTGTGTTGTATGGTGTTGCGTTGTGTTGTGTTGTGTTGTATGGTGTTGCGTTGCGTTGTGTTGTGTTGTATGGTGTTGCGTTGTGTTGTGTTGTATGGTGTTGCGTTGTGTTGCGTTGCGTTGTGTTGTGTTGTATGGTGTTGCGTTGCGTTGTGTTGTGTTGTATGGTGTTGCGTTGTGTTGTGTTGTATGGTGTTGCGTTGCGTTGTGTTGTATGGTGTTGTGTTGCATTGTGTTGTGTTGTGTAGTATGGTGTTGCGTTGCGTTGTGTTGTGTTGTGTTGCGTTGCGTTGCGTTATGTTGTGTTGTGTTGCCTTGCGTTGTGTTGTGTTGCGTTGAGTTGCGTTGCATTGTATTGTATTGTATTATACTGTATTGTATTGTGTTGCGTTGTGTTGTGTTGTGTTGTGTTGCGTTGTGTTGCGTTGTGTTGCCTTGCGTTGTGTTGTGTTGCGTTGAGTTGCGTTGCATTGTGTTGTGTTGCATTGTGTTGCATTGTATTGTATTGTATTATCCTGTATTGTATTGTATAGCGTTGTGTTGTGTTGTGTTGTATTGTATTGTATTGTATTGTGTTGTATTGTGTAGCGTTGTGTTGTGTTCTATTGCATTGCATTGTATTGTATTATATTGAATTGTATTGTATTGTTTGAATTGCGATGTATTGCCTTGCGTTGTTTTGTGTTGTGTTGAATTGAAAAAGCAAAAAAATGATATGAAGGACAATTATTAGAACACTTTTAAAGGGATCTCCCCCCCCCCCCCCCCCCCCGTAAAACTGGAAACGGATGATTATAATGAGAGAGAGAAAAAAAATCGAGAAGTTAAAATAATGCTCTGTTACAGTCAAGGAATCGTTACCAAAAAAATGAATCTGCTGTCAACTGGAATCTTTTGCAGAAGACCCATAATCAGTTTTGATATTTTTTCTTTGTGATATTGTTGTCTTTCTGCAGCCACGACACTGTGTATTATGATAAATAGATGGATGGATGTTTGGATGGCGTTGCCTTGTGTTGTGTAATGTGTTGTGTTGTGTTGTGCTGTGTTGTGTAATGTGTTGTGTTGTGTTGTGCTGTGTTGTGCTGTGTTGTGCTGTGCTGTGCTGTGTTGTGTTGTGTTGTGTTGTGTTGTGTTGTGCTGTGCTGTGCTGTGTTGTGTTGTGCTGTGCTGTGCTGTGCTGTGTTGTGCTGTGTTGTGTTGTGTGTGTTGTGCTGTGCTGTGTTGTGTTGTGCTGTGTTGTGTAGTGTGTTGTGTGGTGTGCTGTGCTGTGTGTTGTGTTGTGTTGTGTTGTGTTGTGCTGTGTTGTGTTGTGTTGTGTTGTGTTGTGCTGTGCTGTGCTGTGTTGTGTTGTGCTGTGTTGTGTTGTGTTGTGTTGTGCTGTGCTGTGTTGTGTTGTGCTGTGTTGTGTTGTGTTGTGTTGTGCTGTGCTGTGTTGTGTTGTGCTGTGTTGTGTTGTGCTGTGCTGTGTTGTGTTGTGTGTGTTGTGCTGTGCTGTGTTGTGCTCTGTCGTGTAATGTGTTGTGTTGTGCTGTGCTGTGCTGTGCTGTGCTGTGTTGTGCTGTGCTGTGCTGTGCTGTGTTGTGCTGTGCTGTGCTGTGCTGTGTTGTGCTGTGCTGTGTTGTGTTGTGCTGTGTTGTGCTGTGCTGTGCTGTGTTGTGCTGTGCTGTGTTGTGCTGCATTGTGTTGCATCGTAAGGCATAACGGACAATCGTTGACATTTTGTCTGAAAACTGGAAACGGATGTTTATACTGAGAGGGAAAAAAACAAAAACAAAACAAACAAAAAAAAAAGCAACAAAAAAAAACAAAAACAAAAAAAACCCCAAAAACCAACAACAACAAAAAACAACGATGTTAAAATTGAAAACAACACCAAAAACAGTCCCCCCCAAAAAAACAACAAAACAAAACAAAACAAAAACAAAACAAACAAACAAACAAACAAAAAAAAAAAAAAAAAAAAAAAAAAAAAAAAAAAAAAAAAGAAAGAAAGAGAGAAACAACAACAACAACAACAACAGAAAAAACACACCCAAAACCCACCGTGTGATAGGTATGTATTATGTATGTATGTATGCATGTAC
>NC_134903.1:11794350-11811850 GCF_041734735.1 Babylonia areolata | reverse complement strand
CTCTATTCCTCCCCCTCTCCTCCCTACAATGATAATGATAATAATAATGACACAACAACAACACAATCACTCACTCACTCCCTCGACCGCTGGGGTCGTTGGGGGGGACATGAGGATAATGTCATAGCTCGCCACGCCGTTCTGTTGGCAGCTGTCGTGAGGAGATCTGGCATCGTCATTTTGGTCCATTCCTTGACGTTGTCGGACCAGCTCTTTCTCTGCCGCCCCCGTCTGCGCCCTCCCTTTACAGTCCCTTGCAGGATGGTTTTGGAGAGGGTGTTATGTCGTATGACGTGACCAAACCATGCCATCTTCCGTCGTTTGACAGTCGCCAGCAGTGGTTCTTGGGGCCCAACAAGGTTGCTGACCAGGTTCCGCACATAGTCATTGGTCTTGTGCTCCTTGTAGGAGATGTGTAGTAGTCTCCTCAAGCACTCAACAACAACAACAAAATAATAAAGAAAGAAAGAAAGAAGAAAAGAACTTCATATCCCCTGAACTCTGCATTATTATTATTATTATTATTATTATTATTATTATTATTATTGTTGTTGTTGTTGTTGTTAATGTCATCATCACCATCATCATTTTTGTCATCACTATTATCATTCTTTATACCATCATTGGTGATAGTAGTAGTAGTAGTGGTGGTGGTGGTGGTGGTGGTGGTGGTAGTAGTAGCAGCAGTGTTATTGCTATCATTGTTATTATCATGATTATCATTATCATCATTATTACCATCATTGTTATTGGCCCTCTTTTCTTGATGTTGTTCTTTGCCAGTCGTTATCCTTTCTGTTTCTGATGTTTGTGGTGTGAACAGCGGGTTTTTGTTTTGTTTGTTTGTTTTTTGTATGCGAAGATTAGGCATGTTGCTCTTTTTTTCCCCCATTTTAATGTATTCTTTATTATTCATCTATTTTCATATAGTCTTCAGCTGATATGCAAGATAGGTTGTAGCGTATATGGATGAGTCCGCATCCTTTGACATCTCCCTCATTGAAACTGAAACTGAAACAAAAGCTGTTTTGGGCTGTTGCAGAACTGATCACAACAAGTGACGGACACACTTCCAAACAAAAGCTGTTTTTGGGCTGTTGCAGAGTTGATCGGATCAAATGACAGACTTCTAAACAAAAGCTGTTTTGGGCTGTTGCAGAATTGATCGCATCAAATGACAGACTTCAAAACAAAAGCTGTTTGGGGCTGTTGCAGAATTGATCACATCAAGTGACAGACAGACTTCTTTATTATTATTATTATTATTATTATTATTATTATTATTATTTTAAAGGCTGTTTTTTGACTGTTGCAGAATTGATCGCATCAAGTGACAAACAGACTTCTAAACAAAAACTGTTTTGGCTGTTGCAGAATTGATCGCATCAAGTGACAAACAGACTTCTAAACAAAAGCTGTTTTTGGCTGTTGCAGAATTGATCGCATCAAGTGACAAACTTCTAAACAAAAGCTGTTTTGGGCTGTTGCAGAACTGATCGCAACAAGTGACAAACTTCCAAACAAAAGCTGTTTTTGGCTGTTGCAGAATTGATCGCATCAAGTGACAGACTTCTAAACAAAAACTGTTTTGGCTGTTGCAGAATTGATCACATCAAGTGACAGACAGACTTCTTTTATTATTATTATTATTATTATTATTATTATTATTATTATTATTATTATTATTATTATTATTATTTTAAAGGCTGTTTTTTGGCTGTTGCAGAATTGATCGCATCAAGTGACAGACAGACATTTAAACAAAAGCTGTTTTTGGCTGTTGCAGAGTTGATCGCATCAAATGACAGACTTCTAAACAAAAGCTGTTTTGGGCTGTTGCAGAATTGATCACATCAAGTGACAGACAGACTTCTTTTATTATTATTATTATTATTATTATTATTATTATTATTATTATTATTATTTTAAAGGCTGTTTTTTGGCTGTTGCAGAATTGATCGCATCAAGTGACAAACAGACTTCTAAACAAAAAACTGTTTTGGCTGTTGCAGAATTGATCGCATCAAGTGACAAACAGACTTCTAAACAAAAAACTGTTTTGGGCTGTTGCAGAATTGATCGCATCAAGTGACAAACAGACTTCTAAACAAAAAACTGTTTTGGCTGTTGCAGAATTGATCGCATCAAGTGACAAACAGACTTCTAAACAAAAAACTGTTTTGGGCTGTTGCAGAATTGATCGCATCAAGTGACAAACAGACTTCTAAACAAAAAACTGTTTTGGCTGTTGCAGAATTGATCGCATCAAGTGACAAACAGACTTCTAAACAAAAAACTGTTTTGGGCTGTTGCAGAATTGATCGCATCAAGTGACAAACAGACTTCTAAACAAAAAACTGTTTTGGCTGTTGCAGAATTGATCGCATCAAGTGACAAACAGACTTCTAAACAAAAAACTGTTTTGGGCTGTTGCAGAATTGATCACATCAAGTGACAGACAGACTTCTAAACAAAAAACTGTTTTGGCTGTTGCAGAATTGATCGCATCAAGTGACAAACAGACTTCTAAACAAAAAACTGTTTTGGGCTGTTGCAGAATTGATCACATCAAGTGACAGACAGACTTCTTTTATTTTATTAATTTTTAAGGCTGTTTTTGGGCTGTTGCAGAATTGATCGCAACAAATGACAGACTTCAAAACAAAAGCTGTTTGGGGCTGTTGCAGAATTGATCACATCAAGTGACAGACAGACTTTTATTATTATTATTATTATTATTATTATTATTATTATTATTATTATTATTATTATTATTATTATTATTTTTATTATTATTATTATTATTATTATTATTATTATTATTATTATTATTATTATTGTTATTATTATTATTATTATTATTATTATTATTATTATTATTATTTTAAAGGCTGTTTTTTGGCTGTTGCAGAATTGATCACATCAAGTGACAGACAGACTTTTATTATTATTATTATTATTATTATTATTATTATTATTATTATTATTATTATTATTATTATTTTAAAGGCTGTTTTTTGGCTGTTGCAGAATTGATCACATCAAGTGACAGACTTCTAAACAAAAGCTGTTTTTGGCTGTTGCAGAATTGATCGCATCAAGTGACAAACTTCTAAACAAAGGCTGTTTTTGGCTGTTGCAGAATTGATCGCATCAAGTGACAAACTTCTAAACAAAGGCTGTTTTTGGCTGTTGCAGAATTGATCGCATCAAGTGACAAACTTCTAAACAAAGGCTGTTTTTGGCTGTTGCAGAATTGATCGCATCAAGTGACAAACAGACTTCTAAACAAAAGCTGTTTTCGGCTGTTGCAGAATTGATCGCATCAAGTGACAAACTTCTAAACAAAGTCTGTTTTGGGCTGTTGCAGAGTTGATCGCATCAAGTGACAAACAGACTTCTAAACAAAAACCATCACCACCACCACCACCATCATCATCACCATCACCACCATCACCACCACCATCATCATCGTCACCACCATCACCCACAATCACCGCCATCACCAGATGGCTTGCAGACTCTTGAGCTGATCAGGGATATCAGTGTCAGTGGAGACTCCTGTCAAGAGTCTGAATCGATTTTTGTCTTTTGTTTTGTGTTGCTGTCAGCAGGAGAGAGAGAGAGGGGAAGGGCGGGGGTATGGTGGGGGGGGGGGGTCCATTGGGATAATTCTGAAGTGGGTGGGGGAGCAGGGGTGGCGCGGGGGGGCGGGGGGCGGGGGGGGGGGGGGGGGGAGGATAAACGACATCCTGACATGCATCACGAATGGGTAATCAAGCAATTTTTTGACATGTCGGCTCTGGTTATAAAGACCGTTTTGGGGATGGAGGTGACCAATGAAGGAAACGTGTGATTGCTCGTAAACAAAGACTGGGGGGGGTGGTACACTGGGGCGAGCGCGCACACATAGACACATACATACACCGCGCGCGCGCGCGTGCGCGCGCGCACACACACACACACACACACACACACACACACACACACACACACACACACACACACACACACACACACACACACACACACACACACACACCAAACCGTCTAATAACACGTCTAGTGAATAGACGTTAAACTGAAGATCTCACACGCACCACAAATGCACAAAAAAAAACCCACCACCACCACCACCACCACAACCAACAACAACAACAACATTCTAAAATGCATCGTGAATGAGCAGTGAATCGATTTTTTTTGTAATATTGGCTGTGGTTTTCAAACCACGTACTGGTAACAAAGGTGAATCATCAACGAACAATTTGATTTTTTCCAAGCCGTTTCAGTGAAATTATTCCCACAACGCTCATCCCCAAAACTCTCCATTCACACCGATAGAATAGGATAAGAGGCTATAAAACTTATAAAACTTTCAACTCGAGAAAGTTTATTCAAAAAGAAGAAGAATAACAACAACCTGTAGGTTGTGAAATAAGACCCATTTTTGGTATCGAGTGTGTACGTTTCAGACCATAGCTTACCCCCGAAAACGGGGTAAAAAAAACACGGTCATACACGTAAAAGCCAATTCGTGTGCATACGAGTGAACCTGGGAGCTGCCGCCCACGAACAAAGAAGAAGAAGAAGAAGAAGAAGAAGAAGAAGAAGAAGAAGATCATAGGTTCGTCTTCAAGGACTGTTTTCTTTGGAAACTAATGACAGTGAGGGATAGGGGCGAGACCTAAGAGCTTAGACTTCCATACACAGCCACGTTCAAGTTTGTCCTCTCGTTGCATTGAATCCTTTGTGCAGAAGTCCACAGGGAGACATCGTTGTTAGGCAACCATAGGGTCACATGCCAGAGGAAACTCTGCACCGATGTTTTGTCATACTGTGAAATCGCCTTCAGATCACATCAGTTTCAGTTTCAGTAGCTCAAGGAGGCGTCACTGCGTTCGGACAAAACTATATACGCTACACCACATCTGCCAAGCAGATGCCTGACCAGCAGCGTAACCCAACGCGCTTAGTCAGGCCTTGAGAAAAAAAGAAAAAAAAAAGAAAAGAAAAAAAGGTGAATAAATAATAGATAAGCTTACATAAATAAATAAATAATAATTATTATATAGAAAAAGGTAGTAGTAATAATAATAATAATTAAAAAAAGAGAGAGACAACAATGATGATAAATAAGCAAATAAATGTAAAACATGAAGACACACATTCACACATACACCCACACATGCATAACAGATATGCACCAAACATGCAGTTTCACAGATATGAAAGCACAGTCAAATACATACAAACGTACATGAGCTCCAACACACACACACACACACACACACCACACACATTACCCTGCACCTCACCTTCAGATCACATATTACTGTAGACCCCGCGCAGATGCTGAATCATACTGTGAAGTCGCTTTCATATCAATACCAGAGCAAACCGTGCACCGTCATAACTGTTAGTTCGCCCGTAAGGTCACACACACCAGAGGATACCCCATGCTGTTGCCGTGTCATGCTATAATATCGCCCTAAGGTCACATAACAGAAGAGACCCTGCACTGCTGCTGAATCGCTTCGTTCGTGTTCAGCGGTGGATGTAAGCACGCACACACGCACGTTTAAACACACACAAGCACTAAGACAAGCGTACACACGCACGCACACACATACGCATCCACACACAACATGAGTTCACATACACAACCACACACGCATTTATATTCACAGCTACAAACACTCGCGCGCGCGCAAAAACGCACGCGCAAATACAGACACGAAGACACACAAGGCCGCAGAGACACTCACAGACACATACACACAGACACACGCACACACACACACACACACACACATACACCCACCCACGCACGCACGAATACATGAACACACTCGCGTTAGCACACACACACACACACACACACACACACACACACACACACACACACACACACACACAGCTTCATATAACGTCACATCGGTTGTTGAGACGTTCAATGAGGGAACTGCTACTACCACTACTACTACTACTACTACTGTTGCTGCTCTTCAGCAGTTGATGTTGCCTATTCGCTTGATTGACTGACTGTCTGTCTGTGTTATTATGTGATTTCAGATAATGAAAGCTGGGATTCGGCGGCAAACCGTGAATCCGTGTTCATTGCTGATTGGTCCACCCATAAAGTGCTACCGTGACGTCAGTGAGTCGTCTTCCTGAACCTGACGTGACCTCTCACTTCATCACGTGTTGTATTGCTGACGTAATCTACTGTCGGTGTGATACTTTGTTTCTTTTTTTTTTTTTTTTTTTTTCTTCCTTTGAATTGTGTTTGATTGTGGTGCGTTATTTATAATTATATATATATATTGTATTATATTATATTGTATTTATCATTTCATTTTATCTTATTCATTTCATTGTATCTATTTCTTTATTCATTAATTTTTGTCCACTGCAGACGTAACGTTTGTGTGGGTATTTTGGGGCTACTCAAGCACTTCTTCTGATGTCACAAGTTCTTATCAATAACGTCATCTCAGGTAGCTGAAGATGCAGAGATAAATATTATTATTATCATTATTAAAAAAAAAAAAAAAAAAAAAAAAAAAAACCGCGTTATCGAAATGAAACAATTGAAAGTGGGCCAAATGGAGCGAATGTGTTGCAGGGTTCTCGTTGATGAACGAGAAGCGTCATATTGTGATAACAACTATAATTATGGAAGCAGAATACTGGAAGCAGTGAAGTGAACATCATATGGTGAAGCAACGTGGTGTTCATTGTGCCGATGTGTGTCTGGATAATTGACGGAGACGGAAGTGTGCTCTGAAGACATACATCAGTGTACAACACGATATCGTAGTGAAGACAGAAGTGTAGAAGTGTACGATATCGTAATGAAGACAGAAGTGTACGATGTCGTCATTAAGACAGAAATGTAGAAGTGTACGGTATCGTAATGAAGACAGAAGTGTACAAGTGTACGATATCGTAATGAAGACAGAAGTGTAGAAGTGTACGATATCGTAATGAAGACAGAAGTGTAGAAGTGTACGGTATCGTAATGAAGACAAGTGTACAAGTGCACAATAGCGGAGTGAAGACAGAAGTGTAGAAGTGTACGATATCGTCATTAAGACAGAAGTGTACAAGTGTACGGTATCGTAATGAAGACAAGTGTACAAGTGCACAATATCGTCATGAAGACAGAAGTGTAGAAGTGTACAATAGCGGAGTGAAGACAAGCGTGTAGAAGTGTACGATAAAGGAACTCAGACATAAGTGTAACAGTGAACGATATCGTAATGCAGACAGAAGTGTAACAGTGAACGATATCGTAATGAAGACATAAGTGTAGAAGTGTACAATATCGTAATGAAGACATAAGCGTACAAGTGTACGATATCGTAATGAAGACATAAGTGTACAAGTGTACGATATCGTAATGAAGACAGAAGTGTACAAGTGTACGGTATCGTAATGAAGACATAAGTGTACAAGTGTACGATATCGTAATAAAGACATAAGTGTACAAGTGTAGGATAGCGGAGTGAAGACAGAGGTGTAGAAGTGTACGATATCGTAATAAAGACAGTATTGTAGAAGTGTAGGACATCGCAATGAAAACAGAAGTGTAGAAGTCTACGATACCGGAATGGACAGAAGTGTACAAGTGTAGGACAGCGGAGTGAAGACAGAGATGTAGAAGTGTACAATATCGTAACGAAGACAGGATTACGAAGGCGGAAACAGGACAGTTTCGCTATAACACGACCGAATTGCGGATGATTACAATTACGATGGTGCAGGCAGCGGCGTACGATACCACGACCTGATTGCGAACCATTAACAATTACGATAATGGAGCTACAAGTGTACGGAAACACTACCCTGTCAAACGACGGAAACGGTAGCATGAGGAATATCTCATGTGAGGAGCAGGGACCCTTTGCCTGTGTAAACCCACACCTAGAGGCCTACGCCAGATGGTGAGTAGTCGTCTTATCATTATTTTATTTTTTAATTTTTTTTTTTTTTTTAGATACACGTGCGAACGTGAGCACGCACACACGCACGCGCGTATAGACACGCACACACACAATCACTCAGACAAGTGTACAAACACACACGCACGCACACACATACCGGCATCCGCACACAACATGCGTACACATACACAACCAAACACACGTATATCAGTTTCAGTTTCAGTTGCTCAAGGAGGCGTCACTGCGCTCGGACAAACCATATACGCTACACCACATCTGCCAAGCAGATGCCTGACCAGCAGCGTAACCCAACGCGCTTAGTCAGGCCTTGGAAAAAAAAAAAAAAAAAAAAAAAAAAAAAAAGGGGGGGGGGAATAAATAATAGATAAGCTTACATAAATAAATAAATAAATAAATAAATAGTAATTATAATATAGAAAAAGGTAGTAGTAATAATAATAGTAATACTAATAAAATGATAATAATAAAAAATAAATAAATAAATAAATAAGACAACAATGGTGATAATTAAGCGAATGAATGTAAAATATCACGACACACATTCACACATACACCCACACATGCATAACAGAAATGCACCAAACATGCAGTTTCACAGATATGAAAGTACAGTCAAATGCATATAAACGTACATGAGCTCCAACACACACACACACACACACACACACACACATTACCTTGCACACACACACACACACGTATATATAACATGCAACTACAAACGCTCACGCGTGCGCACAGAGGCACGCACATACACAGACACGCACACACACACACACACACACACACACACAAACAAACAAACCATACGCGCACAGATAAACCCACGCACACACGAACACACGCACGTAGGCGCGCGCAAACACACACACACACACACACACACACACACAAACACACGCACACAAACACACGCACGCACGTCTGTTATACAAACTGAGATCAGTTGGTATATCTGGTTATCTCTATGGGTATATAAAAAGCTTTTTATCTAATAGATTTATTCAAGCAAGGGTGGGAACACATTATTCTTTGGCACATAAACTTGACATGGGAATTCTACAGGGCTCAGTTATAGACCCTATTCTCTTTAATATTCTTATTAAGGATCTCCCAAAGGCATTGTCAAATCGTGTAGTTTTAGTATAGTATGCTGATGATATATGTATGTGGATGGGTGCTAACCTAAAAAAAAGTCAACCCCACAAAGATCACAGAATTATATACGTCGTGTGTATTAATCTGATCTTGAGAACCTTGGTAACTATATATTTGAAAATGGTCTAGCTTTGTCGACTGAAAAAATATCTATGATGTTTAAGGTGGTAACTTATCTATCATACCCATTTCTAAATCACTTGGTGACGTCATTGATTATGAATAGGTGGTGAAGATTTTAGGTGTTTATCTTACTCCAAAGCTGACATGGAACATTCGCTTTGATTGCATCTTAACAAAGTCAAGGAAAAGTATCAATGTTATATAAATTATAAGCCGCTTACCCTGGGGAATGGATACAAAAACATTGACTTATCTTTCCGTGGCCCTTGTAAGATCTAAGATAGCCTATGCACAAGAAATATTTTTCAGTGCACCTAAATATGTGTTACAAAAGATTCAAAGTGTAGACTGTAAGGCTATCAAAATTGCCCTCGGAGTGTCCTCTCATGCATCCACCCAGGAAACATAAGAAAACAGCCGGAATTCTTCCCTTAAATGAAATGTTGAAAGCAGATCTTGATATCAGTTATTCTGAAACAAAAAAGGAAGAAAACATCGATATCCGACAAGTGCTGCCAGAATTTATATGACAGAAAAAATATCAGAATCATCTCCATATATTTACAGATTGATCTGTTCTTGACAAAAATGCTAGTGCGGCTTTCTATATTCCTACCTTTAAAGTTGAAATATCTGACTTTATTGGAAAACATCTTTCCATATTCACGGCTGAGCTAATTGCTATTATACAAGCTCTGAACTGCTTAGTGAGCCATTAAATAGTTTTCTCGAAAATAGCATTCTTTGTTAATTTCAAATCAGTACTTTATGCTCCAGAATTATTTAGTCTTGAAACAAGACTTGACTTAGTTATTGAGGCAAATCATTTAGTACATTGAAGATTAAAGTGACTGAGGTCAGTTTTTGTTGGGTGTCTTCTCGTGTGGGCATTCATGGCAATGAAACTGCTAAAAGAGGAGTACAAGATTAAGAAAAAATCGACAAAAATACACGTCCGTCTTTCCGTAAAAGAAGCATTCACTTTGTTTGAAAAATCAGCATGGTGTCGATTTCATAACCGATGGAAGGAAAAGTTTTTAAAACATAAAGGGACATTATTCCCAGAGAATATCATTAAAGAAAAGATACCGAATCCATCAGCTTGCTATACAAGATTAGTAACCTCTACTTTCTACCGTATAAAACTTGATGCGCTGAAGACAAAGTATGGTAAAAATGTTACATGCTTTTGTGGTAAGCATTTCAGCTTGCATCATTGTTTGTTTCACTGTCAGCAGGTACGTACCTTCTTGCCTAAGTATTTCGGAGAGAATAACTATTCTGCAGATGATTTTTAGAAAGTTATTTCTGACGAGGTTCTTATGGTCGAACATTCTCAGGCATCAATTCATAACCCTATTTCTACATTCCTATAATGTAATTTATGTATTTTTAGTCGTTTTCTAACTTTTCTGTTTTCCTCCTCCCTTCTCTCTCTCTCTCTCTCTCTCTCTCTCTCTCTCTTTAATCGTCTGATATCACTGATAGTGAAAAGACGCTAAACTAAAGAACGAACGCGCGCACACACACACACACACACACACACACACGCACACACGCACACACACACACACACACACACACACACACACACATTCATGTAACGTCACATTGTTTGCTAAGACGTTCAATGAAGGAACTACTACTACTACTACTACTACTGTTGTTGCTGCTGCTGCTACTGCTATAGCCACCACCAATACTACAACTACCACCACCACCACCACCATTACTACTACTGCTGCTACCACTACTACTGCTACTATTACCACTACGGCTTGCAATAATCTCAAACGGATGCACGCAAGGTATTGCGGAAAGTTTTTGACATTCCTACCGTCTTGCTAGGCAATGCATCGGCACGCACAGGACAGAAAGAAAGAAGAAAAGTCCATCGGTTGCTGGAAGGGAAGTATTGATGCACTTCGAGCGTAGACTTATGGCAGTCAACTGGTGCGAAAAGAACATTACATTATCTTTCGTTAAAAAGAAACAACTCTCTCTCTCTCTCTGTGTGTGTATATATATATATATATATATATATATATATATATATATATATATATATATATATATATGTGTGTGTGTGTGTGTGTGTGTGTGTGTGTGTCCGTGGCAAACTTTAACATTGCCATTTTCTCTGGAAATACTTTGTCTGCCAATAGAAAATTTGGCTTAAACATATTGAAAAAACATCTTCACATTTATACCAATATTAGGTTGTACGTCTCCCGTATTTAGCCGTATTTCGGAATCATTAACGGTTTATGTCGTTGATGCTCGTTCCGGATTCCGGAAACGCTGTTACCCATTAGCAGCTGCCCTATTGTCACGTAAGAGGACGCAGTTACTTCATTTCTCTTATTCGCAATTAAAAGCAAAGAAATAAAAATTCTGGACAGATCACATACATTGACACTAACTACATTATTGACGCGTTCATTGCATATGAATATTCTAAAGTGGACACTGAGTTGGTAGGTAAATCAACGCGATTTACCTACCAACTCTCACATACCAGTGCCAGACATGGTCCTTAACAAAAGCCCTCAAGAGAAAACTGGTCACCCGTGAAATGAAATGCTTGAGAAAAGCAGTGAACAAGACCAGGAGAGACAAGATCAGGAATGAGGTGATACGAGACATGGCAGGAACAAAACCAGTACTACAACACATAGAACAACAGAGGATCAAGTGGTTTGGACACCTCACACGTATGCCTCTGAAACAACCAGCTCTTCGGTAATACAACACCAAATACTCTGGCTGGAGAGCCAGAGGAAGACCAAGACGGCGCTGGAGCGACTCAGTGGCAGACACCCTCAGAGCCCACGAGATGTCCCTCCTCCAGGCCACTCGCCTTGCTGCAGACAGACAACTGCATCTCCCCGCGACGCCCACCGGTACAAGCGGAAGGAAAAAGTAAAGTAAAGGATACTGAGTTAACTAGAATGAACAGAAACGAAAATTTGAATCAATCGTTTCACTGAGTTAATGTCAGCCTTGTCTACACTGCTCTGTGCAGATCTTGACAAATCATGTTGCATAGCCTGACGCGATGGGAACGTCTCCTTTACCGCCGAATTAAAAGAATTTCTGAAATAATCATCAACGTGTTTATTACATATGAATGTTTTAAAGTGGATACTAAATTAAGTAGAATGAAAAGAAAAGAAATATTGAAAGGACGGTATCTCAGTGAGTGTAAAAACAAGCTTGTCGAACACAGATATCTGCAGATCTATCAAAACGGACACATATTCCAGTGTGTTTGAGGCGATGGGAACGTCTCCTCTGCCTTGGACTTGAAAGAAATTCTTAAATGTCCGAGATATACCAAAATAACATAATTGAAACGGTGTTATCATTTCGGTCACCTTTGTCGATTTATTCCGCCAAAAGAACATGCTCAAATAATATTTTTTTGTGAACGTCATTGTTGAACCTACCTAAGTGCAGTGCATAAAACCACGCATTTTCGACCTGGACATCCATGGTTCGAATCGGCTTCGCAGACCTTTTTTTTAATTTTTATTTTTTTTCTAGCTTGAAGCTATATATACTAATAATAACGAATAGAGAACACATTTCAACAAACTTCTTCTTCTCCTCCTCCTCCTCCTCCTCCTATTATTATTATTATTATTGTTGTTGTTGTTGTTGTTGTCATCGTCGTCGCCGTCGTCGTCGTCATAATTATTATTATTATTATTATTATTATTATTATTAATGTCGTTTCTTTAAGTGTGTGTCACATGTGAGTCTTGAAGGTCTTGCCTTTCTTGTTTTTTTGTCGTTGTTGTTATTGTTTGCTTTTGTTGTTGTTGTAGTTGTTTGTTTGTTTGTTTGTTTGTTGTTTTGTTTTGTTTTGTTTTGTTTTTTGTTTTAATGCAGCAGTGTCATTAAAACAAAAACAAATAACAAAAAAGTGTATTACTTAACACCAGTTCCAACAACAAATGAGTCAGATCGATTGCACATTCGTTGCAAGCTGCCGACGCTGGGAGAACACCAGGTTTGAACGTCGCCCTTTACTCCTCGAGTGGAGTGTTAGCCTAGTGGTAGAACGTCCGCCTGGGATGCGAGAGAACCTGAACATGCGGGTTCGAATCTCACATTCCCCAGAATGCCCGCCCCCCCCCCCCTCCCCCCGCCACCCCACCCACACTGCACGAAACTTGGAGTGGTGGACATGACGCTAGTCTTTCGGATGAGACGATAATCAGAGGTCTAGTGGGTAGCAAGCAAACCGTTTAGCGCACGGAAAAGAGCCCACGGCAAGACAGTTTTCCCTGGGAAAATTTCATAGTGTAATGTCCTAAAATATGCATGTGTATGTGTGTGTGTGTGGGGGGGTGGTGGGGGGGGCCGGGGGGGGGTTTGGGGGTGGGGGGGGGGTTGAGTGGGGGGGGGGGTGCGAGAGGGTCTGGGTGGGTTGTGTGTGTGTGTGTGTGTGTGTGTGTGTGTGTGTGTGTGTGTGTGTGCCTGCGCACGCGCATATGTATGTATGTGTGTGTGCACGCACGCGCGCGGCACTAGTGTGTGTGTGTGTGTGTGTGTGTGTGTGTGTGTGTGTGCCACTGACAGAATGAAACACAGGGGAAACGAATGATGAGCGCAGGCCACCTCTCGATCGGCTCTGCCCAGGCAGGCATGCAGCCTGTTGTACAAATGTCTCCGGGCTTGTAAAGCGCACATAGCTTGGTCTCGGATCGAGGATATGCGCTATTTAGATAGATATTCTTATCAATCAAACTTCTCTCCTTCCCCTAGTCGAGTTTTCCAGTTTCAGTGCTAGGTTCTCAAGTTCTCTGATCAGCGTGTTAAGAGCGTAGGTAAGGTATCAAGTCTGGCCTTAAAAACTACCTCTTCCCAAAATAGACTCCCTTCCCTGCCTCTTCCTTGTCTTCAGTTTCTCCAGTTTTAGAGTTATGCATGCGTGTGAGTGACTGGTGCGAAAGCGCTTTGATTTATCTCTGCACAAGATTCGGCGCTATATAATTATATTAGTATTATTATTATTATTATTATCCTTTCTCTCTCTCTCCCCCCCCCCCTCTCTCTCAGTGCCGCTAGGGGTTCCCCCCCACACACACCATTCCACCAAGTCATCTCCACCAGCCCTCCTGCTGTTACCAGAGGTCAACCCTTCTCCCTCCCAGGCAGTGCTCAGCGACGAGTGCTGCACAGTCCACAGCCACCAGTGTCGTCAACACCCCCTCCTGGCCCTGTGTACTCCATCCCTGTACACACCCCCTTCAGCCCCCTGGACCCCACCACAGAACACAGGGCGATCCCTGTAATTATCTCAGTTGGTCCCCATCGTGATGAACCTGCAGTGTCATCACCAAACAGTCTACTCCTGACCAGAATTCAAGAAATGACTGACTATCTCATCATCGGAGACTTCAACTTAACTCTTTCACCGCCAAGCTCGCATTTATGCACAGGCGTGGTAGAGGACCCATGTCACTGAAAGGTGACCATTCATTGGTCTGTTATCCATGAACCTACTGCTCTTAATGTTCAGTGGTAGGATAGACCGTATTTTCTCTACATCGCAGGGGGAATTCCCCGGTATTCTTAGCCACTGTCTTTTCTGTGTTTATACCACAAGGGAATTTTGTACTCTAAATTGACTGTTGGTGATAGGTTTAAGCCAATTGAAGCCAGAGAAAATGAACACTGGTCAGTTCTGTTACATTCAGAAAATAGTCTCCCCTGATTTGACCACAACAGATCTGCCATGCTGGCTTGACACCCTGTCTCCCAACCCCAGCATCTCCAGATGGGTTCTCCATGTCGGAATCAACGACTGCAGTCGTGGCGAGATACAAACCAAAGACGTAAGAACGGTGCTTACCAAATGCTCAACCAAATTTCCTTCAGCTGCCACCATCGTTTCCTTTTTTCTCCCGGCCCGAGGTCAACACCCCATGAATCCAGCCATCACCAACACTAATAGCAACATTCAACTGACGTGTGACGCCCTGAACCTGACCTTTGTCAGCAACAGATCGACGTTCATCGCCAAGAGCAACGCCCCGAAAAAAAAAAAAAGACCTGTATCAAACCGCCTTACTCGCGTCCTCAAAATCGCACGCAACTTAAAATACCCCATTATCGACTTCCAGGTACCAGTCAGGACCACTGCTGAAGAGGTTCCTGGCTCAGCCTCCTCCACCCGGCCCTCCCCCGCCCCCCAATTACAGCCACTTTACAACCACACACCACACCAACACGCTTCACCCATCGCGTGACACTCCCAACAATTACCCTGTCCTCAGGTGCTTCAGCTACTACAAAGTCCGATCACTGCTCAATAGAAAGTGTGTGTGTGTGTGTGTGTGTGTGTGTGTGTGTGTGTGTGTGTGTGTGTGTGTGTGTGTGTGCGTGCTTGCGTACGTGCATGTGTGTGTGTGTGTGTGTGTGTGTGTGTGTGTGTGTGTGTTCGTTCCCACCTTTCTCACGGACGTTTGCAGTGTCGCCGATTTTCCACTTCTACTTGAAAGTACCTTGACTCAAAACTACGTATTTGTGACTATTCCGACCACTAACTTCAGCGATCGGGTTAAGTTCTGGATACGCACGAGTGCTGTGTCGACAATATTTTGTCTCTTCTTCTTGAGTGTATGCCTTGATCCTAGCCGACGTGTTTGTGTCTATTCCGACGCCCACCACACAACTGTTGGAGACAGAACCCACTAACTGCTGTTTAATATCAAATATTGTCTTCTTCTTCTTCTTGTTTTATTTTATCTTATCTTATATTATTTTATTTTTATTTTTTTACTGTAATCTTTATGCCTGTGTTTTGACTGGTGTGCTAGAAGAAGAAAATAAATTGTACGGAACACTTTTTAACACTCAGTGAACCAGCTGACGTGGTCTAATGGGAAAACGTTCCAAACATTATTTTACACTAGTCAGACGCTTTCAATGCTAAACGATCAAACTGTTGTGAACTGATGTGTGCACGTACCAAAGATTATATAAGACATGAGACATCTGAACTGAAACATCCTGTGCTCATCTGTTCTCGCTTCTTGGTTTTGAACGATTGTGATTATTTTCACATCGTCTCGCTTCTTGGATTGAACTATTGTGTTATTATTACATTTTCTCACTCCTGGATTGAACTATTTCGTTTTGATATAGTATTGAGAGTGTTTCAGCTTGCTCTTATTATTATTATTATTATTATTATTATTTCAGTTTTCAGTTTTCACCCTTCCATTGACAAGTATATATAATCCCCACATATTAAACATAAAAATGACCACACACCAAAAAGTATGGTCATCAAAAGAAGGTCTACGGATTGCCCATTTGAATATCAACCATGCAGTTCATAAAACTGCTGAAATATCCTCCCTACTAACTAACCATGGAAAGCCGTTTCATGTACTTGGACTTTCAGAATCGAGACTTTCCGAACATATCAGTGATGCTGACATGTACATCCCAGGATATAATATAATCCGAAATGACTGGTGACTCCACCAAAGCCAGAGAGACTGGTCTCCTTGTCTATGTCAGCGAATCCCTCACCTTCAAACGTCTACCAAATCTAGAGCAACACGATGTAGAATCATTGTGGATAGAAGTCAAGCTCAAGAACACCCCCTCAGTTTTCATTGGTTTCTGTTATAGGAATCCCACAGAACGCATAAACTGGTTAGACAGATTTACTGCAATGATGGACACTGTCACTTTAGAGTCAAAGGAAATCATCTTAGTTGGTCTGTTTTTAGGCCCTTTGCTATTCTCAATATTCATAAATAACCTGCCTCTCCATATAAAATCCGCGTGCGAACTCTTTGCGGATGTTACAACAATCCACACATCCCATACCGATATCAACGCTCTTGCTAAAGACTTACAAGAAAGTACTAATGAACTCGTTCAATGGACTGAACTTAACCACATGTCTCTTCATCCACTAAAAACAAAATGCATGTTGATCACCACCAAACAAAAGAGGCAAAACACTATCGATAAATTTCCTTCCATCCAACTTAGAAATGTACCTATTGAACAGGTTAGTGATCATAAGGTTCTGGGAGTCGTATTAGACAATAATCTCACTTGGATTCCTCACATAACTTCCCTTTGCAAAAAGACAGCCCAGAGGAACCATCAACTGTCCAAAATAAAGCACTTTCATGACCTCCACTCACGGAAATTGTTTTTTTCAAGCACATATCCAATCTACAAAAGATTACCCATCAACACTATGGGACTCCGCC
>NC_134903.1:11784350-11786850 GCF_041734735.1 Babylonia areolata | reverse complement strand
GCGTATAGATAGATAGATAGATAGATAGATAGATAGATAGATAGATAGATAGATAGATAGATAAATAGATAGAATAGAATAGAATAGAATATGTCTTTATTACCAAGTGTACCGGGGTCACAAGGAATATTGGGTGGGATAGTACATAACAAGATACGAACTTAAATCGAAAATCATACACAAACACAGATACAGTAGAAATTAGGATAGATACAAGTGCATATCAATATAAAAAAACTTGTGCATACTCACACATGCACGCACTGCACACACACACACACACACACACACACACACACACACACACACACACACACACACACGTTTGAACAGAAGCTGCATATTACATGTGATAGATAGATAGATAGATACATAGATACACAGATGGATACATAGATAGATAGATATATGCTGATCTTCCGATCAAGTTATGTGTCCGAACTGGTTTTATGTGAGGTAGAAACAAATAATACTTCTGAGATTTTAAGTTTGAAAGAATTTTGGATGAGGCTCAAGGAAACATGGTTACTAGTTTTGAACAGAATAGCACCATCTTCATCTTCATTGATTCTGAGCTAGTTGATAGTTATCCGAGATTTTACATTGTTGATGTGTGAGAGTTATCAAAGGAGGTTTGCATCTGACCAAGACAGCATGCGTAAAAGAGCTGGGTGCCATCAGCAAAAAACAACAACAAAAAACAAAAAAAAAGTCTAGAAACAGAGTGTGACAGATGAAGTGGAGCTACAAAGTATATAATGATAGAAAATGAATAACATAGGTTCAATAAGTAAACCCTGGGAAACACCTGGGGCAATAGGAGCCGGCTTTCAACTTAAGTAATTTATCACGACTGACCGCGATCTTTCAGACAGGAAGGACAGAAAAAAACAACACATGAAAGCACGATCCATGAAATACCACAAAATTAATGAACTAGAGACGATCCTGGGAACTTAAATTTTTTGTCAAAGGCGGCCGAGAGGTCTACATGAGGACTGCGCCCAACTAAGAACGGAGTGTCCACGGGTTTGAGTCCGCGGTTTTTACTACCTCCTCCTCTTGACCTAAAGTGGTGGTCTGGCTGCTAGTCTTTTGGACGAAAACGATAAACCAATGTCCAGTAAGCAGCACTTGCTTAACACACGTAAAACCAGCCGCGATAACAAAACGGATTTCCAGAGTAAAGTTCTGTCGACATATCCAATTTGATAGTAAAAAAAAGAAATACGCGTGCAGGCCGGACAAAACAACAGGAGAGCAACAACAACAACAACAACAAACAACGACACTACCACATGAACAAGGGAAAACACTTTTCATTGTTCACGCGTGAGTCCTGCTGCACAACAATGAAACCGACGATCGTGGAGAGGGGTGAGGGGAGTGGGGGTGGGGGGTGGGGATGAGTGGTTACCAGTATACAACGTGGGGGGGATAGTACTTAACAAGATACGAACATAAATCGAAAATCATACACAAACACAGATACAGTAGAAACAATAAACTGCATGTTTGGTGCATTTCTGTTGTGCATGTGTGGGTGTGTGTGTGAATGTGTGTCTTCATGTTTTACATTTATTCGCTTATTTATCACCATTGTTGTCTTATTTATTTATTTATTTATTTATTTTTTTTTTTTAATTTAAAATTTTTTTTTTATATATCATTTTATTAGTATTACTATTATTATTACTACTACTACCTTTTTCTATATTATAGTTATTATTCATTTATTTATTTATTTATGTAAGCTTATCTATTATTCATTCCCCCGTTTTTTTCTCGTTTTTTTTTCTCAAGGCCTGACTAAGCGCGTTGGGTTACGCTGCTGGTCAGGCATCTGCTTGGCAGATGTGGTGTAGCGTATATGGTTTGTCCGAACGCAGTGACGCCTCCTTGAGCAACTGAAACTGAAACTGAAACAACGTTCCTTCCCTTCGTCTAATATCACTTAAAATGGAAAGACATTAAATTAAAGGCTACCACTACTACTACTATTACTACTACTACTACTACTAACGATCATTTCCTGTTTTTGCTCACTATCAGTTGCGTGCTGGAAACGGAGCAATTCTACTTCGAGCAGATGACATCGATGGGAATTTCATTGTTTTACAATCATTATACAGATCGATCACAGTTTCAAACTTCCCCTGTCTTCATCACAACGTGTTTTTCTTCTCTCCAAATAATGGCGAGAGTTGACCGCTGTTCATGTATGTACTTGATGCGCGTGTTCTGTGATACTTGAAACTGACACTGGTCTGCTTCGTCAATGGCTTTTTCTTCAAAGCAGTCAATGCCCTGTCTCTGGAACAAATCCAGTGTGATAAATATAATTGTGCAACCAACAACCATCTACGGAAAGATCTAGTCATCAGCCCCATCCACATGTAATATGCAGCTTCTGTTCAAACGTGTGTGTGTGTGTGTGTGTGTGTGTGTGTGTGTGTGTGTGTGTGTGTGTCTGTGTGTATGTGTGTGTGTGTGTGTGTGT
>NC_134903.1:11771850-11779350 GCF_041734735.1 Babylonia areolata | reverse complement strand
GTGTGTGTTTGTGGCGGTGTGTGTGTGTGTGTGTGTGTGTGTGTGTGTGTGTGTGTGTGTGTGTGCAGTGGTAACGGGGAGGGGGGGATATGGATGTGTAGGTGGGTGATGTGCATGATGAATGTGAGAGTGGCGGTGTGTGTGTGTGTGTGTGTGTGTGTGTGTGTGTGTGTGTGTGTGTGTGTGCGTGCGTGCGTGCGTGCGTGCGTGCGTGTGTGTGTGTGTGTGTGTGTGTGTGTGCGCGCACGTGCAGCTTGCTTGGGTTTCCGTCTTATTTAGTCTCTTATCTGTGTCACAAAAAAAAAAACAAAAAAAAAAAAAAAATCCATGTATTCAGTTTCGATCATCGCTACGTCGAAGTGAAATACCTTATTTCCCGTGACGGTAGAACGAAGGAAATCGCTGATTACAGCCATTTAGCGTGACTTGAAATGGGGATCAAACACATCAAACAAATCAATTCAAATCAAGTCATTTAAAATTTGTTTTCCTAGCTTCAAAGCGCAGAGATATAATGAATCATGATTTTGCACCAACAATTAGTTAAAGGAACGACAATGATTAATCATATTTTGCCTTCTCACAAGGATAATCTCTAACTGATAAAGTGAGAACGAAAGATTGATTGATTGATCATTTTATCTGTTCATTTATTGATTGATCTGTCTGTTATTTAGTTATGTATGTTATGTTTGTAACGGGTCACCGGTCTATACGCAATTAAACCATTTGTTCTTGTTGTTCTTGTTCTTAATATCGCAAGGACAGATTGGAAGGCTAGGCAATGCCGAAAATGTTTATCCTTGAGTAATAAAGTTTTCCAGTCTTGAATATTTGAATCTCTGTCTCTCTGTCTCCATCTCTGTCTCTGCCTGTCTGTCTGTCTGTCTGTCTCCTCTCCCTCTCCCTCCCCCTTCTCTCTCTACCCCTCTCTCTATCTTTCTCTTCTCCCCCCTCTCTCTCTCCCTCTCCCTCCCACCCTCTCTCTCTCTCTCTCTTCTCTCCCTCGCCCCCTCTCTTTCTCCCTCTCTCCCTCTCTCTCCCCCCTCTCTCTGTCTCTCTCTCCCTGCCCCCCCTCTCCCTCCACCCCCTCTCTATCTCCCTCTCCCCCTCTCTCTGTCTCTGTCTCTCTCTCTTCTCTCCCTCCCCCCACTTTCTCTCCCTCCCCTGTCTCTCCCTCTCACTCCCCCCTCTCCTTCTCCATCTCCCCCCTCTCTCTGTCTCCCTCTCCCTTTCCCTGCCCCCCCCCTCTCTCTCCCTCCAATCCCCCTCTCTATCTCCCTCTCCCTCCCCTCTCTCTCTCTGTCTCTCTCTCTTCTCTCCCTCCCCCCACTTTCTCTCCCTCCCCTGTCTCTCCCTCTCACTCTTTCTCTCTCTCTCCCTCTCACTCCCCCCTCTCCTTCTCCATCTCTCCCCTCTCTCTGTCTCCCTCTCCATCTCCCTGCCCCCCTCTCTCTGTCTCTCTCTCTCCTCTCCCTCCCCCCTCTCCTTCTCCATCTCTCCCTTCTCTCTGTCTCCCTCTCCATCTCCCTGCCCCCCTCTCTCTCCCTGTCCCCCTCTCTCTGTCTCTCTCTCTCCTCTCCCTCCCCCCTCTCCTTCTCCATCTCTCCCCTCTCTCTGTCTCCCTCTCCATCTCCCTGCCCCCTCTCTCTCCCTGTCCCCCTCTGTCTCTCTCTCTCCTCTCCCTCCCCCCTCTCCTTCTCCATCTCTCCCCTCTCTCTGTCTCCCTCTCCATCTCCCTGCCCCCCTCTCTCTCCCTGTCCCCCTCTCTCTGTCTCTCTCTCTCCTCTCCCTCCCCCCTCTCCTTCTCCATCTCTCCCCTCTCTCTGTCTCCCTCTCCATCTCCCTGCCCCCCTCTCTCTCCCTGTCCCCCTCTCTCTGTCTCTCTCCTCTCCCTCCCCCCTCTTTCTCTCCCCTCTCTCTCTGTCTCCCTCTCCATCTCCCTGCCCCCCTCTCTCTCCCTGTCCCCCTCTCTCTGTCTCTCTCTCTCCTCTCCCTCCCCCCTCTTTCTCTCCCCTCTCTCTGTCTCCCTCTCCATCTCCCTGCCCCTCTCTCTCTCCCTGTCCCCCTCTGTCTCTCTCTCTCTCCTCTCCCTCCCCCCTCTTTCTCTCCCCTCTCTCTCTGTCTCCCTCTCCATCTCCCTGCCCCCCTCTCTCTCCCTGTCCCCCTCTCTCTGTCTCTCTCTCTCCTCTCCCTCCCCCCTCTTTCTCTCCCCTCTCTCTGTCTCCCTCTCCATCTCCCTGCCCCTCTCTCTCTCCCTGTCCCCCTCTGTCTCTCTCTCTCTCCTCTCCCTCCCCCCTCTTTCTCTCCCCTCTCTCTCTGTCTCCCTCTCCATCTCCCTGCCCCCCTCTCTCTCCCTGTCCCCCTCTCTCTGTCTCTCTCTCTCTCCTCTCCCTCCCCCCCTCTTTCTCTCCCTCCCCTGTGTCTCCCTTTACCCCCCCCCCCCCCACACACACACTTTTTCTCCCTCCCTCTTCCCCAATTTCCTCTTGTCAGTGTGATCAGTCTGCAATGTATCAAATAATGTAGACATGCATTTGTGCTCTGTCTCCCCCCCCCCCGCCCCCCCCCCTCTTACTTTCTCTCACTCATGCATTCAGCCACACCCCTCCACACTCTTCCCCAGTCTCTCTCTCTCTCTCTCTCTCTCTCTCTCTCTCTCTCTCTCTCTCTCTCTCTCTCTCTCTCTGCCTTCCCATCCCCACCCCCATCCATGTTCGGGAAAGAGTGTGCAATTTGTAAGAAAAGACGAATGCTCGTCTCTCTCTCTATCTCTCCCCCCTCTCTCTCTTTCTCTCTCTATCTGTCTGTCTCTCTGCCGCTGTCTGTCTGTCTGTCTGTTTGTCGGTTGGACTGTCTGTCTGTTTCTCTCTCTCTCTCTCTCTCTCTCGCTCTCTCTCCCTCCCCCCTCTCTCTCCCCTTTTCTCTCTCTTCCCCTCTCTCAGTCCCCCCCACCTTCTCTCTCCCTCCCTATATCTATATATCTATCTATCTATCTCTGTGCGTGTGTGTCTCTCTCTTTTGATTAACCAACATCTTACACTGTGAATGCAACCAAGCAGGATTCTGTTTATCAACTTACCCAAACTTAGTAGATGAACATCTCAGTCTCTCAGTCTCTGTCTCTCTCATTATCTCTCTCTCTCTCCCCTCTCTCTCTTTCTTTCTCTCTGTCTCTCTCTCTCTCTCTTTGTTTCTCTCTCTGTCTCTCTCCTCTCTCTGTCTCTCCTCTCTCTCTCTCTCTGTTTCTGTCTTGTCTCTATATTTCTCTCTCTCTCTCTCCCCTCTCTCGTTTTCTCTCGCTTGCTTTCTCTCCCTCTCAGTCACACACACACACACACTCTCTCTCTTCCCTTCCCTCTCCCTCACAGAATATACATATTATGTATATGTACGGGAAACTTCCAGAAGACATTGCCCCAACCCCCACCCCCCCGACCACCCTCCCCTGCCCCCTCCCCGCCCCTCTCCCCCCTCTCCCCCTTCCTCTCCCTCCCCCAGAGCAACAGAGTAACAGTGCACATGGTTCGCTGCAGATTGTCACAGCCAATGACAAGCAACCTTCTTTTTTTGCAAACGAAGAGAGAACATAACTCCTGATCATTCCATTTGCGATGTGTGTACTTCTGCAACAGGGGAAGGGGTGTGTGTGTGAAGGGGGCAAATCGGGCGTCTGATTGGTGCATCAGAGGTTGTCAGTTTCAATCTTGGATACGGAAGTAAAACCCTGGTTCGCCTGATGCTTAGATAAAATGGCTGCGTCGAAGAAACTGTACTGAACTGGTTGGCTTGCAAAACTGTATCTTCATACAAGTGTGGTGCACTTGATTTTCTTGATCTGGTTCTCTGTCGTGTTGGTGTTGTTGTTTGTTTGTTTGTTTGTTTTTATTTGCTTTTATGTTCTGTTCTTTGTTGTTGCTGTTGCTGTTGTTGATGATGATGATGATGTTAATGTTATTTATTTATTTATTATTTTAGTGGTGGTGGTGTTAGTTGTAGTGGTGATCATTTGGTTCCTTTTCATGGTAAATGGTTGTGACAACACAAATACAATGAATTCGATGTTACAACACGAAATATTAATGCACCTGTAGCAAGGCCTGTCATAGTGTATCTTCTTCTTCTTCTTCTTCTTCTTCTTCTTCTTCTTCTTCTTCTTCTTCTTCTTCTTCTTCTTCTTCTTCTTCTTCTTCTTCTTCTTCGTCTTCTCCTAATCATCATCATTATTATTATCATCGACGTCATCATCATCATCACCATTGCCATAATCGTCGTCATCATCATCTCCTCCTCCTTCTCCCCCTCCTTCTTCTTCTTCTTCTTCTCCTGTTAATCAGCAGCAGCAGTATTATTATCATCGACGTCATCATCATCATCATCACCATCGTCATCATCGTCGTCGTCATCATCATCATTTTCATCGTCGTCGTCATCATTGTCATCATCATCGTCATCATCATCTCCTTCTCCTCCTTCTTCTTCATCTCCTTCTTCTTCTTCTGTTAATCAGCAGCAGCAGTATTATTATCATCGACGTCATCATCATCATCATCACCATTGTCATCATCGTCGTCGTCATCATCATCATTTTCATCGTCGTCGTCATCATTGTCATCATCATCGTCATCATCATCTCCTTCTTCTCCTCCTCCTTCTTCTTCTTCTGTTAATCAGCAGCAGCAGTATTATTATCATCGACGTCATCATCATCATCATCACCATCGTCATCATCGTCGTCGTCATCATCATCATTTTCATCGTCGTCGTCATCATTGTCATCATCATCGTCATCATCATCTCCTCCTCCTTCTTCTTCATCTCCTCCTTCTTCTTCTCCTGTTAATCAGCAGCAGCAGTATTATTATCATCGACGTCATCATCATCATCATCACCATCGTCATCATTGTTGTCGTCATCATCATCATTTTCATCGTCGTCGTCATCATTGTCATCATCATCTCCTCCTCCTCCTTCTTCTTCATCTCCTTCGCTCCTCTCCAGCTATGATTATCCCCATCAGCCCCGTCACTTGAGATGGGCGTGGGCAAGGAAGCTGAATGTCCAAAATAACGATCGATTTTCAAGCACAGCGCGAGAGCGAGACCGGAAGCCAAAGCGACAAAGAACGACAACAAGGGAGGGTAGCCCCAGTGCCTTTAGGCCCGAGAGTAACCTCGCCTGATGGCTCTGTTTCTCTAAGTGTCAGAACTGCAGGGGGGCTTTCTACAACACGTGTTTATTCCCGGAAACCCCTTAGGGTGTGCACGAAAATGTTACATAGTTCATGAAAAGTAATACAAAATAGGAAACGGGTTTGACATTTTTTTTTTTTTTTTTTTGCTCAGTCAATCAATCCATTATTACGATCACCCCAACTGACTGGTTAAGAAATGCGTTTTGATACGTTTGGAGGGGGAAAACAACAGCAGCAACAACAACAGCAACAGCATCAACAACAACAACAGCAGCAACAACAACAGCAACAACAACAGCAGCAACAACAACAGCAACAACAACAGCATCAACAACAACAACAGCAACAACAACAGCATCAACAACAACAACAGCAACAACAACAGTAGCAACAACAACAGCATCAACAACAACAGCAACAACAGCAACAGCAACAACAGCATCAACAACAACAACAGCAGCAACTACAGCAACAACAACAGCATCAACAACAACAGCAGCAACAACAACAGCATCAACAAAACTATTTTCTTTTCTATCATGCAACAGGTAAACTTTAAAGTGCACTGGTGTATTCCATCTCCCTGTATGCAGAGGAGACATAGACGCTCGTGGAAGATGTAGAAAACAGAATCCAAGCCATGGAAACGTGGCGTAATCACAAAGGTACTAAACACCAGACATGCTGATCATTTCACCAATGAACAAGTGCGCCAAACTTTGAAGCAGCGGGACTGTGGACCTTATGAAGATTTGCTTAAAAAAAGAAAGAAGAAAACAAAAAGAAAAAAAAAAGAAAAAGAAAGCTATGCTGGTATGGTCATTTAACAATGTCCAATGGCCTTGCCACTAACCGATCCGCCAAGGAACCTTTGAGGGAGGAAAACAGGGGACGACAGAAAAAAAACAAAAAAAAAAAAACAGAAAAAAAAGCCAACAAAAAAACCGATGGACTGACATTACTGCAAAATGGAATGGGAAACCATTTGCTGAGACTCTGGCCTTCACACGCAAACCGACAGACCTGGAAGAATCTGGTGAACAGTTCTTCCGTGCAGTGCCCCAGTAAGAAGAAGGTGGAGGAGGAGGAGGAGAAGAAGAAGAAGAAGAAGAAGAAGAAGAAGAAGAAGGAGGAGGAGGAGGAGGAGGAGGAGGAGGAGGAGGAGGAGGAGGAGACGAAGACCAAGAAAACAAGAACAAGAAGGAAGAGGAAGAAAAGAAGAAGGAGAAGGGGAAGAAGAAGAAGGAGGAGGAGGAGGAGAAAGGAGGGGGAGGAGGAGGAGGAGGAGGAGGAGGAGGAGGAGGAGACGAAGACCAAGAAACAAAAAGGAAGAGGAAGAAAAGAAGAAGAAGACGAAGAAGAAGAAGAAGAAAAAGAAGAAGAAGAAGGAGGAAGAGGAGGAGGAGCTGAAGAAGAAGAAGAAGAAGAACAACAACAACAACAACCTCCCTCACCCCCCCCCCCCCGCCCCCCCGCACCAAAAAAAAAAAAAAAAAAAAAAAAAAAAAAAAATAAAGAGGAGTAATCTTTAGATACTGGATTAACGTATGCAATTTTTTTTCACCCATATTTTGTAGCAAAGTGGAGTTAAACGAAAATAGAAAAAATAAAATAAAATAAAATAAATAAACGCAGAGAGAAAATAGCCACACCAATAAATTCTTCTTTTTTTTTCAAACTGGGAATCCGGTGAACAGAAACTCTTTAGGAAGAAGAAGAAGCAGAAAGAGGAGGAGGAGGAGAAGAAGAAGGAGGAGGAGGAGGCGGAGGAGGTGGAGGAGGAGGAGGAGACGGAGGAGGAGGAGGAGGAGAACAAGAACAAGAAGAACAAGGACAAGAACAAGAAAGAGGGGATGGAGGAGGAGGAAAAGAAGAGAAAAAGGAAGAAGAAGAAGAAGAAAGAGAAGAACATGGAGGACGAGGAGGAGAAGGAGAAAAAGAACAAGAACAAGAAGGTGGTGGAGGAGGAGGAGGAGATGAAGAAGAAGCAGAATAAGAAAAAGAGCAACAGGAACCCCTCCCCCCACCCCTACCTCCCCCCCCACCCCCCCAAAAAAAGAGAAGAGTAATCTTTAGATATTGGATTAACAGATGTCCTTTTTTTTCACCCATATTTCGCTGCAAAGTGGTTAAACAAAATAGAAAAATAAACGTAGAGAGAAAATAGCCACACACATAAATCATTAAATCTTCTTTTTCTTCAAACCAGGAATCCTTTGAACAGTAACTCTTCCATAGAAGAAGAAGAAGAAAAAAAGAAGAAGAAGAAGAAGAAGGAGGAGGAGGAGGAGGAGGAGAAGAAGAAA
>NC_134903.1:11759350-11761850 GCF_041734735.1 Babylonia areolata | reverse complement strand
GAGAGAGAGAGAGAGAGAGAGAGAGAGATTGGGGTTGGGAGCTTAAGCAGAACTGGAATGTTTTATTCATCATAGGTAGACAATGACAGAGAGGGGTAGACTGAAACCTTAGTCTCGTTATTGAATCACAAAGACCACGGGAAACAGAACAAAATCAAGAAGAAGAAGAAGGAGGAGCAGCAGGAGGAGGAGGAGGAGGAGGAGGAGAAGGTGGTGAAGAAGAAGAAGAAGAAGAGGAAGAAAGAGGAGGAAGTGGAGGAGGGGAATAAGAAGAAGAAAAAGTAGGTAGTGGAGGAGAAGGTGGAGGAGGAGGAGAACAAGAACAAGAGCAACACCAACAAAACAGTTTCAGTTTCAGTTTCAGTAGCTCAAGGAGGCGTCACTGCGTTCGGACAAATCAATATACGCTACACCACATCTGCCAAGCAGATGCCTGATCAGCAGCGTAACCCAACGCGCTTAGTCAGGCCTTGAGAACCCCCCCCCAAAAAAAAACAACAACAAAAAAACACACAACAAGCAAACAAAACCAAAAAACCCCACAAAAAACAGCGATAACAACAACAACAACAACAACACTAACAACAACAATAACAACAACAACAACAACAACAACAAGACCAAAGAAGAGGGAAGGAGGAGGGGCGGGGGGGTCGGGTTTGGGGGGGAGGAAGAAAAAAGGGTGGGGGGAGGGAAAGAGGACCAGCGGGAGAGAAGTAAGGACGCCCACTCTACCCCCACCCACCCCCAACCCCCATATATATATATATATGTGTGTGTGTGTGTGTGTGTGTGTGTGTGTGTGTGTGTGTGTGTGTGTGTGTATTGAATATTATATTTGTGTGAGTGTGTGTGTGTGTGTGTGTGTGTGTGCGTGTGTGTGTGTGTGTGTGTGTGTGTGTGCGTGCGTGTGTGACTGAAACCTGACTGAATGACACAGGAAACAAATGACGAACGCCTCAGGGCAGCCGTCAGTCGGCTCTATCCAGGCAGGCATGCAGGCAGGCAGGCAGGCAGGCAGGCAGCCTATTGCGCAAAGGACTCCGTGTTTGTAAAGCGCTTTGAGCATGGTCTCTGGTCTAGGATAGGCGCTATACAAGCATCCGTATCATCACCACCAGCATCATCATCATTATCATCATCATCATCGTCATCATCAGCCTGTACAAACGAAAGGTCGAAACCTTCATCAGTCGTTGAGCACGTGACTCACGGCCGGAGGTCAGTGATAGTGGACGCGATACTGACTCATAAAGTAACGGATCCATCAGGCGCGTCAATTCTCAGGCCTGGGGGTCGGCATGGAGAGCGGGGGGAAGGGGGGGGGGGAGGGGGAGGGGGGGGGGAGGGGGGGGGAGCACTGGGCTGCATGCTTGCCGTTCTGTTTTATTTTTTAGAATTATTTTTTTTAAATTTATTTATTTATTTATTTATTTTTTTAGGAGGGAGGGGGTGGGTGGGTGGGTGTCGCTTGACTTAGTTCCAGTCTCGATCTAGCTCTCTCTCTCTCTCGCACTGTGTGAGAACATTGTTCACTACTTTTAATGGGGTTTCCATGCCGACACCCATGGTTCTCTCTCTCTCTCAATCTCTTTCCCCCCCCCCCCCTCTCTCTCTCCCTCGCTCGCTCTCCATCTCTCTCTCTCCTTCTTTCTCTCTTTGTCTCTCTCCTTCTGTCTCCCTCTCTCTCCCCCCCCTCTCTCTCCCTCTGGACTGTCAATCTGAGGGTCCCGGGTTCGAATCACGGTGACGGCGCCTGGTGGGTAAAGGGTGGAGACATAATGTGCAGACATGCTAGTGCCTGAACCCCCTTCGTGTGTATATGCAAGCAGAAGATCAAATACGCACGTTAAAGATCCTGTAATCCATGTCAGCGTTCGGTGGGTTATAGAAACAAAAACATACCCAGCATGCACACCCCCGAAAACGGAGTATGGCTGCCTACATGGCGGGGTAAAAACGGTCATACACGTAAAAGCCCACTCGTGTGCATACGAGTGAACGTGGGAGTTGCAGCCCACGAACGCAGAAGAAGAAGAAGAAGAAGAAGAAGAAGAAGAAGAAGTCAGGCCTTGAGTGCATGCATAAACACTTTTGTTCCTATCAGAGTGAATTTCACCTGCAGAATTTTGACAGAGGTACAACACTCTCGTTGCCATGGGTTCTTTTTTCAGTGCGTCAAGTGCGTGCTACACATGGGAAACTCTCATCGTCTGATCCGAAGGACAAGACGATCAGTCTGCTTTTCCAGTTAAACTTGGGAGAAAGGGTGAGAGCAGGGATTCGAACCCACACCCTCACGGCCTTACTCTGTATTGGCAGATGGGTGTCTTTACCATTCTGTCACCCCCCCACCCCCACCCCCCTGGGGCGAGGAGCCAAGTGGCGTACGAAAATAAAACAAGCTGTGTGTCCAGTCCTGCTGTGTGTCTGTTTTTTGATTGCACAAATAAAATAAGATAGCACAAGCATCAAGAGTGTCTCTGTTTCTGTGTCTGAC
>NC_134903.1:11734350-11741850 GCF_041734735.1 Babylonia areolata | reverse complement strand
TATTCTACTATTAACACACACACACACACACACACACACACACACACACACACACACACACACACACACACACACACACACACACATTCCACCATATACACATTCTACCATAGCTCTCATTCACACACACATAAAAACCCTTCCTCGCCCACTCCTTCCCTCCCTACCTCTTAACTCCCCCCCCCCCCATCCCACAACCCTCTAACCCCCCTTCCCCCCCCCCCTCGCACCCCCACACCCTACCCAACACACACAGACTCAATCTCCATCTCTGTCTAGCCTCAAGGGCCGTGGGCAGACGAGGGTGACCCTCCGTAAGCATCTTCCATCGGCCCCCTCCCCCCCACGACTCAAAGACCCTCAATGCCGTCTCCCCGTCCTCTCAGCGCTGATAGACCTATTCACGCGGTCTTTGTTACCGCTACATCAAAGTCAGATCCACACTCTTAATAGTATTAGTTTTCTTTTACTTTTTCTTTTTTTTCTTGTCAAAGTTAAAGGCGTATTGATTAACTGTCTGTCTGTCTGTCTGTCATCTAGTTAATGGACATTGTCTCCTTCGTCTTTGAGTATGTGGAGTACTCTACCATTAACCATTAACTCAGAAACACACACACATTCTACCATAAACTGTCTCTCTCTCTCTCTCTCTCTCTCTCTCTCTCTCTCTCTCTCACACACACACACACACATTCTGCCATTAACTCACACACACACACACACACACACACACACACACACACACACACACACACACACACACACACGCACACACACACACACATTACACAAACACCATTAATTAACACAAACAAGCACACAGACACATTCTACCATTAACACACACACACACACACACACACACACACGCACACACACATTCTACCATATACACACATTCTACCATAGCTCTCATTCACACACACATAAACACCATTCCTCGCCCCCTCCTCCCCTCCCTACCTCCTAACACCCCCGCCCCCCATCCCACAACCCTCCAACACCCCCTGGCCCCCCCTCTCACCCCCACTCCCAGCCCCTACCCAACACACAGAGACTCAATCTCCATCTCTGTCTAGCCTCAAGGGCCGTGGGCAGACGAGGGTGACCCTCCGTAAGCATCTTCTATCGGCCCCCACACCCCCCACGACCTCAAAGACCCTCAATGCCGTCTCCCCGCCCTCTCAGCGCTGATAGACCTATTCACGCGGTCTTTGTTACCGCTACACCAAAGTCAGATCCACACTCTTAATAGTATTAGTTTTCTGTTTTCTTTTTTTCTTTTCTTGTCAAAGTTAAAGGCGTATTGATTAACTGTCTGTCTGTCATCTAGTTAATGGACATTGTCTCCTTCGTCTTTGAGTATGTGGAGTATTCTACCATTAACCATTAACTCAGAAACACATCCACATTCTACCATAAACTCTCTCTCTCTCTCTCTCTCTCTCTCTCTCTCTCTCACACACACACACACACACACACACACACACACACACACACACATTCTGCCATTAACTCACACACACACACACACACACACACACACACACACACACACACACACACACACACACACACACACACACACACACATTACACAAACACCATTAACACAAACAAACACACACACACATTCTGCCATTAACTCACACACACACACACACACACACACACACACACACACACACACACACACATTACACAAACACCATTAACACAAACAAACACACACACGCATTCTACCATTAACTCTCTCTCTCATACACACACACACACACATTCCACCATATACACATTCTACCATAGCTCTCATTCACACACACATAAAAACCCTTCCTCGCCCACTCCTTCCATCCCTACCTCTTAACTCCCCCCCCCCCCATCCCACAACCCTCCAACCCCCCTCCCCCCCCCCCCCCTCGCACCCCCACACCCTACCCAACACACACAGACTCAATCTCCATCTCTGTCTAGCCTCAAGGGCCGTGGGCAAACGAAGGTGACCCTCCGTAAGCATCTTCCATCGGCCCCCCCGACCTCAAAGACCCTCAATGCCGTCTCCCCGCCCTCTCAGCGCTGATAGACCTATTCACGCGGTCTTTGTTACCGCTACACCAAAGTCAGATCCACACTCTTAATAGTATTAGTTTTTTTTTCTTGTCAAAGTTAAAGGCGTATTGATTAACTGTCTGTTTGTCTGTCTGTCTGTCTGTCTGTCATCTAGTTAATGGACATTATCTCCTTCGTCTTTGAGTATGTGGAGTACTTGATGGTATGTCAGGGTTTTGAATTCAGCAGCATCATCAGCATCATCGTCATCATCAGCATCATCAACATCATCAACAACAACATCATCATCATAATCATCAACATCGTCATCAACAACACCACTCTCTTCATCATCATCATCATCGTCAGCATCATCATCAACAACACCACTATTATCATCATCACCATCATCATCATCATCGCCAGCATCATCAACAACAACATCATCATCATCATCATCATTAACACCACCACCACCACCACCACCACCATCGTCACCATCATCATCATCGTCAACATCACCATCATCATCATCATCATCATCATCATCATCATCATCATAACCATCACCACCACCACCACCACCACCACCACCATTATCATCATCATCATCGTCAACATCACCATCATCATCAGCAGCAGCATCATCAACAACAACATGATCATCATAATCATCATCAACATCAGCACCATCATCATCATAGTACCTGATGCAGTATGGTAGCAGTAGCATTAAATAGTACATAAAACAGACAGTCAATGGATAGCAAGCCATTTATTCCTTAAAACAAATCTAAAAACATTCCTGTTCAAACATTCACTTCGAAATCAAGGCACCCCATTTCACATATGTCTGTAATCCTTGGATCCACATCCATGTGTGTGTGTGTGTGTGTGTGTGTGTGTGTGTGTGTGTGTGTGTGTGTGTGTGTGTGTGTGTGTGTGTGCTTCGTGTCTGACTCACGTGTTGTTGTGAATCCCTTTGAGAGGATTTAAAGTGCTATTCTTCTTCTTCTTCTTATTATTATCATTGTCATTTTTTGCCATTATAGTTGTTGTTTTTGTTGTCGTTATCATATCGCATTGCGAAATTTGCACGATCAAAGAATCAGATTCTTAAACGTAACAAGTAGAACAATTATGTGGAAGAAAACGTCTCATGCCGAAAACCCCACACAAACAAACAAACACACACAAAAACAAAACAAAACAAAAACAAAAACAAAAACACAAACAAACAAAAAACCCCGAAAATAAGCTCTTTTGTAGTTATGAAATATAAATTTGCCAAAAATGAGAGAGAAAAAAAAAAGAAAAAAAGAAGCAGAAGCAGAGTGACGAGCGAGGGGGTGGGGATGGGGGTGGGGGGTGGGGGGTGGGGGGTCGCGGGGAGTTAAAACTTTTCTATGACAGCATCTGGCGGCCACATATGGAGTCTTCTTTGTAATGTACCGAGTTTCGTCTCCCTTTGAGGATTCGCCTGAGGTCTCAACAATGGCAGCAACCCCACACCCTCCAACGCCCACCACATCCCACCCTCCCATCCTCACCCCCACAGCCCCCCGCTCACACATCCTGTCCACCCCTCTCCCTCCCCCATTTCAGATAAATCAACAGTTTCAGTTTCAGTAGCTCAAGGAGGCGTCACTGCGTTCGGACAAATCCATATACGCTACACCACATCTGCCAAGCAGATGCCTGACCAGCAGCGTAACCCAACGCGCTTTGTCAGGCCTTGAGGGGAATAAAAAACAAATAAATAATAGACAATACATGCTGTATGAAGAGTTTGATTAAGGAAACGTATCGTGTAGATATGCATTTTGTTACTTTTTGTTGGTGACAGATCTGCAATATCAGAATATACACGAAAGACTAAGATCAGAGTAGGTAATAATAAATGCATAAGTTCATCACTTTTGTTGTTGTTGTTGTTGTTGTTATTGGATGCAGACTGTACGGTGACTCCCTCTGTCGAAAATAATATCGCACCAAAATGGAATGCAAAATGGGACGGAAAACGTGATGATAAAAACGACTGGAAGAACTGCTTTCTATATTTACATAAACTTTCTGATGCAAAAATGAAATGGTTTCAAATGAGAATTATTCATAGGTGCATTAGGACCAATGTAATCTGGAAGGAAATGGGATTATATGATCGTAACATGTGTATTTTTGTTTTGTAATGATGCCAAAGATTGCATTGACCATATGTTTTGGTTTGTGTCTGGTAACTCAGAAGTTCTGGCTAGACCTTAGTGGTGAATGAAAGGTGAACAAATGTTTTCAACATACATTTGACGAAACGTCTTGTTATTGTCGGATTGAAACATTGACTGATTGATTGATATGGATACTTATACAGCGCCTACCCTCGGTCGGAGATCAAGGAGGCGCAATAGCCGAATGGTTAAAGCGTTGGACTTTCAATCTGAGGGTCCCGGGTTCGAATCTCGGTGACGGCGCCTGGTGGGTAAAGGGTGGAGATTTTTCCGATCTCCAGGTCAACATGTGTGTAGATCTGCTAGTGCCTGAACCCCCTTCGTGTGTACACGCAAGCAAAAGATCAAATACGCACTTTAAAGATCCTGTAATCCATGTCAGCGTTCGGTGGGTTATGGAAACAAGTAAATATCCAGCATGCACCCCCCCGAAAGCGGAGTATGGCTGCCTACATGGCGGGGTAAAAACGGTCATACACGTAAAAGCCCACTCGTGTATATACGAGTGAACGTGGGAGTTGCAGCCCACGAACGCAGAAGAAGAAGAAGAAGAAGGAGATCAAGCACTAAGCGCTTTACAAACACGGGGTCATTAACACAACAGACTGCCTACCTGGGTAGAGCCGACAGCTGACACTGGGCGCTCATCATTCGTTTCCTGTGTCATTCAATCAGATTTCAGGCACGCACACATACACACTCAGACAAACATGTAACATTTTTTACGTGTATGACCGTTGTTTGGGTTTTTTTTTCTTTTACCCCACCATGTAGGCAGCCATACTCCGTTTTCAGGGGTGCTTGCTGGGTATGTTCTTGTTTCCATAACCCACCGGTCGCTGACATGGATTACAGGATCTTTAAAGTGTGTATTTGATCTTCTGCGTGCGTATACACACGAAGGGGGTTCAGGCACTTGCAGGTCTGCACATTATTTTATGGTGACCTGGGAGATCGTAAAAATCTCCACCATTTACCCACCAGGCGCCGTCACCGAGATTCGAACCCGGGACCCTCAGATTGAAAGTCCAACGCTTCAAGCATTCGGCTATATACGCACAACTGCTACTTTTTACTTCATCCATACCAGTGTAAAATGAACAAAAAAGAATCCTCTTTTAGGCGTATTCATTAGTAACCTTAATTAAGCATTGATACAAAATGGAAAAATACATGCACTTATATGATGCTTCAGAACACCAGCACACCATATAAGCCTACGTTCTTAGAGTAACTTCTTTCTTCCCGACTGCTACCTAAATAATTGTTGCACCAAAGATGTGTCTTTCCCGCCCATACTTTGAATTTACTAACTAGAAATCCGAACATGAAATGTGTCCATTATTAGCATGTTCCAAAATGTCCCAGTTTCAGTTTCAGTAGCTCAAGGAGGCGTCACTGCATTCGGACAAATCCATATACGCTACACCACATCTGCCAAGCAGATGCCTGACCAGCAGCGTAACCCAACGCGGTTAGTCAGGCCTTGAGGAAAAAAAAAGGTGAATAAATGATAGATAAGCTTACACAAATAAATAAATAAATAATAACTATAATGTAAAAAAAAAGAAAAAAAAAAAAGAAAAGAAAGCAAATAGATGTAAAACATGAAGACACACACTCACATATACACCCACACATGCATAGCAGATATGCACCGAACATGCAGTTTCACAGAATTGAAAGCACAGTCAAATACATATAAACGTACATGAGCTCCAACACACACACCACACACATTACCCTGCACCTCCTCTACCCCCCTCCCCCACACACTCATTTCTAGTCTACGTATCACAGCTTCCACGGCACACACACACACACACACACACACACACACACAGAGATGAACACTTACTTGTACAAGCGCACACACATATGCCCATATCTCTACACACATATGTACAAAGGTATATATATATATATATATATATATATATATATATACGAGGGTCATTCAATAAACAAGGTGAATCCCCCGGTACAAAATGTCCCAAAGACCTGATACTGTAAGTCCTATTGAAAACAGTGTGTTGTAATTCTGCAGTCTGTGTATGTCATCACAGAGTCCCACTCGAATGTGAATACATCGATTATCCTTTTTTTTTTTCTCTCCTCTTTTTTCCCACACACGAATGACGTAATCGGTTCCACCTCCCCATATTTTGTTCACCCTTATATGTAATTTCTCTTTTAGAATATAAAACAGGCAGTTGAATGTCTGTTTTTGGTGTTGTTGTTTGTTTATTTTGTTTGCTTGTTTGTTTGTTTTTTGTTGTTGTTGTTTAGTTTTTTTTAAAATCTTGGTGTGATCTGGTTTTGGGTGCATGTTTTGTTGTGGAGAGGCTGTTTGCCGTGTGTGTGTGTGTGTGTGTGTGTGTGTGTGTGTGTGTGTGTGTGTGTGTGTGTGTGTGTGTGTGTAGGGGAGGGGGGAGGTGTTGGTGAATGTCCGTGCGTTCGTGTGCCTGGGTGCGTGTTGCAGGGATGCGTTTTCTGGAGGGCATCATAGGTGGGTGGGTAGTTTCCAACGTTCAGTTGCTTGAGTTTTTCCACGTGCCTCCGTGTGTGTGTGTGTGTGTGTGTGTGTGTGTGTGTGGGTGAATGGGAGTAGGGAGTGGAGGGGAGTATTGATGGGGAGGCGGGGAGTGGGGAATGAAATGTAAAGCGCTTCGAGCAGTATTTCAGGAGAAATGCGCTTTATATTTGTCCATTATTATTATTATTATTATTATTATTATTATGTACTTATATTCAACAAAACAAGTTTTCAGAAAATGTCATTGTCAGTGGCAGTGTGGCAGTGCTTCTCTCTCTGTCTGTCTGTCTGTCTGTCTGTCTCTCTCTCATTATGCATGCATAAAGTATAACAACATTTATATGCGTCTATGTTTGTGTGTCTCTTACAACCATGGCAGATGTGTAAGTTAGCCAAAGCGCTAATGTCTTCACCGTTGGGAAATAAAGATTCACTCATTCATTCATTCATTCATTCATGCATTCATTCTCTCTCTCTCTCTCTCTCTCTCTCGCTGACAGGTGGAACAAGGGAACAAGACCCTGTACAGACTGAACGAGGCTGCAGTGGGCTCCACCAGCCCCAGCGTCCTGGCCCGGGCAGCTGTCTGGCTGATGGCCGTGCTGGGCAAGCTGGTGCCCTGCGTCCTCATCTCCGTCTTCATCGGGCTCCTGTTGCGGAAGCTGCATGAGAGTGCCTCGCGTCGGAAGA
>NC_134903.1:11719350-11721850 GCF_041734735.1 Babylonia areolata | reverse complement strand
ATGTTTTACATTTATTTGCTTATTTATCATCATTGTTGACTTATTTATTTATTTATTTATTTACTTATTTACTTATTTACTACTACTACTACTACTACTACCTTTCTTATATTATAATTATTATTTATTTATTTATTTACTTATTTATGTACGCTTATCTATTATTTATTCACCTTTTTTTCCCCTCAAGGCCTGACTAAGCGCGTTGGGTTACGCTGCTGGTCAGGCATCTGCTTGGCAGATGTGGTGTAGCGTATATGGATTTGTCCGAACGCAGTGACGCCTCCTTGAGCTACTGAAACCGTGAAACCGTGACCCTGGGGATAAAAATCCAGCTGTGGAGGGGGTGGTTGGGGAGGGGGGGGGGGTAGGGGCGGTGGAGGGGGGGGGGGGGGTAGTTTGAGGTTTTGACACCGGCCAGGCAAATAGCATGGGAAATAAACCACTCTGCCGCAGATGTTCCATCCATCAAGAGCACGCCCAGTGCCTTCTGTCTCTGTCTCTGCCTCTGTCTTTCTGTCTCTCCCTCCCCCCCTCTCTCTCTCACTCTCTTTTTGTGTCTGTCTCTGTCCCTCTATCTCTCTGTGACGTGTCCCTTTCTCTGTCTCTGTCTCTTTCACTGTCTCTGTCTCTCTATGTGAGGTGTCTCTTTCTTTGTCTCTGACTGTCGCTGTCTGTGTATGTCTCTCTCTCTCTCTCTCTCTCTCTCTCTCTCTCTCTCTCTCTCTCTCTCTGTGACGGGTCCTTTTCTTTGTATCTGTCGCTCTCTCTGTCTCTCTGCAGTGTCTCTCTCTGTCCCTCTGTCTCTGTGTCTCTCTATGCATCAACAATATTGGATTCTGCCAGTGAAAATATTCTCAAACAACTTATGAGTTTGCATAGAAGAGGTGTAAAGCTCATACTTTTGAAATCTTCTTCGTTAACTGCCTGTGACTACAAAAACTTGAATATACTGCCATTAAAATGGAAACTCACTCATAATAAGGCGCTTTTTGACTCACGTGTGTAAACAAAGTGAGTCTATGTTTTAACCCGGTGTTCGGTTGTGTGTGTGTGTGTGTGTCTGTGTGTCCGTGGTAAACTTTAACATTGACATTTTCTCTGCAAATACTTTGTCAGTTGACACGAAATTAGGCATGAAAATAGGAAAAATTCAGTTCTTTCCAGTCATCTTGTTTAAAACAATATTGCACCTCTGGGATGGGCACAAAAAATATAAAATGAAGCCTAATTATATGCAAACTGCATTTACTGTTATATTTATATTTTTTGTATTCTCTAAACTTGGCACTTTGATCTGATATTCTGACCCAGCAACAAGAGCAGTCATTATTATCATTTTTTTGTTCAAACAGGAACTTCTTTTGCTAAGCATGGAAGTTTTATTTATTTTGCAAACGTTTTGGTGCAGATAGTAAAGAAGGGGAAATAATCTGTAATTAATGCTAGGGGACTTAATTCAAATCTGGTTAGGACTTTTTTTTTTTAACGCGAAGCTTTATAATAACAAATACAGAACACATTTTAACGATTAGATTTTTGGGGGGTTTTGTTTTGTTTTAAGTGTATCACAAGTGAGTCTTGAAGGCCTTGCCTCTCTTGTTATGTATAAGATAATGTCTGGTTTTGCTCCTCCATGTCGAAACGATTCGTTACAAGAACAATCCGCGACACCAACAAGATAATGGTACCGTTACCTAGACTTGATTTGTTTAAATCTAGTCTCACTTACTCGGGTGGATGTCTCTGGAACAACGTCTTATCTAGTTTCCATGTTCATACAAGTCTAAAAAAAAAGGTATCATGACTCTCTGATGGAAAGCTTTGCTGATTCTATGTAGAAATTAAGTCCCTGATAGAAAATGTTGCTTTTTCTGTCTATGAATTTAAAAAAAAAATCATATTTATAATGGTACTATTCTCAAAGACGTCTTTCTCCCTTCCTCCCTCTCTCTGTGTATCTGTAGGTCTGTCCGTCTTTCTTTATTTTATCTACATTTCTTGGCGCATATACGTTCTTCTACACAGTGTGTTTGCGTTTGTGTGTACAATTTCCATATAGTCCTTTCCATGATTTGGAATGGATGTGATGCTTTGATTTTGTTTTTTTGTTTTTTCTTCTTTTCTCGTTTGATGTTATGTGATGCTGTATGCAATCCATTTGTTTATATTTTTCCCTAATTTTCTCCTTTTGTGGGCTATTACCCTCTATTACTCTCAGAAATAAAATTCATTCATTCATTCATTCTGCCTCTGTCTCTGTCTGTCTGTCTGTGTCTCTGTCTCTATCTGTGACGTGTCTCTTTCTTTGTCTCTGTCTCTCTGCCTCTGTTTTTTTTTTCTGTTGCTGTCTCGTGTGTGTCTCTGTCTCTGTCTCTCTCTGTGCTGGGTCCTCCTCTTTTGTATCTGTCTCTCTCTCTGTCTCAGTGTCTCTGTCTTTGTTTCTGTGTGGCTCTGTCTGTCTGTCTGTCTGTCTGTCTCTCTCTCTCTCTCTCTGTGT